>NC_064638.1:1173123822-1173498481 GCF_023864345.2 Schistocerca serialis cubense
GAACCGCGCGACCGCTACGGTCGCAGGTTCGAATCCTGACTCGGGCATGGATGTTTGTGATGTCCTTAGGTTAGTTAGGTTTAAGTAGTTCTAAGTTCTGTGGGCCTGATGACCTCAGAAGTTAAGTTCCATAGTGCTCAGAGCCATTTGAACCATTTTTTTCTTCCACCTCACCTTTTCCTCCAACTCACTCTCCATCACACTACTATGCACTTAAATCCACTCATCTTTACTTCGCCCTCCCGAACCTATTCACAAAGAAAAGCAACACTCCATCACTGTTCATTCACTACAGTTACATACTATATAAATAACACGGTATGTAAATGCACGCCATCATAATTAAGTAGAATAACACACATATAATTAACTAAACAAAGTACATATCAAATTCAAACTGGTAGTAATGTTATATTAACAACAGTACAAAACAAAATATACACTTAGAAGTATAAAAATAAATGGCAAACAGTGGTGTACGAAACACTGTACTGTGGGAAACGTAATAAATGCTCAGTTCTGCAGAGCAACGGAAAATTAGACTACAGGTATCAGTGTCTAATGAAAAACGGCACCACGGACGTACTAGCAGAAGGCATTTCCTGATGCACCCGAGAAACCAAGCAGAAATCAGCGTAAGTAAAAACCAACAAATTGTTGACGAATTGTTTATCGATATTAAAAACAAATCAAATTGTAAATATCTTTAATTACAGACCTCTATAAAGCGAAGCACGCATTTTCTTGTAGTTGTAACGATGGGACGAAAATACCCTCAGGAATTATAAAGCAAGTATGGACATTATGGCCACGCAAATGCAGAACAAAATCAACACTTTAGAAATATTAAGGCTCGTTCATAAGAGAGGCCGACTCAGGAAAAAGCAGTCAACATTATAAAATGGAGAGAGATAGTCGAAATTCTTAGCAAACTAGGTGTAAGCCGTAGGGAAAGACGTATAACATACAATATGTACAAGACCCAAGAGGGAAAAGTAAAAATGGAAGAACAAGAACGAAGTGCTCGCATTATAAAGGATTTAAGACATGGATGCAATATAGTAGTAAGAATGAGAAATTAGCGGCTTTTTTTTTCAAATGCGTGTGATTTCTAGTCATATTTTCCATCCTGATGTACATATAGGTAGAATTTTTGACATAGTCGACGTTTTTTCATGACTTTCATCTCTACTACCACATATTGGTAATTATTCTTAGTCAATAAGCACATAAAGCATTTGTTCCGCTGTCAACTAAATCAGGACAGCTGCCACATTCTTCATCTCTGTTCTGCTTGCGCTACATATCCTCCGTTTCTTCGGTAGTCGATGGGAAGCCTGGTTTAACGCAGCTCGCCACGGTACTGTATCCTGCGCAAGTCTCTTCGTCTCGGCGCATCTACAGAAACCTAAGACTAGCTAAATCTGTTTACTTTATTCGAGGCTGGTGTCCCTCGACAATTTTCCATTATAAAACTGACCAGAACGTGATAGTTCAGGTAATGTCCTACCAACCGATCCCTTCTTTTAGTCTAGTTGTGCCAGAAATTTGTTTTTCTCCAGTTCATTAGGCATTCGAACAACGCATCTAAACTTCAGCATTTTTCTGCGACACCATAGTCCAGAAAATTCTATTCTTTTCTGAACTGTTAGTCCACGTTTCATTATCATACAACGCTACAATCCACACATATACCTTCAGAAAAGACTTCCTATCATTTAAATGTACACTACATGTCAATTTCTCTTTTTTAGAAACGCTTTTCCTGTTACTTGCACTCTACATTTTACGCTCACCCTACTACGACTACCATCAGATAGTTTGCTGCCAAAACGGAAAAACTAATCTTCTACGTTTAGTGTCTCCTTTCCTAATCCAATTCCTTCGGCATCACCTGATTTATTTCGCTTACGTTTTTCTACTTTTATTGATGTTTTTCGTATAACCTATCCGTTACGTTAAAATGATCTAAGCCTTTTGCCTGTTTTGAATGAGCTTTAATTCTCTCTCCTAACTCTCTAGAATGGATAGCTTTGAGGCATGAAGTAGTGAAGGGAGCAGAGGATCAAGTAGGTAAAAAGACGAGGGCTTGTAGAAATCCTTGGGTAACAGAAGAAATATTGAATTTAATTGATGAAAGGAGAAAATATAAAAATGCAATAAATGAAGCAGGCAAAAAGAAATACAAACGTCTCAAAAATGAGATCGACAGGAAGTGCAAAATGGCTAAGCAGGGATGGCTAGAGGACAAATGTAAGGATGTAGAGGCTTATCTCACTAGGGGTAAGACAGATACTGCCTACAGGAAAATTAAAGAGACCTTTGGAGAAAAGGGAACCACTTGTATGAATATCAAGAGCTCAGATGGAAACCCAATTCTAAGCAAAGGAAAAGCAGAAAGGTGGAAGGAGTATATAGAGGGTCTATACAAGGGCGATGTACTTGAGGACAATATTATGGAAATGGAAGAGGATGTAGATGAAAATGAAATGGGAGATACGATACTGCGTGAAGAGTTTGACAGAGCGCTGAAAGACCTGAGTCGAAACAAGGCCCCCGGAGTAGACAACATTCCATTGGAACTACTGACGGCCTTGGGAAAGCCAGTCCTGACAAAACTCTACCATCTGGTGAGCAAGATGTATGAAACAGGCGAAATACCCTCAGACTTCAAGAAGAATATAATAATTCCAATTCCAAAGAAAGCAGGTGTTGACAGATGTGAAAATAACCGAACAATCAGTTTAATAAGCCACAGCTGCAAAATACTAACACGAATTCTTTACAGACGAATGGAAAAACTAGTAGAAGCCGACCTCAGGGAAGATCAATTTGGATTCCGTAGAAATACTGGAACACGTGAGGCAATACTGACCTTACGACTTTACTAGAAGAAACAATAAGGAAAGGCAAACCTACGTTTCTAGCATTTGTAGACTTAGAGAAAGCTTTTGACAATGTTGACTGGAATACTCTCTTTCAAATTCAAAAGGTAGCAGGGGTAAAATGCAGGGAGCGAAAGGCTATTTACAATTTGTACTGAAACCAGATGGCAGTTATAAGAGTCGAGGGACATGAAAGGGAAGCTGTGGTTGGGAAGGGAGTAAGACAGGGTTGTAGCCTCTCCCTGATGTTATTCAATCTGTATATTGAGCAAGCAGTAAAGGAAACAAAAGAAAAATTCGGAGTAGGTATTAAAATCCATGCAGAAGAAATAAAAATTTGAGGTTCGCCGATGACATTGTAATTCTGTCGGAGACAGCGAAGGACTTGGAAGAGCAGTTGAATGGAATGGACAGTGTCTTGAAAGGAGGATATAAGATGAATATCAACACAAGCAAAACAAGGATAATGGAATGTAGTCTAATTAAGTCGGGTGATGCTGAGGGAATTAGATTAGGAAATGAGACACTTAAATTAGTAAAGGAGTTTTGCTATTTGGGGAGCAAAATAACTGATGATGGTCAAAGTAGAGAGAATATGAAATGTACACTGGCAATGGCAAGGAAAGCGTTTCTGAAGAAGAGAAATTTGTTAACATCGAGTATAGATTTATGTGTCAGGAAGTCATTTCTGAAAGTATTTGTATGGAGTGTAGCCATGTATGGAAGTGAAACATGGACGATAAATAGTTTAGACGAGAAGAGAATAGAAGCTTTCGAAATGTGGTGCTACAGAAGAATGCTGAAGATTAGATGGGTAGATCACATAACAAATGAGGAAGTATTGAATAGGATTGGGGAGAAGAGAAGTTTGTGGCACAACTTGACCAGAAGAAGGGATCGGTTGGTAGGACATGTTCTGAGGCATCAAGGGATCACCAATTTAGTATTGGAGGGCAGCGTGGAGGGTAAAAATCGTAGAGGGAGACCAAGAGATGAATACACTAAGCAGATTCAGAAGGATGTAGGTTGCAGTAGGTACTGGGAGATGAAGAAGCTTGCACAGGATAGAGTAGCATGGAGAGCTGAATCAAACCAGTCTCAGGACTGAAGACCACAACAACAACAACAACAACTCTCTATCCACATTGTATAATATCGGGGATCGGCTACAACCGTGTCTCACTCCCTTCTCAACCACTGCTTCCCTTTCATGCCCTTCGACTCTGATAACTGCCGTCTTGTATCTGCACAAGCTGTAGATAGCCTTTCAGTCCCTCTATTTTAACCTGCTCCTTTCAGAATTTCAAATAGTGTATTCCATTTCACATCGTTCAAACCTTTCTCTAAAACTACAAATGCTATAAATGTAAATTTGCATTTCATCACACTGAACAGTAATGTACACATCTGTCAGCATGTGCCTTCTTTGGAATACAATCTGTTGCAGTCTTTTTAAAGGCTGAGTTTATATCTCCTGGCCCATACATTTTGCGTAGCAGATGGAATAGTTTTGGCAGTAGTTTCACCAAGTATCTCCCAGTGCACGTTAATTGAGTAGTAATACTCACGCAGCACACGTAATGACATTCTGTATTCAACTCAGAACTAATTAATGTAAGTAAAATGAACCACAAGACAGGTGTAATTTGTGATTTCGTCACAACCGGTTTCGCAGCATTAAAGCAGCATCCTCAGGTGAAAACAGAGTCACGTTAGGACGAGGATGCTGTTTTAATGCAGCGAAACCAGTTGTGACAATATAGAAATCACCAATTACAGCTGTCTTGCAGTTCATTTTACTTCCATTGGTTATTAAGTTTAACGGCTGTGGCTGCCCGCACAAAGTTGTATATGAGAATACTAATGGTTAAATAAACAGTTTTTTTTTTCAAAAAGTTACGAGTATGCTGAAGACATTTCTTACAGTGGGCAGAAACAATTCTAGTCTTGGTCTTTCTGAGACAATGCAAAACAAAAATGGTATGGCGCCTGAAATACAGAACTTTCGCGTTTCACTGTGTCAATGATGCGATTCCATAACGAGAAACGTCAACACATTGATAACATTAACCATTTTGGATAATGGTGTGATGTTCCTTTAGGTGTTGCTCGATCTGGGAAAGACGTAATTATGACAGTGCACTCATCAAAAGAAGTTAAGCATATAACTGGTTGTCGTATCTTGAAATGAGATGGATGTCTTCTACCGCATATTTTGATAATACAGAAGATTACGCAAAGGAAAAGTGCGCTAAATGTTCTCTTTGAACCGATTATGAAATGAAAAAGGAACATTATTTGAAAAAACAAAAAATATAAAATGATTTGTTCAGTTCACTGTTCAATAAAGTGTAGGTCCTCCACGAACCCTCAGGCACTCTTGAAAAAGGCGGGCCATGGTCAGTACCAACTCGTTGCAGGTCATTTGAGACATATTCTCCCACCCCTCAATGGCAGCATTCCTGAGAGCTTCAATCGTTAATGGAGGATATTGACGACTAGAAATCGCTCTTTTGAGCAAGCTCCAAGCATACTCTATGCAATTCGTATCCGGTGAACGTGCTGGTCAATCCATTTTTCGTATCCAAAGTGCTGTGAGATACCAACACACACCGTTAGCGCGTTTAGAATGAACCCATCGCCTACGATCTCTGCAAAACCGGTGACTATGGGTCGGAAAATGTTGTTTTCATACACTGCAGCAGTCATGCTACCTTCAATTGGAACAAGTGGCGTGCAGCGGTCACACATGATACCAGCCCAGAATACGACTGAACCGCTAGATTCCTGGTGACGTTCCACGCTCGTTGAGGGATGATTGCGTTCCCCTGTTCGCCTCCATACGGGAGCAGAGTTGTTGTCAGAGTGCAAGTCTATTCGCACTTCGTTTGTAAACAGCGTTTTGGTCCATTGGTCTCGTGTCCAGTGTTCGTATGCTCTGACCCGTCTTACACGAGCACCTCTGTGATGTGGACTGAGTGGTCAAGTCTTGAGAGGTCTTCGGCTGCACGACGTCCCATCATGAAGTCTGCTTAGCACAGTTTGGGTACTTACGGTAACCCCTGTGGGTTCTCGAAGTTCGCAGCCCAAAGTAGTCGCTGTCTTTGTAGGTTGTCTCCGTGTAGATATTGTTAAATGGATCAAATGGTCTAAGCACTATGGGACTTAACATCTGAGGTCATCAGTCCCCTAGACTTAGAACTACTTAAACCTAACCAGCCCAAGGACATTACACACATCCATGCTCGAGGCAGGACTCGAACCCGCGACCGTAGCAGCAGCGCGCTTCCGGACTGAAGCGCCTAGAACCTCTCGGCCGCAGCAGCCGGCAGATATTGTTACATACCGGTCCTGAGCTGCTGTAGTTTTGATAGGACAGCTTTCGCTGCCTCGATCCGCTAGTGAATGCGTTTCCTGGAACTTTTTCCACCGTCTAGAGACAACACTTTGATTAATGCGAACAATAATTGCAACGTCAACTTGTCTCATATTTCTTACCACCAATGTGATGATTTTGGTATGGCCTGCCATGGTGATTCTTTCCCGAGACATTGTGTTGCACTACGAGGCACACGGACAACTGCGCATTCACAAGTCCGAGCAAGATGGCGCAGTGGACACTGGTCTGGCATTCGGCAGGACGACGGTTCCAAACCGTGTCCGTCCACCCTGATTTTGGTTGTCCGTGACTTCCCTAAATCGCGTCACGTAAATGCCGGGACCGTTCCTGTGAAAGAATACGGCCGACTTCCTTCCCGATCCTTCCCTAATCCGATGTGACCAAAAAAAAAAAAAATGTTCAAATGTGTGTGAAATCTTATGGGACTTAACTGCTAAGGTCATCAGTAAGCTTACACACTACTTAACCTAAATTATCGTAAAGACAAACACACACACCGATGCCCAGGGGGGACTCGAACCTCCGCCGGGACCAGCCGCACAGTCTATGACTGCAGCGCCTCAGACCGCTCGGCTAATCCCTCGCGGCCCGATGGGACCAATGACCTCGCTGATTGTTTGCTCCCTTGCTCCCCCGAATCAACCAATCAACCGTTGATAAGAACTCAGCTCTGGTGTACTGCGTTTGTTTACAAGCCTTTATTGCACGGGCCCTGATGAGGCAGAGTGGCAACAACGAACTAGTTCGCATTATGTACACAACCGCCTTCCTACATAAACACAAAGGGAACGTCCATAGAGACTATTGGTGAGTAATTTGGAAATATGCATAGCTCTTTTCAAGTTTATAAACAACTACTGAGCGATATGCAAAATCCAGGAAGGACTGTGACAATACCATATTTTTCAGTCTGCTTGATTTTCCCTAACGTTTCTCCCGTCTTGTACGGGATCCGATTTTTCAGGTTTGGCAAATTTCGTTTTATTATTTAACTCTGTGGCCTACGTGACGCCACAGTCGTCAAGGCAACCGAAGGAGGGAAGCCACGTGCACCATCTGTGTGTGTATCGTGTAAGCTTTGTTTCTTTGTGTTATCGTATTTTAGCTGAATGTGTACCGTATCCTCTGAGGTGGAATTTGAAGAGAAGTCCAGCATTTGCCTACAAGAGCATGGGTAGCCGCTTAAAAACTTCACCCAGCGTGGTCGGTGTGCCAAACCACGTTCGTTAATCCGTCGCGCGGATTCCATCCGGATTTCACCCGTCTTTTCAGCCTTTTGTGATTCCGCACACGCGGTAATACTTTTAACCCGGCCGGGTCTTTGAAATAATTACATGCTTCCCCAGATAATGCGGAACTAATGTTGAAATAGAAACTTCCTGGCAGATTAAAACTGTGTGCCGGACCGAGACTCGAACTCGTGGGCAAGTTCTCTACCATCTGCGCTACCCAAGTACGACTCACGACCCCTCTTCACAGTTTCAATTCCGCCAGTACCTCGTCTCCTACCTTCCAAACTTCAGAAAAGCTCTCCTGCGAACCTCGCAGAATGAGCACTCCTGGAAGAAAGGATATCTCGGGAACATGGCTTTGCCACAGTGTCCGTCCAGCACACAGTTTTAATCTGCCAGGAAGTATCATATCAGCGCACACTCCGCTGCAGAGTGAATATTTCGTTCTGGAATCTTGAAATCATTTTCTCATGCGACCTGTTCTGTTTCGTTACATGTTATTTATATGTAAATTACTGTTTCTGCACTGGGACCACGAAGAGAAATGAAACTCAGTGTCGCTGGCGATACGGTTAGTCTACATTGTACATACGAGACATTAGGCAAAGCATTCGTGGAGCACTAAAATGTAATCTTTCAGCTGACTCTGTTTAAAAAGAATGGTCCAAAAGTAGAAGTGATTAATACTTCATTGAAGACATACGCGATCCACAATGACATGCAATGGCAGACAACTTTCTTAACTTTGTTGCCCACTGGAGAGTTGAAATGATAGCAAACTTGTCACGTTTTCCAGCCTAGCAGGTTCGAAATTTACTCCGAGAGAGGATGACGACAGTGAATCTCATTGAAATGCCGCGTCTTCACGAAGAGCTCAGTCGGCTTGAAACTAGAGAACTTTACGTTCTGCGCAGTTATTGGTTTCATTGTATACCGCTTCTGGAATTACAGTCTGCAGTTAAGGACTCCCGCTTTTGTGATGAAACAATACGGCGCGGCTAAAGACAAGTTCCCCTAGGAAACAGAGGTGACGTGAGCCCCTGTTCTTTCTTTTCGTTTTTGAGGAGCAGGAGATCGCAGATATCTTCATTTCTGGCGACTCTACGCTGCGTAATACTTTATCTGTTTTAATAGTACTATGTTACTGTTTTACTATTTTTATGTCACGCGGCCGGTTAAGAAAGATTATGGTTTATCGGCCAGACACCGACGAGTTCATTAGTGAAGGAAATGGCAAGATGTGGAAGGCAATGGGCTGCCTCCTTTCCAATGGACCCATAGAAAAATTCACCTTAATCGATATGCGGATAACGGAAAGCTTAAATCTGCATGGCTTTTGAACGTCACTCCTCCAATATGCGAGCCAAATGTTTATAACGACGCTTCATAATCTGCTCCTAGGCTTTTAAAACATTACAGCTATAGCAGCATGAAGACGGCATTCAACGAGCGCCATACCGGCATGAAATTTACTGAACGCGGATGTGTATCTCATTAGTATTCCAGCACAAGCGCGCAAAATATATCAGGCAACCATCATCTACGCTTTTTATCTAAGGAAATACTGTGCAGCTAGTTTCTCAATTAGAAATCTCATTTTCATCTGCATTTGCGTTTTATAATAGGGGTCTATAGGCAAGGAAGTCCTGCATCCAGTCAAAAATCTCGTCTGACAAGCGTATTTAACATTTACAGCAGCCGGACGACATGCAGTAAATTATATACACAAAGATGCCTCGTAGTTAGTAATTAAAACCGTATCAAAACCCCACATTAGTTCCTGAGATCAGCCTTGAAATACAGACAGCAAAATGGAGCAGGGGACTTTAATTTATAATATGTATAGTTTAATCGAACTGCTGTTATGATATTGAAGAAGCAACAGATCAATTGTTGCATGTATATGAGGAATTGCTTTGGAAGAGTGTACAGCGAGGGTGCACGGATTCAGGAACGTCTTGTAAGGAGAGCATTTGTTGTTGTTCTCTCGAGGCAGAGGAGAAAGGAAAGCAATGTTTACGTAACGTGACCTGGGCACCCCTACGCCCGTTTCACTCACAGGCAGGCAGACGTAAAAGGCGCTGGAGACGAGGACCGACCGCTATTGAAAGGCTTTTTCCAGTCTCTGGAGCCGCTCTCGCTACAGTGGCAGATGCGATGAGGAATGCTGCTACCGAACAATCGCAGAGGAGCCCACGTACACGCCACCACTCGAAGTCGCAGAACGACGTTTATATTTTTTTTCTTTTTGAGACAACACAAAAAACAAAAATTTCCTTTGCAGAAATAGCTCCCGCCACACAATAAGAACAACGTGTAACGTGCTCACCATAGACACATAAGGTCAAAGAAGACTGCAAACCTTCGGCAATAAAAAATTATATATGGGAGACTACTTTCACAAACCAGAATATTCGTTTCTCGATATTCTCGCATGGTGTCACTTCACGCTAATTTTTAAATAAATTAGTAAAATAAAATCTGCAATATTTCAAACAACTAATACAGACCGAAATGTGATCTCTTACAAAGCGTTTCTAGTTGTTTTAGTCGACGGTTCGAAGACTACTATGATGCAGCTCTCCACACTAATAGGATAGACTGTGAATAGGATAGATTACACAAATCCCGGAATCGTGGTGGCCTGGTGAAGAAACCGGAGACAAAACTACTCCAGATGTGGAAAGTCAGTCGCTAATAAGCCCTGCCCACGCTGTAAGTGATAAGGGTAGCAACAATTGTCATGGAGAATGTTCCACGCGGTCGTCTTTCTTACCCTGTACTGGCGGGCCAACTGCCTGGTACTGACACGGTGGTCGTCTCCCACAATTTTAATCACATTTTACTCCAAGTCTGGTCTCCGAACATTTCGGGTACGTCCTTCATGATTTCCTGCTTCCTGAAACGACCCTGTCTCAGAGAAACGGCGAAACAGTGTTGCAGATATTGAATGCTGTTGTCGGAGGGGATAGGTCTCCTGTCGCAGGTTCGAATCCTGCCTGGGGCATGGATGTGTGTGGTGTCCTTAGGTTGGTTAGGTTTAAGTAGTTCTAAGTTCTAGGGGACTGACGACCTCAGCAGTTCCCATAGTGCTCAGAGCCATTTTAACCATTTGATAGGTGTCCTGATACAACTTTGCTACGCGCCGGCCGTTGCCATTTTCCTTTCCGTAAGTAAACACCATGTCGGCAAGCTCTCGATTCGAAAACGTCACCACTGTTTACAACGCTGCATCACATCTACTGCACGGGTGAAGTCAGCAAGAGAAGAGAATCGGACACAACATTGAAAGGTACAGGGTGTTTCAAAAATGACCGGTATATTTGAAACGGCAATAAAAACGAAACGAGCAGCGATAGAAATACACCGTTTGTTGCAATATGCTTGGGACAACAGTACATTTTCAGGCGGACAAACTTTCGAAATTACAGTAGTTACAATTTTCAACAACAGATGGCGCTGCAAGTGATGTGAAAGATATAGAAGACAACGCAGTCTGTGGGTGCGCCATTCTGTACGTCGTCTTTCTGCTGTAAGCGTGTGCTGTTCACAACGTGCAAGTGTGCTGTAGACAATATGGTTTATTCCTTAGAACAGAGGATTTTCTGGTGTTGGAGTTCCACCGCCTAGAACACAGTGTTGTTGCAACCATACGAAGTTTTCAATGGAGGTTTAATGTAACCAAAGGACCGAAAAGCGATACAATAAAGGATCTGTTTGAAAAATTTCAACGGACTGGGAACGTGACGGATGAACGTGCTGGAAAGGTAGGGCGACCACGTATGGCAACCACAGAGGGCAACGCGCAGCTAGTGCAGCAGGTGATCCAACAGCGGCCTCGGGTTTCCGTTCGCCGTGTTGCAGCTGCGGTCCAAATGACGCCAACGTCCACGTATCGTCTCATGCGCCAGAGTTTACACCTCTATCCATACAAAATTCAAACGCGGCAACCCCTCAGCGCCGCTACCATTGCTGCACGAGAGACATTCGCTAACGATATAGTGCACAGGATTGATGACGGCGATATGCATGTGGGCAGCATTTGGTTTACTGACGAAGCTTATTTTTACCTGGACGGCTTCGTCAATAAACAGAACTGGCGCATATGGGGAACCGAAAAGCCCCATGTTGCAGTCCCATCGTCCCTGCATCCTCAAAAAGTACTGGTATGGGCCGCCATTTCTTCCAAAGGAATCATTGGCCCATTTTTCAGATCCGAAACGATTACTGCATCATGCTATATGGACATTCTTCGTGAATTTGTGGCGGTACAAACTGCCTTAGACGACACTGCGAACACCTCGTGGTTTATGCAAGATGGTGCCCGGCCACATCGCACGGCCGACGTCTTTAATTTCCTGAATGTATATTTCGATGATCGTGTGATTGCTTTGGGCTATCCGAAACATACAGGAGGCGGCGTGGATTGGCCTCCCTATTCGCCAGACATGAACCCCTGTTACTTCTTTCTGTGGGGACACTTGAAAGACCAGGTGTACCGCATGAGTACATCTCATCTGCATGTGAAGCCATTCCGCCAGACACGTTGTCAAAGGTTTCGGGTAATTTCATTCAGAGACTACGCCATATTATTGCTACGCATGGTGGATATGTGGAAAATATCGTACTATAGAGTTTCCCAGACCGCAGCGCCATCTGTTGTTGAAAATTGTAACTATTGTAATTTCGAAAGTTTGTCTGCCTGAAAATGTACTGTTGTCCCAAGCATATTGCAACAAACGGTGTATTTCTATCGCTGCTCGTTTAGTTTTTATTGCCGTTTCAAATATACCAGTCATTTTTGAAACACCCTGTACTATGGTAGGAGAGGTCACTATGGCATGACGCATGAGGAACAGAACCACCCTCTAGGAGGCAACCGTGAGTACTGTAACTGTGGCTGCACGAGACAGTGCGTATTAGACTGCAGTATCTGTAACAAAGTATGATTGAAGAAGTGGTATCTAGCATGGAAACTATGTATTTCCGGACATAGTTCGTTATACCTTTTTTGTTTCGCAACCTCTCATCGATCAATCCCTAGAGTTTGTACACGGTGGAAAACTCACCCTGTATACTATTCTTGTTAATATTTGCGACAAGACCGACAGAAGACTAACGATGCAATATTCTTCACATTTGCATATGTGCTTGTTTACACAGAACCATTCTTCTATGACACACGACCACACCCACCTAGCCGAGTGCATCTTGCAGTCCATGACACAGGCAACGCAACGCGCTAAGGTTAACGCCGTACGATATACCAAAAGCACTGAGGAGCTACCTAGCTCGCTGATCGCTCCATTGCCGCCCGCAACACAACTGACATTGCGTTCGATGAGATACTTAGGGGTTGCGAAGCAGCTCAAATCGCTTGATACGGGCAAGTCTTCAGGTCCAGATTGTATACCGATTAGGTTCCTTTCAGATTACGCTGATACAATAGCTCCCTACTTAGCAATCATATACAACCGCTCGCTCACCGGTAGATCTGTACCTACAGATTGGAAAATCGCGCAGGTCGCACCAGTGTTTAAGAAGGGTAGTAGGAGTAATCCATCGAACTACAGACCTATATCATTGACGTCGGTTTGCAGTAGGGTTTTGGGGCATATACTGTATTCAAACATTATGAATCACCTCGAAGGGAACGATCTATTGATACGTAATCAGCATGGTTTCAGAAAACATCGTTCTTGTGCAACGCAGCTACCTCCTTATTCGCACGAAGTAATGGCCGCTATCGACGGGGGGATCTCAAGTTGATTCCGTATTTCTAGATTTTCGGAAAGCTTTTGACACCGTTCCTCACAAGCGACTTCTAATCAAGCTGCGGGCCTATGGGGTGTCGTCTCAGTTGTGCGACTGGATTCGTGATTTCCTCTCAGGAAGGTCGCAGTTCGTAGTAATAGAGGGCAAATCATCGAGTAAAACTGAAGTGATATCAGGTGTTCCCCAGGGAAGCGTCTTGGGACCTCTGCTGTTCCTGATCTATATAAATGACCTGGGCGACAATCTGAGCAGTTCTCTTAGGTTGTTCGCAAATGATGCTGTAATTTTCCGTCTAGTAAGGTCATCCGAAGACCAGTATCAGTTGCAAAGCGATTTAGAAAAAGATTGCTGGCAGTTGACGCTAAATAACGAAAAGTGTGAGGTGATCCACATGAGTTCCAAAAGAAATCCGTTGGAATTCGATTACTCGATAAATAGTACAGTTCTCAAGGCTGTCAATTCAACTAAGTACCTGGATGTTAAAATTACGAACAACTTCAGTTGGAAAGACCACGTAGATAATATTGTGGGGAAGGCGAGCCAAAGGTTGCGTTTCATTGGCAGGAAACTTAGAAGATGCAACAAGTCCACTAAAGAGACAGCTTACACTACACTCGTTCGTCCTCTGTTAGAATATTGCTGCGCAGTGTGGGATCCTTACCAGGTGGGATTGACGGAGGACATCGAAAGGGTGCAAGAAAGGGCAGCTCGTTTTGCATTATCACGTAATAGGGGAGAGAGTGTGGCAGATATGACACGCTAGTTGGGATGGAAGTCATTAAAGCAAAGAAGTTTTTCGTCGCGGCGAGATCTATTTAAGAAATTTCAGTCAGCAACTTTCTCTTCCGAATGCGAAAATATATTGTTGAGCCCAACCTACATAGGTAGGAATGATCATCAAAATAAAATAAGAGAAATCAGAGCTCGAACAGGAAGGTTTAGGTGTTCGTTTTTCCCGCGCTCTGTTCTGGAGTGGAATGGTAGAGAGATAGTATGATTCTGGTTCGATGAACCCTCTGCCAAGCACTTAAATGTGAACTGGAGAGTAATCATGTAGATGTAGGTGTAGATATGCAGAAGGTAAAAACTGGTAATGCAGCAAATAGATTTCAAGATTGTAGTGCTCCGATTAAAAACGGCGTAAGCCACCACTGGCGGTGCTAAAGTGGTATTAAAATTTGGGGTGAAAGGATATCGATGATACAGTGATATATCATCATGGGATAACTATACGTTCATATACACATGGCGGTAGTGATGCGTACCACAAGGAAAAAAGGGCAGTGCACTGTCGTAGCTGTGCCAAGGCACGCTCCCGACTCCGTCTCCTCAAGCTCCTTTCTGGCCGCACACGGGGTCTGGACCCCTCCACAATCCTCCATACCTATAAATCCCTCATCCGCCCCATCTTCTGTTACGCTCATCCCGCCTGGATCTCCACCCCTCCTACCTTAAACAAGTCCCTTCAAATCCTGGAACGCCATGTGCTCTGCGTCGTCTATCGTATCCGCCTCCCTTCCCCCCACGCGGATCCTCTACGACTTAATTCCTTTCCCACACCACCTCCTCTTCCTTGAACGGATAGAGATCCTTTACACCTCCCGTAAACTTGATCCCCCTCACCCGCTTGTCTTTCCCATCCTTTCCCACCACCATCTGCTGCCGTGCCTGTACACCTGCATCCCACCCACTCTCCATCTTTCTACACTCCATACCATTGCCCAAGGTGGCTTCTGTCAACTCCCCCTCCCAGATGATGCCCTCGTCCCCTCCATCTACCCCTCCTATCAGTTTTGATCCTCCCCTTCCCCCTCCTGTGTTTTTCCTCCAGGGCACCCACTTTCTCTTCTCTCCCACCTCTCTTCCTCCCCCTCCCCCCTTTCTCCCCTTCCCCTCACCAGGCTTCCACACCCCTACCCTCTCTCCTCCCCTACCCTTCTTCTCTCCCACTGGCATCTTCCTCCCCCCCCTCCCTCCCTTCTCCTCTTACCTCATCCCTCCAGCAGGCCCCTGGATTTTTCATGCGCACAGTATGTTTTTAGTGCGAAGGAGATCGTCGCCACTGTGACAGTGTTTGTCTTCCTGTCAGTTACTCAGTGTCTCTCGTTCAGTGCTCTTCTGTTCACGTGTGAATTCTGTGTCTCCGTTATGTACAGTGCTAACGTTTTTATACAGACAGTGGATCCGTGAACGCCTTCACTTATTTTCATATGTATGTCTCCTGTCTTTATCCTCCAGGTATGTTTGTTTATAAGTCTTCCTGTTTTATGTATGTCTTTTCTGTGGCCGAAGAGCGGCATAGGTAGGCCGCTGTCCGCCTACCTTCCTGTAAAGGTGTTAAAATTATAATAAAGAAAAAAAATCAGAGCTGTCATTTGCACTCAAGTGATTCACGTGAAAAGATTTGCTACGTGATTACGGCGGCACGAAGGGAATTAGCAGACTTTGAATGGGGAGTCGTAGTTGGAGCTAGATGACTGGAACATTTCATTTTCAAATCGTTAGGGAATTCGATATTCCGAGATCCAGAGTGTCACGAGTGTGCCGAGAATACAAAATTTCAGGCATCACCTCTCACCCCAGACAACGCAGAGGCAGGCGGCCTTCACTTAACGACCGAGAGCAGCGGCGTTCGCGTTGTCAGTGCTAACAGACAAGCAACACTGTGTGACGTAACCGCAGAAATCAGTGTGGGACGTACAACGAACACATCCGTTACGCAGCAAATGAACGAGGCGAGCGCACTGTCGCTTTCCAGATAGAAAACACGAGTAAACGAAGTCCATTCACGGCAGGTTTAATTACTTAGTCGGATGAGAGCCCCAACGATACATTTTCAGTTACACAGCTGCCTCGGTTACCCCATCAAATGTCTCTAGTTCATTTCCTGCATGCTGTATTTTTTGTCAATACAACGGAAAAACAGCCAAAGTTGCAAATTTCAATTTCATTGACTTGATTAGTTCCGGGTCGGGACCCATTTCTAAATCATTCTACAGAAGAGAAAATCAAAATTACAGTCATGTACAATAACTGTTACCAAATTATTAAGCACACATAAAAAATACAGAACGTATCATTTCAAGATATACATACCAGATCGTCACCATGGTATTTTCCAAAATATGAAAACCGTGTCAAGATAACAGACATACACGTTTAACAAGGTCTAAATGAGCTGTTACAGAGCATATAGGTAACTGGCTGTCTACTCCTTCCGCTGTCGTAAGGGAGCGCCCATGACGACGCAGGAAACATCTTTTTTTTTTTATTGGTTGCAGTATTCTACGAACTTCAAAAACACAATTGCTGCAGTATGCTGGAAGTTAGTATATTTTTTGTGGTGAAATTTCAAATTTTATCAGCGAAGAAAGATTATGATCAGCAGGAGCCTGGTAGAATGGTGAGACGTTTGATACAGCGAAAGCAGATTTCATCGACAAAACAAATGTATCGGGTTGTCATACTTAGATCTACGAGAGTTGCCCACAAAAGTAATGCACCGCATTTTCTTTTCTTCAACAATTATTTATTAAGCATAATGAGAATTACACATACGAAAGAATAGTGTTTTATCTACAGATCCTATTTTTCCATGTAATCTCCATCCCGTTCTACGGCCTTCCTGCATCGCGATCAACGGCATGTATGCCCCCTCGGTACGAATCCAATCCTTGTCCTGGTGGCGGAGCCAGTGCTTCACTGTGTGAATCATCTCCTCATCATCCTCAAAATGTCGAAATGGCCCCAACAGGTGACAACATCAGCTCGCTGCAACACGTCAGGTGTGACAGCCGTGGATGGTCTCCCCCACCGCTGCAAATCGTGGAGCTCCGCCGTACCGTCCTCTGATGACCTCAGCTACTAACTGTACTTCTGTCGACAGCAGATGCTCCATAGACTTTGCACAAGCATTTGTAAATATTCCCCACAGTTTCTTCCCCTGCAGTGAGAAATTGAATGATGGCACGTTGCTTGTAACGCACATCACCTAAAGACGCCACTTTGAAACTGTTCTGCAGCTACGCTGTCGGAAGCGACGGAATCCCTGCGCCCTCACTCACTCAGGAGACTGCAAATAACACAAATACATACGAAACGTTTCGCATTCATAGCGTTGTTTTCGGCTGAGAAAAAAATGCGGTGCATCCGCATCTGGGCAACCCTTGTACAAGCCGAAAAGACGTTTTCGAAAGATTAACTCACGTGTACGAATTTGTAAGGGAATGACGGCCCGTAGGCAAATCGGACAGTAAGAACGTGAAAACATTTCAATTGTCGACGTTAAAAATTGAACAGGTAAACTAGCGACTGCCGGCCGGGGTGGCCGAGCGGTTCTAGGCGCTACAGTCTGGAACCGCGCGACCGCTACGGTCGCAGGTTCGAATCCTGCCTCGGGCATGGATGTGTGTGATGTCCTTTTTTTTTTTTTTTTTTTTTTTTTTTTTTAAAGAGGTGGAGCCCCTCCACGCCCACACCAGCATGATGGCCAACACAAAAGGTCTACCGCTATCTCTGCATAAGGGTTAGTATTCACTAAAGTGAGGTGTCGCAGGATGTGGGTACTGCGATGTTTGCGTACGTCTGTGATGTCCTTAGGTCAGTTAGATTTAAGTAGTTCTAAGTTCTAGGGGATTGATGACCTGAGAAGTTAAGTCCCATAGTGCTCAGAGCCATTTGAACCAATTTTAAACTAGCGAATCAAATGGTAAAACATAAAAACGTAAACACCATTCACGGATTAGGCCATAGGCAAGTTCCAACATGCAGACTGCTGTCTACAAGGCAGTAAGAGAAGCGATACGTGGCTGTGGGACACGTTATCGGCATGTCTTGGTTGGTTTGTGGGATTAGAGGGACCAGACTGCAACGGTCATCGGTCCCTTTTTCCAAAAAAAATTAAAACCACCCAAAGAGAATAAAAACGAACAACAGGAAAGACGGCAGACGACACAGGACAAGAAATACTCCGACAAAGAACAGACAAAACAAATTAAAATCACTCCAAGTGTGACGGTGGTTGGCCGACCATAGAGAAAAAAGGGAAAAGTCAACCACTGAGAAACGCATTAAAAAGCAGACTAAAATCGTAAGCCATAGGCCAGAATCAACACAAAAAACACACACATTTGCATTAAACGATAAAATCCCCCTGCCCGAATAAAACGCAAAACTAAGTCCGCTATGGTAGAGTCGTCAGTTAAAAGCGCAGGGAGCGTATCAGGCAGCGCAAAAGTCTGCCTGAGCACAGTTAAAAGGGCGCACTCCAACAGAACATGGTCCACCGTCAAGGACGCCCCACAACGACAAAGAGATGGATCCTCACGACACAGTAAATAACTGTGCGTCAGTCGGGTGTGGCCAATGCGGAGCCGACAAAGGACGACTGAGTCCCTGCGGGTGGCTCGCATGAATGACGGCCAAACAGTCGTCGTCCCCTTGGATCGGCATGTCTGCCAATCCCTCCTGCTGTTATTGCCAGTGGATGAATCCTGATGATGTCGCCGCCTCTTTATTCACGCAACTCACAAAGGCTGAGTGGACCCTTTACCAGACCTCCCTACGTCAGAAACGAAGTCAGGAGGTCCCAGGAACCGAGCACGGATGCTTCTGCACCGAAGGCAACGACAAGAGCCCTTGTTTCCTGTCCTTCTTTCGGGCTGTTCCTTTGTTGATTTTTTTCAGTGGTTCTATGAGGATTTCGGATGACACCGTTCAGATTCCATCGACAGGATTTTCACTAGGTTTTATTATTATTATTATTTCTTTCTTGTCTCAGACGTTATGTCTGGTTAAAAATGGAAGGTGACGCGGACCTTGATCATGCGTGACTTCCTTTTATCTGTACATTGCATTTAGGAACTTTCGGGTAATTGAACAAGTGTCAATAATTACAGATTTCTGTAGTTGTATGTATAAGTTTGGATGTAGCTGTATTGCATTGATGTACTGGTGGATATTGTGTGGTATGACTCCTGTAGTTGATAGTATAATTGGTATATTTTCTTCTTCTTCTGATTGCACATTATTTTGTTCCAGTAACTGTTGTACTTGTTGTTTGATGTTTTCTAATTCTGACAGCGGTATCCTGTTATTTTTGATTATTACACGGATCTGATCAGCTAGTCGTTGTTCTGTTAAAAATTTTAATTCTGGGTATCTGGTAATAAATGTTGTGTATACTTGTGATCTGTATCCAGTTGTGTTGGTTCCTAGGTTTGTTGCTTGGTAATAACAGAACATGAGGTGTCGATTAACTTCATCTGACCATCTCATCCTCTGTCTTTGTTTTCCTTCTAGGGTGGTTGCAGGAAGCATATCCTGCAAAACACCTCTATTTGGATTTTAATCATTTTCCAGTTGGCTAGCAGTGTCGTTACCATTGTGGGCGGGCATAGGGTTCAAGCGTCGTCCCCGACCATGACGGCGCTTGTCCGAGGCTTCTTTAGTTCTGTCCTGAACCAACTAATCACACTAAAAGGGGGGTTAGCCCTACTAGTGGTTTGTTCTTTTATTATTATTATTATTTCTATTTTTCTCAGACCTTAGGTCTGGTTAAAAATGGAAAGTGACGCGGACCTTCATCAAGCGTGACTTCCTTTTAACTGTATGGTATATGTTACATTGTATTTAGGAACTTTCGGATTATTGAACACGCATCGATAATTACGGATTTCTGTAGTTGTATATATACGTTTGGATGTAGCTGTATTGCATTGATGTACTGGAGGATATTGTGTGGTATGACTCCTGTAGTTGATAGTATAATCGATATAACGTCAAATTTATCCTGATGCCACATGTCCTTGACTTCCTCAGCCAGTTGGATGTATTTTTCAATTTTTTCTCCTGTTTTCTTATGTATATTTGTTGTATTGGGTATGGATATTTCGATTAGTTGTGTTAATTTCTTCTTTTTATTGGTGAGTATGATGTCAGGTTTGTTATGTGGTGTTGTTTTATCTGTTATAATGGTTCTGTTCCAGTATAATTTGTATTCATCATTCTCCAGTACATTTTGTGGTGCATACTTGTATGTGGGAACGTGTTGTTTTATTAGTTTATGTTTTATGGCAAGTTGTTGATGTATTATTTTTGCTACATTGTCATGTCTTCTGCGGTATTCTGTATTTGCTAGTATTGTGCATCCACTTGTGATGTGATCTACTGTTTCTATTTGTTGTTTGCAAAGTCTGCATTTATCTGTTGTGGTATTGGGATCTTTAATAATATGCTTGCTGTAATATCTGGTGTTTATTGTTTGATCCTGTATTGCAATCATGAATCCTTCTGTCTCACTGTATATATTGCCTTTTCTTAGCCATGTGTTGGATGCGTGTTGATCGATGTGTGGCTGTGTTAGATGATATGGATGCTTGCCATGTAGTGTTTTCTTTTTCCAATTTACTTTCTTCGTATCTGTTGATGTAATGTGATCTAAAGGGTTGTAGAACTGGTTATGAAATTGCAGTGGTGTAGCCGATGTATTTATATGAGTGATTGCCTTGTGTATTTTGCTAGTTTCTGCTCGTTCTAGAAAGAATTTTCTTAAATTGTCTACCTGTCCATAATGTAGGTTTTTTATGTCGATAAATCCCCTTCCTCCTTCCTTTCTGCTTAATGTGAATCTTTCTGTTGCTGAATGTATGTGATGTATTGTATATTTGTGGCATTGTGATCGTGTAAGTGTATTGAGTGCTTCTAGGTCTGTGTTACTCCATTTCACTACTCCAAATGAGTAGGTCAATATTGGTATGGCATAAGTATTTATAGCTTTTGTCTTGTTTCTTGCTGTCAATTCTGTTTTCAGTATTTTTGTTAGTCTTTGACTATATTTTTCTTTTAGTTCTTCTTTAATATTTGTATTATCTATTCCTATTTTTTGTCTGTATCCTAGATATTTATAGGCATCCGTTTTTTCCATCGCTTCTATCCAGTCGCTGTGGTTATCCAATACGTAATCTTCTTGTTTAGTGTGTTTTCCCTTGACTATGCTATTTTTCTTACATTTGTCTGTTCCAAAAGCCATACTTATATCATTGCTGAATCCTTCTGTTATCTTTAGTAATTGGTTGAGTTGTTGATTTGTTGCTGCCGGTAGTTTCAGATCATCCATGTATAGCAAATGTGTGATTTTGTGTGGGTATGTTCCAGTAATATTGTATCCATAATTTGTATTATTTAGCATGTTGGATAGTGGGTTCAGAGCAAGGCAGAACCAGAAAGGACTTAATGAGTCTCCTTGGTATATTCCACGCTTAATCTGTATTGGCTGTGATGTGATATTATTTGAATTTGTTTGGATATTAAGTGTGGTTTTCCAATTTTTCATTACTATGTTTAGGAACTGTATCAATTTAGGATCTACTTTGTATATTTCCAATATTTGTAGTAACCATGAGTGGGGTACACTATCAAAAGCTTTTTGGTAATCAATGTATGCGTAGTGTAGCGACCTTTGTTTAGTTTTAGCTTGATATGTCACCTCTGCATCTATTATCAGTCGCTCTTTACATCCTCGTGCTCCTTTGCAACAGCCTTTTTGTTCTTCATTTATAATTTTGTTCTGTGTTGTATGTGTCATTAATTTCTGTTTAATGACTGAAGTTAATATTTTGTATATTGTTGGTAGGCATGTTATGGGGCGATATTTAGCTGGGTTCGCTGTGTCTGCTTGATCTTTAGGTTTCAGATATGTTATTCCTTGTGTAAGTGTATCAGGGAATGTGTATAGGTCTGCAATGTAACTGTTAAATAATTTAGTTAGATGTGAATTTAGTTAGATGTGAATTATTATTATTATTATTATTATTATTATTATTGGCCAAGTGCATGGTAAACTCGCAGTCTGAGAGTTCTGCACAAACTTGATTATATATGTGGTCAATAATTGCCTGTTATCAATACTGATACTGGCAAGACATAGGTCCCAGAAATTCCAAGACATTCGTCAGTATTTTAATTTTGAGTTTTAAGTTTAAACTTTAGGTGTACATTTGCATTTGCTGTTGTAGTTCCTGTGAGAAAGAGGCCTTAACACATGGACAGACCGACAGTCGGATAACATACGTCAAAAATATTTTTCTCATGTGATATAATTATAGATTAGCAATTCTCGGATTTTACTTGTACTGTCAAACCGTGTTGCTTGCCATAATGTGAAGTACCCCAGAGATTTTAATATGTGAGTTTGCGAACGTCAAAATGTTTAACTTAAATAGCCGTATTTTTTGACTGCATTTACTTAGAAGCTTAAAGTTTTTACGCCGCCTAGGGGTCGCAGATCTTAGTATACGACATAGATTTTAACCTTATATGGCTACCCATTCCTGAGAAAAAGGGCTCTTAATAGTCGTACGGACAGACAGACAGCGACGTGATCCTATGAGAGTTCAGTTTTCACCTCTTGCGGTAGAGAGCACTAAAAAGTGGCGCGGAAAGTAGTCAAAAGAGGAAGCAGGTTACCAGGACATTAACTAAGACGTCTGTGAGTAGTTGCTCTAGCAATACAACGAGCGGTGGATAGGAAAACAATTGTGAGAGAAAATTAAAATATCTGTTTCACTAGCGTCTGAGGACGTTGGATATGGAAGACAAATGCGAAACACATTGCATAACCTAGGTTGAAGCGGAGCCTCTTGCAAAATTCATAGACTGGGCTGTAGGAACATCTTACACGGGCCGTAAAGAAGAGAAAAACACTCTCTGTAGCAGACTTCACAACGAAATTTTAGCCAACATGCACATATTTCTGCGTCAAGACTCTCCTTGCAAGCTGAAAGAGTGACGGTCAACTACACTCCTGGAAATGGAAAAAAGAACACATTGACACCGGTGTGTCAGACCCACCATACTTGCTCCGGACACTGCGAGAGGGCTGTACAAGCAATGATCACACGCACGGCACAGCGGACACACCAGGAACCGCGGTGTTGGCCGTCGAATGGCGCTAGCTCCGCAGCATTTGTGCACCGCCGCCGTGTGTCAGCCAGTTTGCCGTGGCATACGGAGCTCCATCGCAGTCTTTAACACTGGTAGCATGCCGCGACAGCGTGGACGTGAACCGTATGTGCAGTTGACGGACTTTGAGCGAGGGCGTATAGTGGGCATGCGGGAGGCCGGGTGGACGTACCGCCGAATTGCTCAACACGTGGGGCGTGAGGTCTCCACAGTACATCGATGTTGTCGCCAGTGGTCGGCGGAAGGTGCACGTGCCCGTCGACCTGGGACCGGACCGCAGCGACGCACGGATGCACGCCAAGACCGTAGGATCCTACGCAGTGCCGTAGGGGACCGCACCGCCACTTCCCAGAAAATTAGGGACACTGTTGCTCCTGGGGTATCGGCGAGGACCATTCGCAACCGTCTCCATGAAGCTGGGCTATGGTCCCGCACACCGTTAGGCCGTCTTCCGCTCACGCCCCAACATCGTGCAGCCCGCCTCCAGTGGTGTCGCGACAGGCGTGAATGGAGGGACGAATGGAGACGTGTCGTCTTCAGCGATGAGAGTCGCTTCTGCCTTGGTGCCAATGATGGTCGTATGCGTGTTTGGCGCCGTGCAGGTGAGCGCCACAATCAGGACTGCATACGACCGAGGCACACAGGGCCAACACCCGGCATCATGGTGTGGGGAGCGATCTCCTACACTGGCCGTACACCACTGGTGATCGTCGAGGGCACACTGAATAGTGCACGGTACATCCAAACCGTCATCGAACCCATCGTTCTACCATTCCTAGACCGGCAAAGGAACTTGCTGTTCCAGCAGGACAATGCACGTCCGCATGTATCCCGTGCCACCCGACGTGCTCTAGAAGGTGTAAGTCAACTACCCTGGCCAGCAAGATCTCCGGATCTGTCTCCCATTGAGCATGTTTGGGACTGGATGAAGTGTCGTCTCACGCGGTCTGCACGTCCAGCACGAACGCTGGTCCAACTGAGGCGCCAGGTGGAAATGGCATGGCAAGCCGTTCCACAGGACTACATCCAGCATCTCTACGATCGTCTCCATGGGAGAATAGCAGCCTGCATTGCTGCGAAAGGTGGATATACACTGTACTAGTGCCGACATTGTGCATGCTCTGTTGCCTGTGTCTATGTGCCTGTGGTTCTGTCAGTGTGATCATGTGATGTATCTGACCCCAGGAATGTGTCAATAAAGTTTCCCCTTCCTGGGACAATGAATTCACGGTGTTCTTATTTCAATTTCCAGGAGTGTATTCTTCGACAGGTCACATGCAACACCGGACACTGTACGGTAAAGGGCATGGCGACCCGTAGACAAATCGGACAGTAAGAAAGTGAAATGATTAAAATTGCGGATGTTGGAAAAGTGAGCAGGTAAACTAACAAACTAAATGGTATTAGAAAATAATAGGCGAGAAAAGTAGTCCACGGAGAACACATATCAAAAGAAGGAGGGAGTTAATATGATATTAACTATGGCGTCAATTAGTAGTTAACTTAGCAGTGCAATGAGAAGTGGAAACAAAAAAAAAACTGTGAGAGCAAAAATGGTAAGATCTGTGTATCCCTCAGGAATTCTTGAGCGTGTTGGGTGCGAAAATTAGGCAGGTGCGAAACAAATGACATAACATAGGTAGGAGAGGAGCCTGTTGGCAAATTCATAGATTGTCTGTTGGTGGTAAGGACGTCTTATATCGGGTGTGCAGAGAAAACAAACAATCTCTCCAGCAGATGTCACTACGACGTCATAGCTTGCATCCACGTTTTTCTGTGTCAGGACTCTCTTTGACAAGCTCAAATAGTGATGGCTCAGGAATTGTTTTTCGACAGATTACAGCCACCACCGGCATTCAGTAATTTCGTTTCCACGTTAGCGCCTACGGAAACATTATGCTCTCACTATAGCTGTCTCTGTGGCCGTTTACACAGCGCGCCTTATTTGCATTGCAAAAGGTCGGTGATTCTCGCAGCCGGTTCGCAATCAACAAGAACAGTAATGGCGTGCTCGCAGAGGTGCCAGGATATGCGACCGAAGTAGTCTCTTGTCTCCGGCTTTCCGTGCACCAAACACGCGCTGCTTAGCACTTTGTCGCAGCCTGAAATAGCATTAACGACGATACGCGTGTACCGATCTTTGAAGCGTTTAATGTGAGGCAGCCTGCACTGAGGCCTGAAAAAGAGAATTTGCCTCTCCCATAAGTTCCGCAGGGGAAATTCTGTGTGAAGTGTGAAAGGTAGGAGACATACTGGGGCAAGAGAAGCCATGAAAGCGGGTTGTGAGCCGCGCTTTAATAGCTAAGTTGGTAGAGCACTCGGCCGCACAAGAAAAAGGTCCCGAGTTCGAGTCTCGGTCCGGCACACAGTTTTAATCTGCCAGGAGGCTTCACATCGTCGCACACTCCTCTACAGAGAGAAAATTTCATTCTGGAAACCTCGCTGCTTCTTAAAATTAGCTTCCGCATTACCATCAACGTTCACTCAGACCTTCACTATTCCGTTTCACGCGCAGCAACAGCGCCATTACGTTAAGCTCCGCTTCGGCCATTTGGCTATCAATGCTGCCGAACGATCGCGTTCACTCTCCAAGCTCTTGGAATTGGGCTCGGAGGGCACGCCACGGGGGCGCCAAATTACTCCTCATTAATAGTCATTAGCCGTGTTAATTAGGGTTCGCCACTTCCGCCGCCTGGGACGAATAATTAATACCTCTGCCGCCGCAGTAGCTTCCGCGTCCGACCTGCCGGACGGGATGCGAAACGAACGTGGCGATAGTATAAGGCATTAACGTAGTAACAACTCACTTGCTAAGTTACATCAGCTATGATAACCTGATTTAGAACTTGTAAAGGTGGTTACGAGTACAGCCTCGTTACCTTTGACCAGCTTCAGGAGTACTATGGGAATTGCACTGTTTGTGGTGTAAATTCAGGAACATTATGTAGAAACCTGTTCAAGGAACTTTGTATTCTAATCACTGCTTCTCAGTATATTTACTCCTTAATGAAATTTGTCGCAAGTAATATATCTCTGTTTCCAACCAGTAACTCAATACATAGTATCAATACTAGGAATAAGAACAATCTACATAAAGACCTAAAATCACCTGTCTTGGTCCAAAAAGGGTCCAATATTCAGGGACGCATATTTCCAATAAATTTCCAGCAACCATTAAAAACTTGGTTTCAGATAAAGAGATAAAGCACGTATTAAACAGAGTTTGAAAGACGTTTTGATAGGCAACTCCTTCTACTCTTAACAGGGGCTGTTAGGCCAGCTTAAGTAAAAATGTCTGTTGGATTTCAGTTTTGACAGCACTTGGTGACAACAATCACGATTATGTATTTTGTGTGTGATAAATTTATTAATAGTGCGTAACAATGTTTCATTCTGACAGCGTACTAATTCTGTAAATGTTAGCTGTTCCAGTTTACTGCATATTTATTCACCTATTTTGACAATCTCCTGACAAATGATCAGGGTAATAAGTATTACCATGAAATGTTTCATGTTTGATATGTTATACTTTCTGACATGTTCCACACTCACGAGGATCATCTTATTTTTGGGCGTATGTTCTGAGGTGTGGGGTTGATCTGTTATTCTGTTATTCTGCACAAAGAATTAATCTGAGATGTACCCTTTACCCTGTGGCTCCTGCAAGATGCAATTTCCACCTCCACACTACTACACAAGTCAGACAGACACTCCTAACGTTCTAAAGAGAAATGCCTGAAAAACGCTCAGCAATAAATATCTTCTGGAGTCGTCCGCTGTAAGGAAATGACACAAAAATTCACAAAATTTCTTACGTAACTAGTGGGGTACTTGGGTACTGGAGTAGTGCTAGTTAGTGTAACAAAAACATGAAACTAACGAAAGTTATCATTTATTTTGCAAAAATTTATAGAAATCACAATGACACTTTTATTTATGAATTGAACAAGTTATATCCTGGTTCTTTTCGGAATGTGAAGTTACCTTTCAAGGAGAGGATTCGCTAATGAAATTTCTACACAAAGTTTAAGATGGTTGTTAACTTGGCAGAATGGCTGAGAGGCACGCCTTCTCAACTTGAATAATTATACTTTAGAATGTTGCTAGGTACGGTCGAGGCTGTCGCGTGTGAAATGCAGTGAAGTGTACTGTTGTGGAGGAAATATGGGGCTCGCAATAGCTGTAGCGCACAATACCGTAAGCTGCGATGACTGCTGTCTGCGCCGCTCGCTGCTGACAAATAAGATAACTCTCATTCTATCTGGATTGACCTTCGCCAATCAAACTCTCCCTATGCCTTGATGAAGTCAAGGATTCCTATTCGCCCCTAGTCTAACTACTGGCGTGGTACACCGGTCAGGTAACCAGTCCACCGCGATGCCACTCAAAATTCGCTCGCAGGCGTTTAACTATAACTCTGTCCACTCACACCGCACAATAAGTGTCGGCCAACACAGTGAACAACGCTTAATCGCAAGGACTCAATATAGAGTCGTCCTTTGATTCGCTCTCGACAGAGGTGCTCTCCCAGTGAAGTACTGAGGAGAGACTTGTTCCTCGCTCTCGTTACTTGTTCTCGCTCCAAGAGCGACAACAGAACGACCCCTCTCCATGCCAGACGTGAAGGGGTATATCTTTCGGTCTCTTCCATTATTCCTTCAGCTCAAGGCGTCAGAAATATCGTCTGCCAATCAGCATTGCTCTTCTAAAACGGGAGAATGACGTTTCGTTTAAGGCGACCAATCCGGAAACCTATAGCTTTGGCGTTTGGCGTTTGCTGTCTCCCTGTGAAAATCTCTGAAACTGCGTGCTATGTGTAAAGAATGCGTAGGCTGGCCGCTCCCACACAATGTAGCGGAATTTGCTTTTAAGCCGAACACGGGGATGTTCCCCCCTTTCACTCGGGCCCACGCTGTCCGCTACTTCCTGAATGGCCCTCGTAGGTTAGATACTCATTACAGAAATTTCAAGATATATATTGAGACACCAAATAGAAACTCAAGGTAATGTCTACAAAAAAAGAAAGAACCTGTTAAAATCTTCGGCATTTCACGTCATGCAAGTGTCCAGGAATAACACTAAGAAGGAGACTACACAGCAGCAGGATTTTTGTAATTTCTTATGTGTTTGGTATGTGAAGTTAAAAACTCAAATATCAGTCGTAAAACTCTCAAATATTCTGGAGAAGACCGACTTCGAAATTCTCCGAGCATCTTTAAGGTCGTAAAGTAAGGTCGAGTTTTCCGCAGGCAGTACGGCTCTGTGGTAGAATTCTTGCCAACCAAGGCAGCAGCCTGGGTTCGATTTCCGGATGATATAAATTTTTAACCAAATGTTCATTTTCTACGAACATTCCCATGAATTGTAAAATACACAAAGATGGGAAAAAAAATCGTTAACGCTCCAGACGTAATCGCTGATTCGTTGGTTGAAGTTTCATTTTTGTCATTCTTTCTTTCGCTTCCTTTCCGTTCAGATCGAATACTTACGTCATTTAAATATAAAAGTCATCAATATCTGCTAATTAGCACATAACCAATTTTCATTTTTATGATCAATGGAGTTAATGTTTGGAGACACAACATAGTTGTTATAGGTAGTCTGTGAAAACCAATTCATAGATGTTGACCACTGATGAATCTTGTATACGATTGGAGTAAACCCCCTCAGCGTCAGTTAAGAACTGAAGATGGTGCACTGAAGCACCGAAACTGGTAGCCACGTAATAAATAGCATCGTAAGGACGCCTGTAGGTATTCCATTTTATTACGTAAGTGAACGGCCGAAGTCCCTCAAACCTCCAATCAGAAGGACGGACATCAAAAACTTAAACACTTATCTCCTCATTCTCCTCCTTTGTTTGTACCCCGATAATCGCAGACAACGTGTTTAGAGGCAACCAGCTAATGTTGAACAATGATAATAGCAGGCGACGTGTTTGAAGATAATCCGATAATACTGAACACCTACAACAGCTGTGACCTACTTGTGCAACAACGCTGGGGCCGAGTGAAGTTTTGGAAAGACATTGCGGCGATGCGGTTACGTTCGTCCTTTACCTGCACCTACCTGTGAACTCGTTGCAGCAGACCGCCGGTACGAAAGCCGCGCAGAAACCTACCGCACTGCAACTCGGAACAGGCTGCATACAACGTAACTATTCTGAGAATGGGGAAAAGGTCTTAATTTTGAATGAAAGGTGGAAATACTGGCAAAACTTCGGTGTATTCTGAACAATGATAATGTACACGTTCACTGCCACCAAGCCCGTGCTAGTCTTAACCCAGTCATGCACAAACCTTTTCATTCAACTTAGCAAGTTTATGGTTACGTACTTCTCGAAATCTGAACAGCTACTAAGCACGAATTGTTCTTAAATGAAAATGCTCGCCATACCAAATCAAGTTTATTGGTGTCTAATGCACTCAGTTTTTAGTCACCGATCTACTCAATATGCCATGCGGAATTACTGTCTTTCCTCATACACAAAATTACTTAAAAAATTCGTGGTTTCTAAAAAAAACGTATGGTAGTAAATATACATTCACTTTAAAACACTTTTGAAACATGTAGCACAGCTAAAACCGGCAAATTATCACTTCCTTCGGAGCTCATACTACACACGACCGTACCATTCAGTCCGCAGCTCGTGGTCGTGTGGCAGCGATCTCGCTTCCCACGCCCGGGTTCCCGGGTTCGATTCCCGGCGGGGTCAGGGATTTTCTCTGCCTCGTGATGACTGGGTGTTGTGTGTTGTCCTTAGGTTAGTAAGGTTTAAGTAGTTCTAGGGGATTGATGACCATAGATGTTAAGTCCCATAGTGCTCAGAGCCATTTGAACCAACCGTACCATTGAAGGGCTGGGCTCCGACTACTTTAGTCCGCTGTAATCATTCTATATCTCCAAGAGAAAAGACGCACGAAGAAAGTCCACTCTGATTGGTCAGTTTTCTCTAAGGCCAATAGAAAAACATTATTCTGCCACGTTATTCCGCGCTTTTCATGGCTAACCAATCAACAAATAACCCACTTTCGGACTGTACTTTTTCCCGAAATAAATATTTAACATTATGATATTTTATTTATACATTGCGTTATTAATTATTTTCATTTGCACTCGAATTAACTTTCCTTTTACCATAAGCTTACTTAACATATTATGATACAAAATTCGCCGTCTTCTGGATTCAAACTGTTTTAAAACTTTCTTACAGTATTTCGTACAGCGTTCATCAGTAGAACAATGACCTACATATTTACTTTATACCGCATTTATGCATCATTAACACTACTAAAAGCATATACAAAACCATACAAACATAAATAAACAAAAAATCCTTCAAGAAATAAAAAGAACAATGCACAAAAACATTCTCTTGGCCTGTTTCTTGAATGTCTCTGTGCACTACTGGACTCTGATGGTCAAAATTCTTAACTACATTATAGTTCTTACTGTTTAGTCCTGTCCACTACTGTTCGCTAGCAGATGAAGATTGGCACTACGTACTCGACTGAACCCATTTCAGACCATCTGTCACTGTGCACGCTTGAGTCATTGTCCCGATAAACAGGCTCTAGACAGTAGCGATATAAGGCGCCTCGGCTCAACTCTACATGGAACCAAGAACCTCACTCCACCACAGCATTGTTGTACAACAGTGTTGGAGGTGTTAAACATTATCGAGCTGTTTCCAAACACATTCTCCGCGATTATCGTTGTTCAACATTAGCGTGTTGTTGAGGTCAGTCTCACTGCTCTATGGTAGAGGGACGAGATTCTGCAACACTTAGTGCTGTTGAGTGGTACTTAAGATAGGTAAATAAATTAGTGAAATCAATGTGAAGTGAAGTAGAAATTAGAAAATAAATGAAAAACTTAGTTTAGTTTAGAAGAGTTACACACTGGCAAACAGCGGGCAGAGCAGCAGTGGCAACAGCCGGCGCTTGCAAGTCAGCACGTTCAGGAGAAGCCATCGTCCTCCCCACATAAGCGGAAGCTGTCGATTCAGCCGTCAGGGTATCGCCCGACCGGCTCACGTGTTTCTCAATTGCCACATGTGATCAAAGGCCCTCTCTTACATTCCAAGAGCCAATGACCGACGTTAAGAAGATTCTTCGAGAAGCTTTTCAACGTGACAGAAGAGGCAATGACCGTGAAGTCGTTCACCTCCAGTGAACTGAAGTAAATAAATACGCGAGACGCAGTGGGCCTGACAGTGGTTTTCAGTTCAGTTTCGGTTCGAGTTCAGTTCCAGTACAGTTCAAAAAATGGTTCAAATGGCTCTGAGCACTATGGGACTTAACATCTATGGTCATCAGTCCCCTAGAACTTAGAACTACTTAAACCTAACTAACCTAAGGACCTCACACAACACCCAGTCATCACGAGACAGAGAAAATCCCTGACCCCGCCGGGAATCGAACCCGGGAACCCGGGCGTGGGAAGCGAGAACGCTACCGCACGACCACGAGTTGCGGACCAGTACAGTTCAGTCGGTGTTGAAGACCATCATGCAGGAAGAGACTGCATCGTACACAGAAGCACCAAATCCGCCACTGTAATTGGATTAGCAAGCAACAGCCTCGCCGCCAGAAGACAGAAGTTATAAGGTATTTGAAGACTGATTTTTACGCACCCGGGTGACTCGTGAGGACGGGAAGGAGACGGCCTCACATCAGCAGTCACCTATGAGCTGGTAATGAAGATCTGACTGCCGAAGACTGGCTTGCTGGAGTCCATTGTTCGAGTCTGGGACACTGGCCTTTCCCCGCCACACTGCTCCGCTGGCCGACCCACAACACTGACACACGCCGCCGCATTGAGAAGAGAAACACTGGGACGCCACATCGAAGGTATCATCATCCGATTCACGACTTCATTCTCAATAATTAAAAGGGCAACCTCAGGATGTGTGTCTACAGTCAACTGGGCGAAACAGCGACACGAGATACACACTGCCAGGCATAATCAGACGCCGCCGCTCATGCAGCAGAAGGCTTCGCAAACGACACGGCTGCCGCTCTCTTAGCCAGAACAATCCAGTAAGGAAACCATTGTACCAATCTTTCAATAAAAGTTATCTTATGTAAAAATGCTGTTTCATTCTACCTCATACCCGAGCCAAGGAAGAACCAACCCTGCCCACATGTTGTTAAGAGAGAAAAAGTAATTTATTTAGTGTTTTTCACCCTGACATAATGCTTTAGAATCAAATGCCCTTTGCAGTAATGCGCATCCTGACAATTGACTAGCATCAAAAGAGTTTACCCAGTTACAGTGCGACTCCATAGCCAACATCTTGATGATTTGTCTCGGTGGATGCAACTCGCGTGCTCATGGTGCTGTTCTCGCGAACACGTTCTTTCAGCATGCTAGGATTCCAGATTGGAGTGGCCTGCCTGTTCCAGTCGAACATGTATGGGACCGATTGAAACGAGCTCTGTTGAGAAGTCGTCGACAACAGCCTATTCTGCGTGACTTACGCAGAATTTCGATTGAAGAGTGGGACAGTCAGGACCAGGGCTGGCTTTATAATCTCATTGATAATAGATAATGACGGATTTAAGCCTGCATCAGAACAAGAGGACGTTCCACCACGTACTGACGTTACTCAAGAATGCCGTGAAACCCCGCCCCATGAGAAACAGACTGTTTTCGTTGCAGCCGGTCCATTCCTCCCACCAAGGAAAAATCTCTGACAGATCCGAATCGAACCCGGGTGTTGCGCATGACAGCCACGCTGACCACTCAGCTACGGAGGTGGACTTCACCTAATAGTAGACTTCCCTATTTTCTAATCACTGTCATTCTGTACTGTTTTCACATATTACGGTTCCCTCTATTAGCATGTAAAGTATTCCGTGAAGTTTCGGGAATTTTCGGGATTGCAGCCGGATGGTGCCAACTTCTTGCTACGCTATCTCGGCTGATTATCGTTCAGCCATCTTCAGGTGATTGTTTAGCACTGGAGATTGGTTTTTCACGTCGCTAACTTTTCTCCAAAAAATGACACGGAGATGCATGCGCATAGGCAGCCGCTACATGAGCGACCTCTGTCGAGTTTCCCGCCCTCTTAGAATATTGCTCCATCTATGAGGCGCAGGCACATGCGCGCTCTCTGTCGTGATGCAGGCTTGCGGAGTTAAAAATCAGATGTCAAATTAATGAAATTATCTGTCGCTAGATGTCTCTCTACTCGTAAAATGTTTCCCTTCTGTCGTTTTCCTCATCGTCATCGGTGTGCTACATCAGTGTTGTGTTTGGCGCTGTTCTTCTGTGCGTAGAGAGGTGTAATTTTAATTGTGTGCTGGACTTGTACATAGTGTTATTGTCAGTGTTTGTTATGTGCTACGCCATCCATTGATACTTTTATGCTCCAGCCATACTTGGCCTTGTGTTCTTTTAATTGTCCCAGTGTGTAGTTTTTTTGTGTGCACAACTTTTTTACAGTTTTTATCTCCATTTTATAGTCACCCCTTTTTGTCTATTGTCTTCCATAATGTTCCCCCTTTTTTATATCTATGTACACCATATTTCCTCCTTTATGTTATTTTTAAATGCCTTCTGTTGTATGTTCTACGCCTTTCGGCCGAAGAGCATCGCTTATGGTGCTGCCAGCCCACCCCGATGGGGAATTGAAATACAATAAGGAAAAAAAAAGCAATCTCCAGCGCAAAACACTCACCTGAAGATGGATGAATGGCTGTCAGTCGAAATATCTCGGCAAGAAGTCGACGTCATCCAGCTACAATCCCGGAATCTCACTGAATACTCTTTTTACTGTGAAAATTTCAAGAATCACAGCATGCAAGTTATTTCCTGGTGTCTTAGAAATGTCCTATCATCCTGTCACTCCTCAATCTCAGTATTTTCTACGCGTTCCTTCCCTCACCCATTCTAAGGAAGGCCTCCTCATTTTTTACCACGCCACAAAATTTTCAGCACCTTCCTGTAACGCCACATGCCAGACGCATCGATTCTCGTCATTTTCGATTTTGTCTCAGCCCCATCCTTCATTTCTATATAATTTGAGTCCCAAACATGAAATTTCCGTCTGTCTCCGACATTGCTTCTTCGATGTACAGATTGAAGAGCAGGGCAGCGAAACTGCATCCCAGTCTTACACCCTTTCTAATCCGAGTTCTCTAACAGCAAAGCTGTAGGGGACGGTCATCCATAAAGCAGAATGTAACGTAACTGGTTAATTGTGTTCAATGCTGGATCAGTGTGCCTTTAGTTCAGGTCTAACCTCTACCGACGGTATTCCCTTCGTGCTACTGATGCTCCTTATGTAGTCGTCGTACTTTCCATCAAATTACGGAGAATACGGAGCTATACATTGAATAAAAAAAAGAAAGAACGGAAAGTAACCACACACTTAACTTTAAGTTTTTGTTTACGTCGCGTTTCGTAGGACTTTCTTATTCATCAGATGGTAATTCTAGTGTTACTCTCAGACGCATTATCTGAACACTGGAGCTGCCATCGATTATAGTATACAAGCTCAGAAACGCGTCCTAAATTGAAGTTTACTGACTGGTTACTCCGTGTTTTTATTTATATTTTAGCAGTCACAGAACACCTGACCAAACATTTTAAGCGCAATATACGACCAACCGAAAATCTTCCTCTTTGCTGGTATTTACAAGTTCGTAGTTAGTGCTCGAAACGTACTGCGAAAGATGAAATCTACGGGTGGAAATGATTTTCCTGTTCCGCTCATCCCAGCTTCAAAACAAGTCAGGAAAAAGTGCTAGTGATTAATTAATTTTCCTCGTACGCAGGAGGCGTACCGGAGCGTCATACGTTTACACTGAAAAACAATATCCGGGAATATTTGTAAAAATAATTTCTATCTACCTCTTTCGAGAATTAAAGGCCAGTGGATGTAATGGAGGCTGCTAAGTCTGGCAGTGCAGCTCTTACGTGGATGTCATAACCTTCGACACTTCGAGTGCAAACATCGACTTGTTCCCCGTGTTTACGAATTCTCAGTAAATCGTTTCTGCGGTGTTACTGAATGCTATAAGCGCGGGAGTGCGAAACTGACTATTAAACAGCAAACTGCAAGCAGTTTTATTCTCCCCAGAGAGATATCCACTCTGTTAAACAGCTACTTCTCAACTTCGCAGTAGTTTTGCCGCTTTGATTCGCTTCCCATAGCTGTGTGGTATAGTAGAGTGGTCGATCGTAATCTGTTTGTTCTACACTTACTTGCAGTGCATATCTTACTGGAAGCGCGTTTTCCTTCCTAAGTATATATACTCCAGTCATTGTATATGTAATTGCCAGTGTTGGTCGAGGCTCCTTAGAGGAGTCAGAAACTTGCAGAAAATCAACTAGTTAAAATAAATATCTGTTTTGGTAGATATGTTGAAAAATTGTACCTCGAATTTATTTTCAATGCTCTATCAGTCATTTTCCTCCGCCGTACTTTGTACGTAAGATGGGTCTCATGTTAGATGTATACTTCTTTGACATTATTTTCATAAGAAATTATAACTTCAATTGGTCTACTGATGAAATGTACAAATTCTTACTCCACAATTTTAAAAGCATTTATAATTCAAGCTTTCTTATTTGATTTTCAGTACATTTACTAACATTTGAGCTGTATATTATCGAAACTAAGTAACTTTCCACATACTTCCGAAAACCACAGTGGCACGGTTGTTAATTTCTCATGAACAGGTCATACTTACAGATAACTGCATCATTTGAATCTGTTTAACAGCTGCCAACATGAGTAACTTAGGAACAAATATCCTCGTTGTAGCGAAGCAGCTAAAATCATTTAATAAAGGCATGTCCAGACTGTATACCAGTCGGGTTCCTCTCAGAGTACACTGATACAATAGCTCCACACTTAGCAATCATACACAACGGCTCGTTCGTCGAAAGACCCGTACCAGTAATTCATACTGAAATCTGTTACATCGTAATGCAGCAATTCGACGTGGCATTTACTCAACAACTCGTTGACAGTCTCCTCGAGAAAAATTGAACCGTGTTGCCTCTGTAGCCGTTCAAAAAAATGGTTCAAATGGCTCTGAGCACTATGGGACTCAACTGCTGTGGTCATAAGTCCCCTAGAACTTAGAACTACTTAAACCTAACTAACCTAAGGACAGTACACAACACCCAGCCATCACGAGGCAGAGAAAATCCCTGACCCCGCCGGGAATCGAACCCGGGAATCCGGGCGTGGGAAGCGAGAACGCTACCGCACGACCACGAGATGCGGGCGTAGCCGTCCATAATTGCGAAAGTGTTGCCGGTGCAGGGGTTTGTGAATGAACTGACCTTCCGATTATGTTCCATAAATGTTAGATGGGGTTTTTGTCGGGCGATCTGGGTGGCCAGATCATCCGTTAGAACTGTCCAGAATATTTTTCAAACCAATCGCAAACGGCTGTAGCCCGGTGACACGGCGTATTGTTATGGGAACATAAAGTCCTTGAATGGCTGCATATAGTCTCCAAGTAGCCGAACATAACCATTTTCTGTCAATGGTCGGTTCAATTGACCAGAGCACCAATTGTAGTGTACGTAAACGCAGCCCATACCATTATGGAGTCACCAGCAGCTTGCTCAGGGCCTCGTTGACAACTTGGATCCATGACTTCGTGCGGTCTGTGCTACACTTGAACTCTACCATCAGCTCTTACCAACTGGAACTCATCTGACCATGCCACGGTTTCCCAGTCATATAGGGCCCAACAGATATCGATATGGTCACGCGCCCAGGAGAGGAGGTGCCGGCGATGTCGTGCTGTTAGCAAAGGCACTCGCGTTGGTCGTCTGCTGCCTTAGCCAAATTTCGCAGCACTGCCCTAACGGGTATGTTCGTCGTACGCCCCACATTCATTTCTGCGGTTTCTTCACGCAGTGCTGCTTGTCTGTTAGCACTGAGGACTTCGCGCGAAAGCCGCTGCTGTTGGTCGTTAAGCGAAGACCATCGCCTACTGCGCTGTCCGCGCTGGGAGGTAATGTCTGAATTGTGGTATTCTCGGAATACTGAATACCCTTTCGAGGTGGAAGGCCCCACGCATCTAGCTCCAATTACTATTCCACGTTCAGAGTCTGTTAATTCCCGTCACGTGGCCATAATCACGTCGGAAACCATTCCACACGAATGACCTGACTGCAAATGACAGCTCCGGCAACGCATTTCCCTTTTAATACCTTATGTATGCGAAACTACCGCCATCTGTATGTATGTATATCGCTGTACCACGACTTTTTGTCACCTCAGTGTAGTTTGGATGTTGGTTCAGCATACAATATTTACCCGCCAGGATAGCCGAGAGCGCTAACGCGCTGCTTCCTGGACTCGGGTAGGCGCGCCGGCCCCGGATCGAATCTGCCCGACGGATTAACGACGACGGCCGGTGTGCCGGCCAGCCTGGATCTGGTTTTTAGGCAGTTTTCCACATCCTTCTAGTTGAATACCGGGCTAGTCCACACCTCCCGCCTCAGTTGCACGACTCAGACATTTGAAACACATTCACTATGTTTCACAATTCACACTAGAAGCAGACAGCTGGGGTACACTAATTCCGACCAGGGGGGTACGGTGTGCCGGCAGGACGGGCATCCGGCCACCCCTTACAATTAACATGCCAAATCCGGTTAACCATGGCCGACCCTGCGTAACCGCGGGACAAGACGCAAGCGATAGAATAAAATATAGTTCAGCATACAATATTGTCCATGATGTGCTACAATTCACTGAAATTTCTGCAGGAAGGGTGCCGCGTCAATTGACTGTTGCAAAGGACAGATCATTGTGCCGCACCCTGGGAAGAACTTTTGCGGAGTCTGAAGGCGGAAAGTAGTGGATTTCTGGACAGTGTTACCACAGCAGATGAAACCTGGATGCTTTATCACCAATCTCAAAAGGAAATTTCGAGCACGTAATCACTCCATGGCTTTCCACAGAAACCCGAAAATTCCGCACTAAACCTTACGTAGGAAAAGTCGTTGTGACCTACTGGATAACGCTGGATGCGCCATGAAGTTATTCGCGGACGATGTTGAAGAAGATTACAGGCCTGTATACTGGAGCGAAATGCAGGAAGGTCAGCAGAGAATCGGCAGTTGTTGTAGAGAAAGACAGTTGACGCTGAGAGCAACCAAAATGTAACGCAGTGATCATTAAGTGGTAGAAGATATTTACAGGCTCTGAGCACTATGGGACTTAACATCTGAGGTCATCAGTCCCCTAGAACTTAGAACTACTTGAACCTAACTAAACTAAGGACATCACACACATCCATGTCCGAGGCAGGATTCCAACCTGCGACCGTAGCAGTCTCGCGGTTCCGGACTGAATCTCCTAGAACCGCACGGCCACCGAGCCCGGCGAAGATATTTACTATTGGTCAATTACACTATAGGTGATAAAGTGCTTGGAACAGCAACTGCAGTAAAATACATCATACCCTGTATTCGGCGGGAGAACAGTGCAGAGATGCCCAACTAACCACAGTAATAAACACTATAAGAGCGGCGTTGAGCGCCACGGTCAGGCTAATTGTTGAAATTTCGAGATGTTACCTCAAGAGAAGTGACTTTTTACTACCCTCCAAATATGTCTCGCGTTATGATCACTGCGGAAAAAAATTGATAAATTTGGTAAAACTCTCTAAAGCCAAGAACGCATGAATATTTCTTTATTTACAACAAAGGGTTTCGACGGTTTTTGCTGTCATCTTCAGGTCTTCAAAAAATTTTATAGCAAAACATATTCATATCGAGTTGGTACACCACACAAAGTTGTTATGTTAGCGGATAAAATGCAGCATATTATACAAAGATTTAAATGAAACACTTAAAATCAAAAAGCACCTTGTGCACATAGTCATTTCCATATGTGTAGCGTTCACAGACGATTGTTCCGTAGTAAAAATCTTAGTACGTAATAAAATGCGTAGCAGCACATCTGTTTACGTTAGCTGAACATATTCTATCACTGAAGATCCACCTCAGACAGCGTATAAGGAACAAGGTATAATGTGCTACAGTTTAGCCATTAACATGACAACTTGGCGTGGGGCTGCAGCTCAAAATGAACACGTTTCACAACAACAATTTTTGAAGACCTGAAGAGGACAGCAAACTCTGTCGAAATAGTTTGCTGTAAATAAAGACATATTTATACGACCTTGGCTTTAGAAATATTTTACCAAGTAAAACAGATCGCTCCTTCTGCTTTCTCAGCGTGAGAACATTCAATAGAGAAATTATCACACGGAGCCTTACATACAATCCTTTCTCCCACGTATCTTTCGTGAATGGAACATAACCAAGAAGAAAAGATTTTGGTGCCAGAATTACCCTCCACTGCACACCGGGATGTGGTTTGCGGAATATATACGTAAATACAATTATGAAATTTTATTGCTTGGTACACCCATCTTACTACACTTCGTCCAGAATGACTTCGGACGATTCAGAGAAGCGCTGGCAGGCAAGCATTTCAGAAGCGATGAAGAGCTGAAAACCACGGTGCATGAGTGGCCGCATCCGCAACTAAAAGAATTTTTCTCGTGAGTTATCCATGCACTTCGAAGTAGCAGAATGTGTGACTGGTTTGATGCTGCCCGCCACGAATCCTTCTCCTGTGCCAGCCTCTTCATCTCAATGTAGCTCTTGCACCCCACGTCCTATTTATTCGATGTATTCCAGTCTCTGCCTTTCCCTACAGCTTTTACCCTCTACGGCGCCCTCTAATATCCTGTTAGTTATTCCCTGATGTGTCAACGCAGGTCGCATCATTCTGCCTCCATTTCTGATCAGTGTTTTCCACATGTTCCTTTCTGCACCCATTCTATATGGAACCTCCTCACTCCTTATCAGTCCATCTAATTTTCGGCAATTCTCAATAGCACACATCTCAAACGCTTCGATTCGTTTCTTCGCCACTTTTCCTACAGTCCATAATTCGCTAACGTACAATGCTGAGCTCCAAACTTACATTCTGATAAATTTCTTCTTCATATAAAGACCTATGTTTGACACCAACAGCCTTATTTTGGCCAGGAATGCTTTGTTTGACTGTGATAGTCTGCGTGTAACGCCTTCCTTCTTCGAAGATCTTCGGTTATTTTGCTTCTAAGGCAGCTGAATTCCTCTACTTCGTGGTCACTAAGGTGTTACCGAAGAATTAAGGCTTTCCTTTGGAGCGCCCTCGTACACTGCCAGACGTAAACACTACGAGGCAGACACCTGGCTGGCTTCGGCTGCGCTCCCGCCGGCAGCGCCCAGATGCACCCGCCGCTGCTCTCGAGGTCCCGCTAGGCACCGCTACCCGGCCTGGACTGGGCTGGAAGGGGCCCCTGGAGTCCTGGAGTGGGCGCTGCTGAAAGGGAGCAGTGTGGCCGGGCGTCGACCCCGCCTGGCACCTGCAGGCGCGATGCACGGCCGACCCGCTGACGTCACCTGCATCGATTCCGCATCTGCACGGCCGACAGGTATAACCGTTACTGACCTCGCATGTTAACCTGGATGCACGCCAACCAGGAGCAGATATACACTGACTAGCCAGAACATGACCACCTGCTTAATAGGTTGTTGGTCCATCTTTGGAACGCCATTGTTGTTGTTGTGGTCTTCAGTTCAGAGACTGGTTTGATGCAGCTCTCCATGCTACCCTATCGTGTGCAAGCTTCTTCATCTCCCAGTACTTACTGCAACCCACATCCATCTGAATCTGCTTAGTGTATTCATCTCTTCGTCTCCCTCTATGATTTTTACCCTCCACGCTGCCCTCCAATGCTCAATTTGTGATCCCTTGCTGCCTCAGAACATGTCCTACTAACCGGTCCCTTCTTTTTGTCAAGTTGTGCCACAAATTTCTCTTCTCTCCAATTCTATTCGATACCTCCTCATTAGTTATGTGATCTACCCGTCTAATCTTCAGCATTCCTCTGTAGCACCACATTTCGAAAGCTTCTATTCTCTTCTTGTCTAAACTATTTATTGTCCACGTTTCACTTCCATACATGGCTACACTCCACACAAATACTTTCAGAAACGACTTCCTGACACTTAAATCTATACTCGATGTTAACAAATTTCTCTCCTTCAGAAATCCTTTCCTTGCCAGTGCCAGTCTATGTTTTATATACTCTCTACTTCGACCATCATCAGTTATTTTGCTCCCCAAATAGCAAAACTCATTTACTACTTTAAGTGTCTCGTTTCCTAATCTAATTCCTGCAGCATCACCCCCGATTTAATTCGACTACATTCCAAAATTCTCGTTTTGTTTTTGTTGATGTTCATATTATATCCTCCTTTCAAGACCCTGTCCATTCCGTTCAGCTGCTCTTCCAAGTCCTTTGCTGTCTCTGACAGATTTACAATGTCATCGGCGAACCTCAAAGTTTTTATTTTTTCTGCATGGATTTTAATACCTACTCCGAATTTTTCTTTTGTTTCCTTTACTGCTTGCTCAATATATAGATTGAATAATATCGGGGGGAGGCTACAACCCTGTCTTACTCCCTTCCCAACAACTGCTTCCCTTTCATGTCCCTCGACTCTTATAACTGCCATCTGGTTTCTGTACAAATTGTAAATAGCCTTTCCCTCCCTGTATTTTATCCCTGCCACCTTCAGAATTTGAAAAAGAGTATTCCAGTCAACATTATCAAAAGCTTTCTCTAAGTCTACAAATGCTAGAAACGTAGATTTGCCTTTCCTTAATATAGCTTCTAAGATAAGTCATAGGGTCAGTATAGCCTCACGTGTTCCAACATGTCTACGGAATCCAAACTGATCTTCCCCGAGGTCGGCTTGTACCAGTTTTTCCATTCGTCTGTAAAGAATTCGTGTTAGTATTTTGCAGCAGTGGCTTATTAAACTGATAGTTCGGTAATTTTCACATCTGTCAACACCTGCTTTCTTTGGGATTGGAATTATTAAATTCTTCTTGAAGTCTGAGGGTATTTCGCCTGTCTCATACATCATGCTCACCAGATGGTAGAGTTTTTTTAGGCCTGGCTCTCCCAAGGCTGTCAGTAGTTCTAATGGAATGTTGTCTGCTCCCGGGGCCTTGTTTCGACTTAGGTCTTTCAGTGCTCTGTCAAACTCTTCACGTAGTATCACATCTCCTATTTCATCTTCATCTACACTCTCTTCCATTTCTATAATGTTGTCAACAACATCGCCCTTGTATAGACGCTCTTTATACTCCTTCCATCTTTCTGCTTTCCCTTCTTTGCTTAGAATTGGGTTTCCATATGAGCTCTTGATATTCGTGCAAGTGGTTCTCTTTTCTCCAAAGGTCTCTTTAATTTTCCTGTAGGCAGTATCTATACGGCACCTATTTTGTATACCATCGAGTCTATAAATTGTTGGTAGGTTTTTGGAGGCATGGGCATCAGGTACGTGCTCACACGTCATGTAAGTCCCGTAAATAATGGGTCGCTGATACATGTACGTGGAGATAGCGCCCCCGGTAGCGACCCAGAACAGTTCCATCTGATTCACATCAGGCCATTTTGGTTGCTTGAACGTCAACGTGATTTCACATTATCATGATCTTAAAATCACTCTAGCCCGTTTCTGGCTTCGAGCAAGGACAGCTACATTGCTGACAGATGTCATCGCCGTCAGGGAAGACATCAACCACGAAGAGATGCAGGTAACCCGCAGCTGAAATGATGCCTTCGATCGCTAACACATGTACCACGCAAGCGCAGGAGAATATTTTCCATAGCATAATGCTGCTCCTAGCAGCCTGCGTCGGCGGCGCGGTGCGTGTTTACAGCGGCCATTCGCCTCGATGGTGGCGTTTGTGGAGACGACCACCGACCTGGTGTAGCAAGAAAAATGTTTCATCCGAAGAGGTGACACGTTTCCAGTGATAGACGGTCGAATGCCGAAGGTCTCGTGCCCAGTGCTTCTTCAACTTATAGATTGAACAGTACCTGCGAAAGACTACATCCTTGTCTTACACTCTTTTCTATTCAGCACTTCGTTCTTGATGTTTCATCCTAATTATTCCCTTTCTGCTCTTGTGCGTGTGGAGTTTTCCCTATATCTTACACCTGATTTGTTCAGAATTTCAAACATCCTGCAGCATTTTGCACCGTGGAATGCTTTTTCTAGGTCGACAAATCGTATGAGTGAGTCTTGATTTTTCTTATTTCCATTACTGTTAGCAACGTGGAACTGCTTCTTTACTGCCTTTACCTTTCACAAATCCAAAACTGGTCGTCATCTACAGTATCCTCAAAATTCTTTCCCAGTCACCCTTGTCAGCAACTTGGATGGTCCCGTGCCCACTGCATTCATAATTCTTGATGTCGAGAATCAACATGGGGTCTTCTGCTTGAGAGTTCCATTTTCAATAATGTACGACGAAGGGTGTCTCCCGAAACACTTGTACGTGCACCAGCATTATGCTCTTTGGGCAGAGATCACCATCTATCCTACTTTACAGCGCAGAAAAGCCTTCGAACCCCACGTTCTGTGAACAGTCGTAGATGTCCAACCATTTAACGTCTAGTGGTGGTTTCACTGTCCTACCTCTTTCTGTAGATGCTCAAGACAGTAGCACGTGAACATTCGACCAGCTTCGCCGCTTTCAAGATACTCGTCTATACGCTCTGCGCAGTAATAATCTGCCCTTTGTCAGAGTCGCTTATCTCAGAGGATGTCCCCATCTGCAGCCCGTATCTTTGCTAGGGTGATCCGCCATCCGTCTCTTCTCCGCTTTCCTTACCGCGTCATGTGCCCCCAATGCCACCAAGGGACATCCAACGTCGTGGTGAGCAGCGGTCATGATGTTCTGGCTGTTCACTGTAAAGTTTTAACTGTCATCTCCAAAACCTCAAGTAGCAACGATGAAACTGTCTAGTCAACAGTATTGGGTCAACGCTATGTAAAGCGGTTCCACCGCTAGATGTCGCGAGAGAAGGACCCGGCCGTGTGGAAAGGGTCCGGGAGTAATGTCTTGTCAGTGGAGGACCAGTAACTGCAGAAGGGCTCCGGCAGATCAGTTCAGTGATTTCGAATGTCGACTAGCCATTGCGTGTCAAGACTAGATTAGATTAGTACTTCTTCCATAGATCACGAATACGACATTTCGTAATGATGTGGAATGTGTCAGGTTAATAAAATGTGTCTATACAAGATATTACATTACACAAAATATTACATGACACTTAATATTTTTAAGTTTTTGTGGAGTTTGGGGAAATTACCCACTTACTACATCCAAAAATTCATCTAATGAGTAGAAGAAGTTGCCATTAAGAAATTCTTTTAATTTCCTTTTAAATGCTATATGGCTATCTGTCAGACTTTTGATGCTATTAGGTAAGTGACCAAAGACTTTTGTGGCAGCATAATTTACCCCTTTCTGAGCCAAAGTTAGATTTGACCATGAGTAGTGAAGATCATCCTTTCTCCTAGTGTTGTAGCCATGTACACTGCTATTACTTTTGAATATATATATATATATATATATATATATATATATATATATATATATTTATTTATTGTGAGGCTACAGTGAAGATCCCTAGCGCTTTAAATAAGTGTCTGCAGGATGATCTTGGATGAGCTCCAGCAATTATTCTGATTACACGCTTTTGTGCAATGAACACTCTTTTACTCAGTGATGAGTTACCCTAGAATATGATGCCATACGAAAGCAGAGAATGAAAATAGGCGTGGTAAGCTAATTTACTCAGATGTATATCGCCAAAATTTGCAATGACCCTAGTAGCATAAGTAGCTGAACTCAAACGTTTCTTCAGATCCTCAGTGTGCTTTTCCAGTTCAACCCCTCATCAATGCATACACCTAGAAATTTTGAATATTCTACCTTAGCTACCGATTTCTGATCGAAGTCTATATTTATTAATGGTGCCATTCCATTTGCTGTGTGGAACTGTATATACTGTGTTTTGTCAACGTTTAATGAGAGTCCATTTGCAGAGAAGCACTTAATGATTTTCTGAAAAACATCGTTTACAATTTCACCATTACTTGTCTGCTGGGTGTGATAGCTATACTTGTATCATCGGCAAAAAGTATCAGCTTTGCATCTTCGTGAATATAGAATGGCAAGTCATTAATATATATTAAGAACAGCAGAGGACTCAAGACCGAACCTTGCCGCACCCCATTCTTGATTGTTCCCCAGTTTGAGAAATCACCAGTTTTTTGCATATTATGTGAACTGCTTACTTCAACTCCATCAGGGACATTGCAACCGTTTCTAAAGCTGCTAGAGTCGTCTATCAGTGACGTGATTATGAAGTGGAAACGTGAAGGAACACCACAGCTAAATCAAGAACAGGAAGACCCAAGGTACTGCATGGACCGTCGGGCATTGCGGAAAGTGGATGTAAAAACTACATGAAATCGGTGGAAGTAATAATTCGTGACTTCCAAAGTGCTGCTAGTAATCCAGCTAGCGCAATAACTGTGCGCAGAGAGTTCAACAGAATGGGTTACAGTGGTCCAGCATCTCCTCATAAACCACACATTTCTGTAGACAACGGTAAGCCACGCTTGGGGTTGTGTAAACAGCGATGCCATTGGACAGTGGAAGACTGGGAACGAATGGTCTGGAGCGATGAATCACGCTGTACTCTATTCCAATGCAATGGAAGGATTTGCGTGTGTCGAATGATTGGAGAACGTTGCCCGACATAACGTGTACTGCCAATAGAAGTACAGAGAAGCTGGTGTTAAAGTGCAGGAGTGTTTTTCGTGGTTAGGGTGTGGTCCCCTTAATGTGCTCAAGAAATCGGTAAATGTGAAAGAGTACAACACATTTTACAGTATTCTCTATTGAGATCACAAAAGGAACAGTTCTGAGACGATTATACCAGCATGACAATGCAACCCGAGACAAAGCATCTGCGAGGCAATGGTTTGTGGTCAACAACACTCCTGAAATGGACTGGCCGGCCCAGAGTCCCAACCAGTGGAACACCTCTGCGACGAATGAGAACGTTTCTTTGCTCCAAACCCCAGCATTCCACATAACTGTCTTCTCTGATTTCGTCTCTTGAGGAAGAATGGGCTATCATTTCTCCAGAAATATTACAGACGTTCAAAGACCTTACTGAAAATGTTCTTTAGCCTTTCTTTTATGGACCCACCGCCGGACGTTGGTACCTTACTAAACAGTACTTTTAAGCAAATTCTTATTTATGAGCTGCTGTGTAGTGATTATTACTCAAAATGTTCATAATGTACTCTTAATTTTTATTGAAAGAAATGTAAGGCTATTTATTTTAACCAGCGGTAAGAAAGCAAAGTACGCGAAATACAGCGATGCTATGTCAACCATGCTTTCAAGAAAAAATTATCTATGTAAAAAAAATGAGAACAAACGTTGAAGATTGTTTTAGTTATTCCCTCTTCCCTTCCCGATCGGTGCATGCTACAACTGTAACTTCACCGCACTGTATCATTTTCATGAATAATAACATTGTGTTTGATTCCAGACTGCACGATTTCAGTGAGCTAATCTCTCTCTCTGCGTTGACTGACGGATGAAAATAACTTTTCGGCCCCTTTAATTAAGTTGGACGGGGTCCGTCTAGCGGGGAACGATTGAGCGCCATTAATGATCTGTCGATAGCCATTTTATTACTGGAAGTCAAGCCTGAATTTTAATATAGAGTCCGGTAATCTTTTCCTGTGCGAGAATATTAATTAACTTAAGCGGTCATGTGTCACTAAACATACCGATAAAAAACACCGACTTCACTTTATTAAATGAAAGGAAATATACAAATAGTTAAAGAGGAAATTTAAGAAAAGTGGTTAAAATTAGAATTGGTGATTATATTTGGAAAGTAAAGCATTTTTTGTTCCGCTGGCGTTGAAGTGGATCCTTTCGGTGTGTGCTTTTAAAAATACCATCGCCACGGAAACCAAATGAGCTGTAAGGAAGGAACCACTTCAGTCCCCAGCAGAGTTCTAGACACCATAAAGGGGAAGGGTGGACGCACCCCGTAGTAACGTCCACCAATAAGTGACCGGATGCGATTGACGAGACATTCAGATAAAAGAGTAAATTACGATACTTGCCGGCGGCATTGACCAGTGACTTAGTTACCATGCGGCATAATACGTAAACAACATGGGGACTATGACGTCATATCATTGGCGACATACTGGAACACCAAAAACATGAACGAGAGTTTACTAAGGCGGGAAAACAATTATTCCAATTACTAGTGCGACTAATATATAGAAAGAGGACAAACGTGTGTTGGAAAGACAAATAATTGAGTATAAAAAAACAATTTCTACTGTTGTAATGGACATCACGACACACTCTACCAATTAAAGAATTATCTATAGTAAATGAAGCGCGTAAGCTACACAGCTCAGATGGAGATTGCAATACACAGTTATGAATATTCGTACTGATTAATAATGTATGGAAGGAAGGAAGACTGATTTTATCCCGTCGACATCGACGTCGTTAGAGACGGATCACAAGCTCGGATTGTGTCAAGGATAGGGAAGGAAATCGGCCGTGCCCTTCCAAACGAACCATGCCGGCATTTTCCTGGAGCTATTTAGGGAAATTATGAAAAACTTAAATCTGGATGGTCGGATGCGAGTTTTGAACCATCGTCCTTCCGAATGCGAGTCGAGTGTGCTAACCACTGCTTAACCGATGGTTGGTGTATCAGAAGGGTTTCACAAGAAATACATTAACTATTACTGAGGGTATTTTTGTTCCGTCGATACAACTACAAGAAAATGCGATTTTTTTTCTTTTTCACACGCCACGTTTCGCTTTATTGAAGTAAAGCATCATCATTGGTGGTAATTTCTGCTTGGTTTTTCGCCTAAATCAGGAAATATCGTCTGCTAGCACGTCTTTGGTTTCTTTTTTCGTTAGACACTGATACCATGTGGTCTAATTTTTCACTGCTTTGGAGAACAATTCATTTTTTTAAGTTTTACTGAGCCTACTTTTTCGTACACCATTGTTTACTGTGTACCCTCACCTTAACAGATGATGGACAGGTGTTTGCTGATTTTCCTTTGTTATCTTTGTTCCTTTGTCTCGGGCTAATAGCGGCAAACCCAATATTTGTCCGTTGTGCCTAGTCGGCTATAGAAAAAACCTGAATTGACCTTACACATCTGGAACATGGCAGCTAATGCCTCGTCTTGACAGACTTTTTGGCTGAGTACTTGAATAAAGATAACAAAACCAGCCGCTGTATTTGAAGCTACCGTCGTTTATTCTTCTTAATACATGCTACCAGTTTCGGCAATACATGGTGTCATCTTCAGGGCCCGAACGTAACCTACTGTCCACAAGCGTTTTCATGTGCGATGAACAGAAAAGTATGCAGCGGGCCAAAATTCACTGGACCTCTTACTTTCCATGCCAGCAATAAGCCCAGCATGGTCCAATGGGTGTCAGCAGGGGTAGAACCCAGAGGCCGCCGACTTTCATAGTGTTCAAAATATCCAGCAATATGTTGAATACTGTTTCGCAGCTGATTCTCACTTACTACAATATCGCTGGATTGTGATACGCTGGCCTTCGAACACCAGGATCTCTTGGAATTCCGGACTCTTGACAGATACAGTGGTTGGACAAAATTACGCGAACACCTCGAGAAATACATGCTTGAACGTAAATGCAGATGCTATCCTGCAGACTGCGCTGTCGTACTTGACTACGAACGGTGGCTGGCCAATGTCCTCAGTACGTTGCAAGCGTCATTCGTGGTCAAAGCAGCGTTCTGTGTGGTTGTGAACACATATGTCGGAGCTAATTGAATTCGAACGGGGGGAAATTGTTGCCACTCATATTGTGTGTGCTGCCGTAAGCAAGGTAGCCGAAGTGTTTCGTTTCGTGTTTCAAGAGGCACAGTGTCGAAGATTTACACCGCATACAGAGGAAACCGAAGAAATACCGTCCTCTAAGTCACGACGAAGGCGAAAGTGCGTGCTGAGCGAATGTGATGGACGATCATTGAAGAGGACTGTGAGGAGAAATAAGGAGACGACAGTTGCAAAAGTTGCTGCAGAACTGAATGTAGCACTCGAAAACTGTCAGCTCCAAAAGAAGTAAGGAATTGCAGGGCGAGCTAGAATTCGAAAACGATTTATCAGTGATACAAAAGCCCGTAACAGGAAACCGTGGTGAGGACAGCCATATCGTGGAATTCCATGGACTCTATGGTTACTGTACAAGGTCACATTACTGCCAAGCATTATGTGAGCATTTTGGTTGATTCGATCCATGCTATTGTACAGTGTCTGTTAGCTGATAGTGATGCTGTGTTCTGAGACGACAGGGTACCTACTGACACAGTTCGTATCCTCCGGGACTTGTTTTGTGAGCACGAAGATGAACTGTAGCATCTCTCCTGGTCCACCAGTTACCACATCTTAGTACTACTAAGCCTTTGTGGCCTAATTAGGAGAGAAGGGTGCTTTATCGTCATCCACCTCCATCATCGTTACCCTTTACTTGCCAGTATTCTGCGCGAAGAATGGTATAAGATTCCCTTGAACACCATAGACGGCCTGTATTTATCCATTCTGAGACTACTGGAAGCAGTTTTGAATGGCAACGGTTTTCCTACTCCTTATTAAGCACGGTCACATGTTGCGTTTCCATATTTTTGTCCATCCTGCACGTCGCCCGCCACTTCAAAAAATGGTGGTACACTTCCATCGTCTCAGCATGGATTGTTGCAACGGTGTTTCGCATCAGGTGCAGAAGACTTACCGCCGGATACTTCAGTTCGTTTCGGATTCCCTAGCGGCTTGCTACGGTACTGTGGTGAGGAGATTTAAGTGAGAACCAGGACTCCAAACATACACCCGTAATTAAACAATAAATTAAGTAATAAACTTTATTATTACGAGTCATATTGGAAATTGGAAATTTATGGTAAGGTCTTATGGGACCAAACTCCTGAGGTCATCGGTCCCTAAGTCTACACACTACTTAATCTAACTTACGCTATGGACAACACACACACACACACACACCCATGCCCGATGGAGGACTCGAGAGCCACCGACAGGTGGGGGGGGGGGGGGGGGTGGCGCACGGACCTTGACAACGCACCCTAGAGCACGCGGCTACCCCGCGCTGCCACAAGTGATATTGAAAATTATATGAACATACTGCGTATATGCTGTGACTAAGACGAATACTTATCACATTAAATACATAATTTATTTTTAAAATTTTCGTGGCGGACCGGTAACGGCCATATACTCAAGTGATCTGAACAATCTGTAGGATATTTTCTAAAAATAATCCACTGTATATATACTGGGTGAAAGTTATTTAAACCGACATACCCTCTGAGGTTGCACGGGACGCCAAAACAAATATTCCTCTCTAATCTCATAATCACCTGTGAGTGTTTTCTTAATCCGGGCCTGCCGGAGTGTCCAAGCGGTTCTAGGCGCTACAGTCTGGAACCGCGCCACCGCTACGGTCGCAGGTTCGAATCCTGCCTCGGGCATGGATGTGTGTGATGTCCTTAGGTTAGTTAGGTTTAAGTAGTTCTAAGTTCTAGGGGACTGATGACCTCAGAAGTTAAGTCCCATAGTGCTAAGAGCCATTTGAACCATTTTTTTTTAATCCGGAAAAGGGCGTAATCGCTCTCAGCACTCGTGTAATTGTGCATAAGATGGGGAATCAGCTGAATATACGAACCATCCTTCATTAGGAAATGTTACATCCATTTCACTTGCAGCATGAGCACAACCTGGAACCAAGCCACTATCCACTCGGAGCACAGTTTCCGCAGTGGTACCTGGAACAGTGGCAAATGCTTACCACATTTCCATCCTATATGCTGTTTATGGCAAATGCTTCCCGCATTTCAATCCTGTATGCTGTTTACAGATAAAGCAACGTTCGTGCGTAATGGAGTCCACAATTAGCATGTTTTGCAGGAGGTTAATTCACATACCACATTTACTCGCGCACTTCCCTCTCAGTTCTGCGTGAATGTTTTGGCATATGTTGTTGGTGACTGTTTAAATCCGCCATATCGCCTAACTAGGCTATTAAATGACACGCATTATACTACAGTTTTCTCACCACAACCTTGCCACAGTTGCTGGATGATGTGCCACTCGCTACAAGACAGCGTATTTGGCTCCAGCATGACGGGTAGCCGGCATATGTCAGTCGCCCTGTGCATCGATTCTTGAACCGACAGGTTCTAGTAAAGTGGTTTGGCAGAGGTGGTCCTGTACCACTCCCTGTTCGATTTCCTGTTTCATCCCTAAAGACTTTTTTGTGTGACGACAGGTGTGCAATTTTGTTTACAAAATTCCTGTTGAATCGGAAGAGGATCTGGTTGCCCGGATAGTAGCAACAGCAGCAGCAGCAGCAGGAACTAAGGACACTCCTACAGTCTTTGACCGTGTTAGACGGAACATGACTGTTTACAAGTCAATGAAGTCATTGTAATTATAGTAGTTGTATTGTGCTAATGTTGTTGTCTTTTGGTAATACAGAACTAAAACTCTTTTGTCTTACTTTTTTATGTCGCAAGAAAAAACTGATTTCATTGTCCTATTTGACCTCCCAGAGTGTGTTAATGTAGTTAATTTTCATTCAGAAAAAACTACCGGCTTAAAAGATGCCAACAGGAAAATATGTTATTAGAGAAAAATACCTGTTTTGTCAGTTTGAATAATTTTCACCCTGTGGGTTAGTATGCGCCTCACTTCATTAAAAACAGACATTGCCAAAACACGACACGAACGGCGTCAGAGTTTTAAAAATAAGACCTATGCAGCACATGTCGAAGTATAATAATGATGATACTCGACAGATACGTGACAGCTGCAGAATACCGTGTGTTTAAATGAAGGATACTTATCAGACGGTCGGGAAACACGACTTACGGGGAGGAATTTGAGATCCGACATCCACAAAGTGGAAGAAGCACTTGGCTCGAGAAAGCTGCGAGTTTGCCTCCACCTGCGGTCTTGGAAGAAAGAACGCAAAGGAAACACGCTACAAACTCGAAGAACAGCATTTTTTTGTTTCTCTGGAGACCAAAAGAGAATTACTGCTGTGATTGTTGCCTCCGGCAGCTTCCCTCCTACGGTCTGTTTGATGTTGCGAAATGAAAGTGCGGTAGCCACCCGCGCCGGCCGCCTTCCGCGCTACCCGTCTGTCATCGACCACACCCCTCCCCCCCCCTTCCCCTCCCCCCCAACCCCTCTCGTTTCACCAACACACCATCAGCCGGTAGAATTTCTCCCCTCTCCCTCTCCCCCCCACCGTACCTCCTCATGGTTGGTTTGAAGTCCAGCGTTTAATTAAAAGTTGGTATTTCTCTGGCACACAAACACAAACACACACACACACACACACAAACGAAGCTCCAGGCTGGGGAAAAACGGTCCGTTACCCCAGCTCATTTGCTTGTTTGTTAGTGGGGGAGCCCCGTGCGTTTATACGATACGAGGATTCCGTTTCAATGCAGCGTGCTCCCAAATCCCTTCCGCACGAGCAAACAAGAAAAGTGTGAGGTAAATGAAGTCACCTGTCTATGTGTACTGTTGCTGAATGCAACGTTCTACGCGATTTGACTTAATCCACATTACGTGCTCTATCGGTGCGTGTTCTCTCGTTTCAGTCCCCTCATTTGAAAGCACATGCTGCTTGAACAGTACACCTACATCTACATACATACACCACGAGCCACCGAACAGAGCTTGGGGGTGGGTACCTTATACCACTACTATTCATTTTCTTTCCTGTGCAACTCGCAAATAGAGCGAGGGAGGATCGATTGTCCATATCCCTCCCTAAGAGCCTTAATTTCTCCTACCGTCTTGCAAGGAGGAACAAATCGCATTATGCTAGATGGAAAGACTTCTAGAGACACAGTAATAATGTACTGTGCGCTCCGAGGGGAAAGCCTCTAAAAATACTGTTCAAATGTGTGTGAAATCTTATTTGACTTAACTGCTAAGGTCATCAGTCCCTAAGCTTACACACTGCTTAACCTAAATTATCCTAACGACAAACACACACACCCATGCCCGAGGGAGGACTCGAACCTCCGCCGGGACCAGCCGCACAATCCATGACTGCAACGCCAAGACCGCTCGGCTAATCCCGTGCGGCTAAAAAGAATGTATACTGTACATAACTCACATTTGGGGGAGTGGGGTGACTATGTTGAGCAATAAATATGTAAACACGAAGAATAAGAACTAGAAAGTTAATAAAGTTGGTTTTACCTATAAAGCTTTAAGAAAAAATTCTGAGGCACTATTTTTCAGCATGCTCTCGTAATAAACCTGTACAAGCAGACACGTACTGCAGACAGGTTGTCCGGAGTTACGAGACAGAATAAACGATACCAGCTAATGATGTAGCTGATACAGCTTATTCCAAGACATCGCCGACATATGTTTAGAGAATCAGTCACACAGGGTTCATTTTACGCAACAAGTTTCTCTCTCGCTCAGTAACGTATTCTTCCATCTCTTTATGCACTTTACTATATACATAAAGACTGATTGATATTTCACGCGATATCTGCCCTAAGAGTCATACCTCTGTAAGTATTCCTGCATTTCTCTGCAATTATTAAGCATTTTGACTTCTCTATATACAAGGACTTCATCTGAAAATTGGATTATAGACATTCTGATGATTTCTCGTACAGACACACGCCTTATTCCCGCAACTTTACTCGCGGATGCATACGTCACATGTATTTCATACATACAGGATGATTATGAGTTTATGCAAACCACAACACCTTCAAAAACCGTGCAAGATTTTCGTATTCTTTTGCCCTACAGGAAAAATGAACACCGCCATTTTGAAAGAAATTTAATTCAGTTGTATTTTGTACAGGTATAAGTTTTCGCTGGAGACGACGGTTTCCGTTTTATTCAAAGAAAACGTGTTTGAAGGTCAGTTTTATACGTTTTTCTTGAATGATTCGAAAATTGTTACCACCAACGAAAACGTATCCCAGTACAGAATTCAACTGCATTAAATTTTCAATGAAAAGATCTAGCTCATTTTTTCTGTAGGACAAATAGTTTGCACATAGCGAGCAGGAGAATATTAAAATTGGCATTGCGGGTTGCACAAAGCCCGTAGGCAGTGGGCAACTGAATCACACTGTATAAGGAACAGTCAAATGAAAACGTGATCGATGGAAAGAAAGCAAGTGAACTGTCTATTATTTCAAAAGTAATCGACATAACTGTTAATACATTCATCCCAGTGTGAGTCAAGGTGGTCAGTGGCTTAGTGTTTTTTTTTTTTCCAGTCATCAGTCTTCTGACTGGTTTGATGCGGCCTGAGACGAATTTTGCCAACCTCTTCATCTCAGAGTAGCACTTGCAAACTACGTCCTCAATTATCTGCTGGATGTATTCCAATCTCTGTCTTCCTCTACAGTTTCTGACCCCTACAGCTCTCTGTAGTACCACGAAAATCAGTCCCTGACGTCTTAACAGATTTCCTATCATCCTGTCACTTCTCCTTGTCAGCGTTTTCCACACATTCTTTTCCTCACCGATTCTGTGCTGAACCTTCTCATTCCTTACCTTAGCAGTCCACCTAATTTTCAACATTCGTATATAGCACCACCTCAAATGCTTCGATTCTCTTCTGTTCTGCTTTTTCCCACATTCCACGTTTCACTACCATACAAAGCTGCACTCCAAACGTATTTTCTCAGAAAGTTCTTCCTCAAATTAATGCCTATGTTTAAAGTAGACTTTTCTTGGCCAGGAATGCACTCTTTGCCAGTGCTAGTCCGCTTTTGATGTCCTCCTCGCTCCGATGTCATTGGTTATTTTACTGCCTAGATCGCAGAATTCCTTTACTTCATCTACTGAGTCATCATCAATGCTGATGTCAAGTTTCTCGCTGTTCTCATTTCTGATACTTCTCAATACTTCCGTCTTTCTTCGATTTACTGTCAATCCATGTTTTGTGATCATTAAACTGTCAATTCCTTGCAGAAAACAGTGTAATTCTTCTTCACTTTCATTCTGGATCGCAACGTCATCAGCGATTCATATCATTGATACCCTTTGACTTTGAATTTTAATTAAATTTCTGAGCCTTTCTTTTATTTCCATTCGATGTACAGATTGATCAGTAAGGCCAAAAGACTACATTTCTGTCTTACACCCTTTTTAATCCGACCATTTCGTTTATGGTCGTCCACTCTTATTATTCCCTCTTGGTTCTTGTACGTATTGTATATTATCCGTCTCTCGCTACAGCCTACCCGTATTTTTCTGAGAATTTCGAACACCTTGCACCATTTTACGTTGTCGACCGCTTTTTCTAGTTCGACAAATCCTTTGAACGTGTCTTGATTGTTCTTTAGTCTTGCTTCCATTATTCAACCGCAACGTGAGAATTGCATCTCTAATGCCTTTACCTTTTCTAAAGCCAAACCGATCGTCATCTAGCACATCCTCAGTTTTCGTTTTGATTCTTCTGTATATAATTCTTGTCAGCAACTTGGATGCATGAGCTGTTAAGCTGATTGTGCAATAATTCTCGCTCTTCTCAGCTCTTGCAGTCTTCGGAATTGTGTGGATGATGCTTTTCCGAAAGTCAGATAGTATGTCGCCAGACTCATACATTCCACACACGAACGTGAATAGTCATTTTGTTGCCACTTCCCCCAATGATTTTAAAAATTCTGGTGGAATGTTATCTATCCATTCTGCCTTATTTGATCTTAAGTCCTCCAAAGCTCTTTTAAATTATGATTCTAATATTGGATCCCCTATCTCTTCTAAATCGACTCCTGTTTGTACTTCTATCACATCACACAAATCTTCCCTTTCGTAGAGGCCTTCAATGTACTTTTTCCACCTATCTGCTCTCTGCTCTGTATTTGACAGTGAAAAACCGGTTACACTCTTAATGTTATCACCCCAGCTTTTAATTTGACCGAATGTTGTTTTGAGTTTCCCATATGCTGAGCATCTGCACGTAGCATCGGAGAACAAATAATGGACACCGTGCAACAGTTTGTGTCAATCCAGACCGTTGGCTCGGAGACTGGCGTCAACACCACAAGACAAACGGTTGTATTTGGATTGATGCTGTGACTGTGGAGCACTGATTATTGTGAAATGGCATGGCACTGTGTTCGACGATGTATCGCGGTCCTGCAGTGCTCTCGATGGCCATCGTCGTCGAGTGTGGCGGCGACATTTGGAGAGGTCCCATTATTGGAAAGTTTTGGAGAAGACCAGCGATGTTAGTCCTAGTGTCATGGTGTGAACAGTAATCGGGTATAACATCATGTCATGGCTGGGATTATTGAGGGAACTCTGGCACGACAACGGGACGTCACGGACATCCTGAGTTCTCATGCTACAGCATCGTGGTGCCACTTCTCAACAAAACAAGGCTCATCTACACAACTTACGTGACCAGCAAGCTCCACAGATCTGTCGCCGATAGAACATGCGTGGTACCAGCTCGGAAACCACTTCATCCCAGTGCCTATATCCATCGATTTCAAGGACCGGTTATAACACTTGTGGGCCAGCTTGCCACGGGAGAAGACACAACGTCTTTACAAAAGCCTTCCTAGCCCAACCTGTTCATGCATGAAGGACAAGGTGAGTGCGACGTCATGCTGATACGTGGAGTCATGCTGTCAAGTTCTTTGTAAATTTAACTCGATTTCACAATTTTGTTTCCTCCTCTCCTTCTGCATGCTTTACCTGACGGTGTACAATAAAACACGGATGTACGGCTATCTGATAAAGTGTCAAGTTAGATATGTTTAATACATCAGGAAGCAAAATGTTAAAATGACTTTTTCTACAGTGCTGAGTAACATTTATGCAGCAGCAGCTGGTGTGCATGGACGTGTCTTTCATTTAGTGTAGCGCCACCTTGGAAAAGAAATTTCAGCCAAGAGTTATTAAGGGGAAGCTTGTATAAAAGAAATGGGAGACCTAACATTGTGGTAGTCAGGTCAAGTACTCTCGAAAAACTGACTCCTTTCGAAGCGTCTTCTACGGCGGCAGAGGAGCAGCAGCGCGGTGTTAAGGGGCCTACGTAGCGAGCAGGCTCGTTCCGGCCCGTTTTAAGCTGGAGTTCCGGGCGTGCCTGAGGTGGCACCGGCAGATTTGCCTCCAGCGAGGTCGGCGGCCGCATGCTCCAGTCGCCGGGGACCGCGTGGTTGGCTGCCCTGCATTCCAGCCGGCACTCGCCGTGCTTCCTGAATTCGACACAGAGGACTCACTGGAATAGCCGATTAACGTTGGCCTAATAGTGAAATAACTTGCTGTCAGCCCGCAACAAGCTACTGCAGAACACGATCTGCAACATACGTAGATTTAAGCTATAGAGAAACACGGTTACGTGTACAAGAACCAAGCGGGGAACGGAAGACAATGAGACAGCGTTTTCGAATTAAACAGGGAGTAAGGCAGGGATTCAGTCTTTCTGCCATACTCATACAAGAACAACCCTGCTGCTTCATCCCTGATTATCAACACTCGTACTCCGTCGCATTTGTGTCAACACTTCCTCCGATCTCTCCCGTCCACCCCACCTCCAATACAACAAGAACTTGTAAGTAGGCTGTTCAGGTTTTAATGTTGGTAACGCCACGTAGCGCTCTGTATGAAAATCACTGACTGTGCTGTGTGCAGTCTGTGGCTGGTTTGCATTGTTGGAATATTCGCTATTGTAGTGTTGGGCAGCTGGATGTGAACAGCGCGTAGCATTGCGCAGTTTGGGATGAGCTGCCAGCAGTGGTGGATGTGGGAAGAGAGATGGCAGAATTTTGAGAGCGGACAATCTGGACGTGTGTCCGCCAGAAAAAGGAAATTTGTAAGACTGAATGTCATGAACTGATATATATATATATATATATATATATATATATATATATATATATATATATATATAATGAATTTTGAACCATATTAAGGTAAATACATTGTTTGTTCTCCATCAAAATCTGTCATTTGCTAACTACGCCTGTAGTAGTTAGTGCCTTCAGTAGTTAGAATCTTTTATTTAGCTGGCAGTATTGGCGCTCGCTGTATTGCAGTAGTTCGAGTAACGAAGATTTTTGTGAGGTAAGTGATTCACGAAAGGTGTAGGTTATTGTTAGTCAGGGCCATTCTTTTGTAGGGATTATTGAAAGTCGGATTGAGCTGCGCTGAAAAGATAGTGTGTGTCAGTTTACTGTTGATCAGAATAAGTAAAGAGAGAAATGTCTGAGCACGTTCAGTTTTGCTCAGCTGTTTGAAAATCAAATAACGTAAGAGGTTTATCAGCACAGTCATTTATAATTTTCAAAAGGGGACGTTTCAAACTCTATGTGCTGTTCCAACGAAACTTCAACCGCGTCCCATCTATCTGATCACAAAACCAGCCCAGAATACTCCCCGGCCTTCCTGCTTTAACAGAATGCACTCCTTCCTGTGTATGTCAGGACTCTTCTTCATCCCTTCCACCACTATCCGCCTTCTCACTACCTGGCTATCCACATTCCCTTTCCCACGCTCAATTCGAAATCCTCCTCCACAATTCTTCTATGGAAACTTCGTTGATTTCGGTACATTATTTGTTGATTTCGCCCTAAAATTGACGTGACTTGTATTCCAAACATTCATCCTCCGACAACTCCCCTCAGCAAACGCTCACAACCAGCCCAACAGTGCAATTAAGACGAATATTTTCAATTAAATTGAGAGGCACCCACATGCCTTGCTCATACTGTGGCATCAAGCAGTCAGGCCTGCAAGATGAGTGGTCTGCCAAGCGAGTGGATTCATTCTTATTTGTCGAGTAACATGAACTCTAGTACTCACACTTAAGTTACAAGTTATCCTCCTATATGATTAATACGCAACGGAAACACGCATCTGACTATCAATAATTTACAGAACCCTGACTGTACACTACGCACTGGCAATACCACATTTTCCTTTTTGTCTTTTATTTAACGGCTTTTGTCAACACGTGGCCACCGCACACATTATAAATTCGGGACATTATGACAACATACAATCCGAAGTAAAAGTCCACCAATCTTTTTCTTTTCACTATCTTATTTATTCCGATAAATTCTCTAACCTAAACACACAAATTCTACAACCTACAACAATAACACATAAGAAAAAAATGGTTCAAATGGCTCTGAGCACTATGGGACTTAACATCTATGGTCATCAGTCCCCTAGAACTTAGAACTACTTAAACCTAACTAACCTAAGGACATCACACAACACCCAGCCATCACGAGGCAGAGAAAATCCCTGACCCCGCCGGGAATCGAACCCGGGAACCCGGGCGTGGGAAGCGAGAACGCTACCGCACGACCACGAGATGTGGGCTAAACACATAAGAAATTCCGCCCAGTGGGCATGGCTTTACAATGGTGAATCTCGATATTATGGTCTCGTAATTACTTTTAACGCTACAGTGCACTTTCTGGATAGGATGGTGGATCTTTTATTATACCTCACACTTCGACTCTCACAATCATCATCACGAAACGTTCCTCCAGACCGAGCGGTACCGAAGGAACAAGCATAACCCACTAATCTTTTGAAACTACCTTGCTACTCTCCCATGCAAACCACACATACCCAAATTACATGACATACACCACACTACAACATGAAATACTACACAGAGAATAGTCACAACATTATCACTTTCAGCTTTCCCACTTCAATTAATATTTATCCCAGTTTCACACGACACTGCTCCACTTTGTAATTCTACTTTCCTACTATGAACTCTGGAGATATTTGCACGTCTTCCTGTGCAATGCAAGCCAAGTGGCGTTGCTGGATAGACGGCCGACTCACCTTGCTTCTCTCTCAGAGTTTGAATCTAGTGTCACACGGAATCATATCACGCAAAGTAATGTTAAGCACACACGCGAGTCCTCAACTGATACCATGGACGAGTACTTCTCTTTATCTTTTGTCTCATACACAGTTTGAGACTCACACAGTGCTCACCACGTGGAAGTACTCGTCTCTAATTTCAAGTCCTGCACACGCCATTTCTTAAATATTTCAACTTATGGTACACACGCTATTTCTTAAATATTTCAACTTATTGTACACACGCTAGTAATTCAGCTTAACTTAAGCACGCGGAAGTATTTCAACTTAATGCTACACGTGGTTTCATTGTGACCATTGGTCACTTCCGAAGATTCCTACAATCCCTTTAATATTACCTGCCTGACATTTAATTCTCCCCACAAAAGTTCCTGATATAGAGAAATTAATATTTCAAACTACTCTTAAATATTCCACATGCATACCATGTCTCCACTCTTTCGTCATTACGGAGCACAACTAAAACAGGTCTTAACAGCACAAGATCCAGCGGCAGAGTCCTGTAACATGGCCGTTCTCGAGGTCCTCTCCCATCTCTGTCGAGGTGGGGGAAACACCTTGCTATCGTATTGGTTAGCCACATTTCAGGCGCTCAAAGCTCTGGTAAATTTCATCTCTTTGGTCCCAGCAAAGGTGGCCAAAGGATCGTCTCAAAGATGATCATATATTCACATTCACTATCTGCGGTTAGCAGACGACCATACATTCATTCATTTCACAGATCTCACCAAACTGGATGTAGGGATTTACTTTGTGGGAGTGCACATGTGATCAATTAAATAAATAAATTGTCATTCTTCCCCACACTGGTATCCGGCTTCGCTGTATTAATTGAAATTGAGTTATTTTACAAAAAAAAAAATGTGTTATTCTGACAAAAATAATGAAGTATGTTGTACCTATTTTCAATGTCGGGCGGTACTGTACCCTTTCAAAATATTGCCGGTCGCGGTGGTCTAGCGGTTCTAGGCGCTCAGTCCGGAACCGCGAGACTGCTACGGTCGCAGGTTCGAATCCTGCCTCGGGCATGGATGTGTGTGATGTCCTTAGGTTAGTTAGGTTTAAGTAGTTCTAAGTTCTCGGGGACTGATGACCACCGATGTTAAGTCCCATAGTGCTCAGAGCCATTTGAACCATTTTGAATTAAATATTTTAAAGAAAACAAGAATATTTTACTTTAAATATTCACCATAAAAACATCCGTTTCAATAATTTTAAAAGTATGAACATATTTTATATTTCTAAATTAGTTTAAAAACTGTTTTGGTATATTTTTATAATTCATGTTCCCACCTGCCGAGTGGCACCGTGACTGTCAGGGCATCCTGGCCCTAAACCACACGATGGTTCAAATGGCTCTGAGCACTATGAGACTTAACATCTGAGGTCATCAGTCCCCTAGAACTTAGAACTACTTAAACCTAACTAACCTAAGGACATCACACACATCCATGCCCGAGGCAGGATGCGAACCTGCGACCGCAACAGTCGTGGGGTTCCGGACTGAAGCGCCGAGAACCGCTTGGCCGCTTCGGCCGGGCTTAAACCACACGATAATAAGAATAAAGGAGAAGCTGCTCAAACTAAACATTCAAGAAGAAATGACGGAAATAAAATAGAAGTTCAAGACTGACATTAAATTTCATGTTGAAATGATATCAAACCGAGTGAGGTAGAGCAGTGATTAGTACACTGGACTCGCATTGAGGAGGACGACGGTTCAAATTCGCGTGCTTCAGGCAGATTCCGGGAGCGTTCCTTTGAAAGGGCAGGGCCGATTTCCCTCCCTAATCCTAGCTTGATCTCCGTCTCTAATGACCTCGTTGTCGGCGGGACGTTAAACACTAGTCTCCGGCTCCTTAAATGATATCAGTGATAAAATTCGTTAATAACATTTCTATCTTTAGTGAACGCGAGGAAGAATTACAGCACATCACACACATCCATGCCCGAGGCAGGATGCGAACCTGCGACCGCAACAGTCGTGGGGTTCCGGACTGAAGCGCCGAGAACCGCTTGGCCGCTTCGGCCGGGCTTAAACCACACGATAATAAGAATAAAGGAGAAGCTGCTCAAACTAAACATTCAAGAAGAAATGACGGAAATAAAATAGAAGTTCAAGACTGACATTAAATTTCATGTTGAAATGATATCAAACCGAGTGAGGTAGAGCAGTGATTAGTACACTGGACTCGCATTGAGGAGGACGACGGTTCAAATTCGCGTGCTTCAGGCAGATTCCGGGAGCGTTCCTTTGAAAGGGCAGGGCCGATTTCCCTCCCTAATCCTAGCTTGATCTCCGTCTCTAATGACCTCGTTGTCGGCGGGACGTTAAACACTAGTCTCCGGCTCCTTAAATGATATCAGTGATAAAATTCGTTAATAACATTTCTATCTTTAGTGAACGCGAGGAAGAATTACAGCATCTGTTTTATGCAGTCTAATAAACACACACACGTCACTAAGAATACATCAAAGAAAGACGAAAGCAACTAGGAGGAGCACAAATTATATTAGCGACAAACTCGACATCTTAATTGTGGCCATGTCATAGACGAAGTGAAGGAAAAATAACGCACTAAGGATGAAGCAAGGAGTATGTAAGAGGCACACTAGCAAACGCAAAGATGTTATATCTCGCTGAATAAATTCTACTGTTATCAAACGTTGGTATTAATTGACAGGAAGAAATATCTAAGAATGTACGGCTGGAGCAGGTATTGTATGGGCAATGGGGAAACCGGAAAAGGAGAGAACCGGAGTGTCTGAGACATGGTGTTACTGATGATTGTTGAAATAAGGTGGACTGATAAGAAAGAACGGGTTGTTTGTCTAATCGACAAGGAAAATATGTCGACAACATTGACTAGAAGAAGGGGCAAGATGATAGGACATGTTTAATGAAATTTAACGCTGTCGAATTATAGCACGCGATCCATTTTCAAAAATAATTTTTCGCACTCAAATGTTTTCATCGCATTTGGTACATTTGAGCGATGACCGAATTAGATTCTAAAGACTCCAGGTCGTCAGCTAACGATCATCGTAGTTCCTTCAAATGAACTATACTGCGGCTGATTTTAAATGGCACAGATGGCCGCTAGAGAGCGACTTCACGCGCTGCTTTCGTAACCAGATACTGGCTCCGATGATGAGTCATTAGGGCCGATGCCAGTTAAATGTCAGATTCATAAAATGGGATCAAGATATTTTCGAATAGACACCAGGGATTGACTTCCATTGCATTAGAGGAACCTATAGAGGGCAAAGCAACTGTAGTTTTTACCCTCTTAGACCTCCCTCTAGTGCGACGATAGTTACTCAACGACGTCTTACCACATATCCTATCACGCTGTCTCTTTTTCTCGCGTGTTCCTCTAAATCCTTATCTTGTCAGTCAACCGAATTTTCAACATTCTTCTACAGCACTATATCTCAGACGCTTCGATTTTCTTCTTTTCTGTTTTCCCCACAATCCTTAATCACTTCCATACACTTCTTTGCCCCAAACGTACATTCTCTGAAATTTCTTCCTGAAAATGTTTGATACTAGGAGACTTCCGTTGGTCAGGAATGCCCTCTTAGCCTGTCCTAGCCCGCTTTTCATGTCCTCCTCCTTCGTATGTCATATGTTATTATCCTCCCAAAGTTGCAGCATTTCTTCACTTCGTCTAATTCGTGGTCTCCAATCTTCATGTTAAGTGTATCGCTAATCTCTTTCTGTCACTTCTCATTGTTTCCGTCCTTCTTCAGTTTACTCTTAATTCAGAGTGTGGTCTTTGTACATTGAATCCTATTTGAAGGGTCCTACAGTTCTTCCGGACTTTCAATGAAGATACAAAATAATGAGCAAGTTCCACTATTATACCTTCCTTTTATTTCCATCACATCTTTTTCAGTGTATAGACAGAGCAGCAGAGGCGAAAGACTACATCTTTGTCTTACACTCTTTTTAATCCCAGCACTTCGTTCATGGCCTTCCATTCTTATCGTTTACTCCTATTTCTTGTACGTATCGTGTATTAGGTTCCACTCCCTATAGCTTACAATTCATCTGCTGAGAATTTCGTACATTTTGCACCATTTTACATTTTCGAAAACGCTTTATAAGACAAAAGTTCGTCCGAATCGTATTGATATTTTTTTTTACATTTTGCTGCCATTATCTAGAGCAACGTAGAAACTGTTCCTCAAGAGTCTTTTCATGATCATCACATACGGGATTCTTAATTTTCTGTTCCATTCTTGTATATACCCGTATTACTATTGTCTGCAATACAGACAGCTCTCGCGCTTATTTCTTCTTGTTGTGTTTGGAGTACGTAGAATCTAAATGTAGATTATATTTTTTGGAAAGTCTGAGTGGATGTTTCACAGTTTCTGCAAAACAATGTAGAAATTCTATTGATTTCCATTCCCACCAATTATGAGCTGAGTGCTATTGACAAGGGATTTCAGATCGATTCCGTATTCCTGGATTTCCGGAAGGCTTTTGACACTGTACCACAGAAGTGGCTCGTAGTGAAATTGCATGCTTATGGAATATCGTCTCAGTTATGTGACTAGATTTACGATTTCCTGTCAGACGGGTCACAGTTCGTAGTAACTGACGGAAAGTGATCGAGTAAAACAGAAGTGATTTCTGGCGTTCCCCAAGGTAGTGTTATAGGCCCTTTTCTGTTCCTTATCTATACTCCTGGAAATTGAAATAAGAACACCGTGAATTCATTGTCCCAGGAAGGGGAAACTTTATTGACACATTCCTGGGGTCAGATACATCACATGATCACACTGACAGAACCACAGGCACATAGACACAGGCAACAGAGCATGCACAATGTCGGCACTAGTACAGTGTATATCCACCTTTCGCAGCAATGCAGGCTGCTATTCTCCCATGGAGACGATCGTAGAGATGCTGGATGTAGTCCTGTGGAACGGCTTGCCATGCCATTTCCACCTGGCGCCTCAGTTGGACCAGCGTTCGTGCTGGACGTGCAGACCGCGTGAGACAACGCTTCATCCAGTCCCAAACATGCTCAATGGGGGACAGATCCGGAGATCTTGCTGGCCAGGGTAGTTGACTTACACCTTCTAGAGCACGTTGGGTGGCACGGGATACATGCGGACGTGCATTGTCCTATTGGAACAGCAAGTTCCCTTGCCGGTCTAGGAATGGTAGAATGATGGGTTCGATGGCGGTTTGGATGTACCGTGCACTATTCAGTGTCCCCTCGACGATCACCAGTGGTCTACGGCCAGTGTAGGAGATCGCTCCCCACACCATGATACCGGGTGTTGGCCCTGTGTGCCTCGGTCGTATGCAGTCCTGATTGTGGCGCTCACCTGCACGGCGCCAAACACGCATACGACCATCATTGGCACCAAGGCAGAAGCGACTCTCATCGCTGAAGACGACACGTCTCCATTCGTCCCTCCATTCACGCCTGTCGCGACACCACTGGAGGCGGGCTGCACGATGTTGGGGCGTGAGCGGAAGACGGCCTAACGGTGTGCGGGACCGTAGCCCAGCTTCATGGAGACGGTTGCGAATGGTCCTCGCCGATACCCCAGGAGCAACAGTGTCCCTAATTTGCTGGGAAGTGGCAGTGCGGTCCCCTACGGCACTGCGTAGGATCCTACGGTCTTGGCGTGCATCCGTGCGTCGCTGCGGTCCGGTCCCAGGTCGACGGGCACGTGCACCTTCCGCTGACCACTGGCGACAACATCGATGTACTGTGGAGACCTCACGCCCCACGTGTTGAGCAATTCGGCGGTACGTCCACCCGGCCTCCCGCATGCCCACTATACGCCCTCACTCAAAGTCCGTCAACTGCACATACGGTTCACGTCCACGCTGTCGCGGCATGCTACCAGTGTTAAAGACTGCGATGGAGCTCCGTATGCCACGGCAAACTGGCTGACACTGACGGCGGCGGTGCACAAATGCTGCGCAGCTAGCGCCATTCGACGGCCAACACCGCGGTTCCTGGTGTGTCCGCTGTGCCGTGCGTGTGATCATTGCTTGTACAGCCCTCTCGCAGTGTCCGGAGCAAGTATGGTGGGTCTGACACACCGGTGTCAATGTGTTCTTTTTTCCATTTCCAGGAGTGTATATAAACGATTTGGGAGACAATATGAGCAGCCGTCTTCGGTTGTTTGCAGATGACGCTGTCGTTTATCGACTAATAAAGTCATCAGAAGATCAAAACAAACTGCAAAAAAGATTTAGAAAAATATCTGAATGGTGCGAAAAGTGGCAGTTGACCCTAAATAACGAAAAGTGTGAGGTCATCCACATGAGTGCTAAAAGGAACTCGTTAAACTTCCCTTCTACGATAAATCAGTCTAATCTAAAAGCCGTAAATTCAACTAAATACCTAGGTATTACAATTACGAACAACATAAATTGGAAAGAACACATAGAAAATGTTGTGGGGAAGGCTAACCAAAGGCTGCATTTTATTGGCAGGACACTTAGAAAATGTAACAGACCTACAAAGGAGACTGCCTACACTACGCTTGTCCGTCCTGTTTTAGAGTACTGCTGCGCTGTGTGGGATCTTTACCAGATAGGACTGACGGGGTACATCGAAAAAGTACAAAGAAAGGCAGCATGTTTTGTATTATCGCGAAATATGGGAGAGAGTGTCACAGAAATAATGCAGGATTTGGGCTGGAAATCATTAAAAGAAATGTGTTTTTCGTTGCGACGGAATCTTCTCACGAAATTACGATCACCAACTTTCTCCTCCGAATGCGAAAATATTTTGTTGACACCGACCTACATAGGGAGAAACGATGACCACGATAAAATAAGGGAAATCAATCGTACGGAAAGATATAGGTGATCACTCTTTCCGCACGCTATACTAGATTGGAATAACAGAGATTTGTGAAGGTGGTTCGATGAACCCTCTGCCAGGCACTTAAATTTGATTTGCAGAGTATCCATGTAGATGTAGATGTAGATTTTAGAAATTTCGAAGGAGTATCTGTGCCTTCCGTGTTACACTTTTTGAACTTTGGATCCCCTATGTATTCAATATTGACTCCCGTTTCTTCCGCTGTTTCACCGTTAAACATTTCCACCCATTCGGAGAAGAGTGCAACGTACTTTATCCAATCAACCGCTCTCTCACCTACTTTTAACGGTGGAAATACTTTTACCCTCTTAGAATACATTCATCTCATAAACGAGGACGCAGTGTGAAAGTGCTACTCTGAAAATGGCTCTGAGCACTACGGGACTTAACTTCTGAGGTCATCAGTCCCCTAGAACTTGGAACTACTTAAACCTAACTAACCTAAGGACATCACACACATCCATGCCCGTGGCAGGATTCGAACCTGCGACCGTAGAGGTCGCGCGGTTCCAGACTGTAGCGCCTAGAACCGCTCGGCCACTTCGGCCGGCTGCTACTCTGAGATCGAGAGGTTGGCACGAGACAGGAATTCATGGTGGATGCATCGATCCAGTCTGAAGGCTGATAAGCCCCAGCCAACCTGGTGCTGTCGGGCGCTCACTGTGTCACAAGAAACGCTGCTGGGCGCGGTTAGCTGGGAGCTTCAGCGCCGCGCGGCACGCACAGTGCCCATCTCCTGGCCGGGTTGGGGCAGGCCGGCCGTGCTGCGGATCTGCTCTTGCGGCTGCCGCAGGGCCAGGCGCGGCTCGCAATGACGTCAGCGGCTGGGTCAGGGCGTCCGGGCGGCCGGCAACAAGTGGCCGGGTGGGTGCGTGGCTGGTTGCTCGCCTCGCAGGCGCCGCGCCCTGCACCAGGAGATGACTAAACTCAAACTAGGGGAATCCCACACGGTTCAATTGTGGCTCCACTTCTCGTATAATTTATAAACGGCGTTCCATTTGAGATCGATCAACGAGAATTGGTACGTTTTGCAGACGATACTAATAGTGAAACATAAACTATTACTTCCGGAACAGTCACACTTGCTTATAATTTTTCTCGCTATAATGCCGCGTTCCGTAGAAATATTGGAACACGTGAGGCAATGCTGACCTTACCACTTATCTTAGAAGAAAGATTAAGGAAAGCCAAACCTACGTTTCTATCATTTGTAGGCTTAGAGAAAGCTTTTGACAATGTTGACTGGAATACTCTCTTTCAAATTCTAAAGGGGGCAGGGGTGAAATACAGGGAGCGAAAGGCTATTTACAATTTGTACAGAAACCAGATGGCAGTTATAAGAGTCGAGGGACATGAAACGGAAGGGTGTGAGACAGGGTTGTAGCCTCTCCCCAATGTTATTCAATCTGTATATTGAGCAAGCAGTAAAGAAGACAAAAGAAAAATTCGGAGTAGGTATTATAATCCATGGAGAAGAAATAAAAACTTTGAGGTTCGCCGATGACATTGTAATTCTGTCAGAGACAGCAAAGGACTTGGAAGAGCAGTTGAATGGAATAGACATTGTCCTGAAAGGAGGATATAAGATGAACATCAACAAAAGCAAAACGAGGATAATGGAATGTAGTCGAATTAAGTCGGGTGATGTTGAGGGAATTAGATTAGGAAATGAGACACTTCAAGTAGTAAAGGAGTTTTGCTATTTGGGGAGCAAAATAACTGGTGATGGTCGTAGTAGAGTGGATATAAAAAGTAGACTGGCAGTGGCAAGGAAAGCGTTTTTGAAGAAGAGACATTTGTTAACATCGAGTATAGATTTAAGTGTCAGGAAGTCTTTTCTGAAAGTATTTGCATGGAGCGTAGCCATGCATGGAAGTGAAACATGGACGATAAATAGTTTGGACAACAAGAGAATAGAAGCTTTCGAAATGTGGTGCTACAGAAGAATGCTGAAGATTAGATGGGTAGATCACATAACTAATGAGGAGTTATTGAATAGAATTGGGGAGAAGGGGAGTTTGTGGCACAATTTGACTAGAAGAAGGGATCGGTTGGTAGGACATGTTCTGAGACATCGAGGGATCACCAATTTAGTATAGGAGGGCAGTGTGGAGGGTAAAAATCGTAGAGGGAGACCAAGAGATGAACACACTATGTAGATTCAGAAGGATGTAGGTTGCAGTAGGTACTGGGACATGAAGAAGCTTGCACAGGATAGAGTAGCATGGAGAGCTGAATCAAACCAGTCTCTGGACTGAAGACCACCACAGCAACAATAACAACAACTAATAGTGAAACGTAAACTACTACTTCCGGAACAGTCACACTTGCTAAAATTTTTCGGGCTATTATGCCGCGTTCGAATGAATTTTGTACTGAAATGTTTCGACCCATTTGCGTAGGAGTAATTGTAGTTTTGTTCAATGTCCAATGCTAATCCTGGCCCTCTGTACCTGCGACCATCTTCAATAAGTTAGGCACTTTATATCTACATACATACCCCACAAGCCACCCTATGGTACTTGGCGGAGGGTACCGTGCACCTCTGCTTTAACTGCACTGCAATCTTATAATAAATCCCACCAGAGAGAAAGCAACGAAAGAAATGGTTAAATGTGCGTTCCAAGGAATTATTAAATATTTCTCTGAAAATCGACTTCTGTTAGGAAACAGGCATCCCAGCAGTTCTGAGAAAACACACCAGTTTCAACTCTGGACAACAAATATTGTACTGGCAATCGATGCACATGAATAGCAGTCAGTAAACAGGATAGATGTTTCCAACTTTTTTTACTGTACATACTGATGAAAACTTTAACTGGGAGAAATTACTACGATGCTCAAACATTTAAGTTCAGCTACTTTTGCTGTTTGTGTAATCGCCAGTCTGGGAAACCAACTAATCTCAACCTCCTAACATATTCTGCATATTTCCAATCAATAATGAGTTAGGAAATAAAATTCTAGGGTAGTTCATCATTTAGAAAGAAGGTGATTCCACAAACGACAGCAATAAAAGTAATGCGCAGTGTGCACCTGCGAATATCTTCAACGAGTTAGTCGTTTTAAATGCACCTTCACAATATATATATATATATATATATATATATATATATATATATATATATATATATATTCGCTGATGAAATTCGTCATAAATAATCCATGACAATTTGAGAAGAATAACGATGTCGCCACGTTCAACACCGGAAGGAAATAGTGACCTTTATTCCTCATTTTTAAAGTTATCAGTGGCTCAGGAAAGAGTTCAGTATGCATAGACAAAAAATTTTGCTCATGTTCAGTAACATAAAATATCTGACAGGTAATTAAGCAAGTTTAAACTTAGGGCGATAAAAATAAATATAGTAACTACCGAGCTATGAGTGCCCTGGATTCAGCTTACAAACCATATGCTAAAATCCTGAATTCAAGACTTAAAAACATCATGGAAAAATATCTTAAGAACAAGCAGGTTTTGTAAAATAATGATTAACTATTGACAAATTATACGAAAGAGACGAGAGTTCAATAGGCTACTCCATCTTGCTGTAGTGGATTTTGAGAAAGCTTTCGATAATATGAACAGGTAAATACTATGGAATATCACGGCTAAACAAGGTTATCCATCTTATTTTATGTATATAGACTGGAAGGGCGAGCGAAAATTTGTACTAAGGACAGAAATCGAACTCGGGTCTCCTGCTTATTAGGCAATGTGTGTTAGCCCGTAAGCCACCTTAGCACAATGGTCCACACAGTTGCACGAATTACGCTGGCACGCCTTCCTCCTCGATGCAAATTCTCATTGCCGCCCCAGTCTACTTTAAACTCACTTCTATACATCTCACCACATAAGTGCTATTAAGAGTCTATACACAAACTCTGAAATTGTTATTGAGATTGGAAATATAACAATAAAACCACCGACAACAAACAAAGGAGTGCGACAATGATGCTGTATTCCTAAAACAGTTATCAGCAAATAGAAAATGTTGAACATAAATGGAGTTCTTTTAGATCATGGCCCTTGATTAGAGGTAATTTTATATGTGGATTACAGAGAATGAAGATGACATTGAAATTGGTTGCTAGAAGTTGCAGCAGATGGCCTTAAATTGCAACCTAACATTGTCGGCAGATAAAACGAAAGTGAAGGAATTTCAAGGCAGACAATCATTATGATCTAAAACAGTGCTGCATAATAAAATCGTGGAGCAAGTAAAACATTTTATGTATCTAGGATGCGACATCACTTACGAAAAAATCGTGATGTGGACCAAAAACTAAATAAATTTTCTTCAGTATATGGAACCATTCTAAAAAGTTTGCAACTTAAATCCAGGAAACAAATCCAGCTGAACTTTTATAAAACAATAGCAGTATCAACCCTTACTTATGGAAGTGAAGCATGGGCAACAACAAGACACAAAGAAACTAGACTACAGGCTCAAAAAATGAGATTTCTAAGAAGATTGGATGTGCAAGGAAAGATCGCAAAAGAAATGAAGATATAAGGAAACATTTAGGAATATATAATCTAAACGAGAAAATAACGGGAAATAGGGGAAAAATGGAAGGAACATGGAGACTGGATGGGTGGAGAAAGATTCCAGGTACAGGAAGATCATGCAAGAGATGGCTACCGTAACAGGCAATTTTCCTAATACGTGGTGAAGAAGAAGGAGAAGAATTTTACTTGAATGTTTCTATATGTGGAATCATTTGTCACGAAAGTACTGTAACGCAATTAAAGCTTTTACAATGGAAAGTCTTTGTAAACAACAACACTTATTTTGCGAGTAGTCACTTTTGGAATAAATGTTAGTTCCGTTGCGGACTGGCTGCAGTACGAATAGCTATATATACGAACGGAGATGTGAGGGAGAGCTCAAAATCCGTAAATGATCATCTGAGGAGGATTGTCTGTGTACAGCAAATACCCATACCATTACTAAAACTAAACTCCAGCCGAACAGGCTATGAAGGACCAACAGTGCGGACGGGTCACTGTATCACCCGTAGCCCAAAAGCGTCATTGGATGCCAATATGGAGGGGCATGTGGTCACCACACCGCTCTCCCGGCCGTATGTCAGTTTACGAGACCATAGCCGCTACTTCTCAGTCAAGTAGCTCCTCAGTTTGCCTCACAAGGGCTGAGTGCACCCCACTTGCCAACAGAGGTCGGCAGACCGGATGGTCACCCATCCAAGTGCTAGACCAGCCCGACAGCGCTTCACTACGGTGATCTGCCGGGAATCGATGTTACCACTGCGGCAAGGCCATTGGCCCCACACCGTTACTGGAAGAGGAGTAATAGGATGAAGGAACTTCAGAATTGTTCATTAAGAATCTGGAGGCGCTGACAACATATTTCTGCGTGTCAACAGCTACAGCAGCATGCTGAAAAACTACCACATCACTGTCAGATCACAGTCAGTTGTGTATATTGACTACTTCTTTCATTAATGCACATTACACTTGAGAATGTAGTGCTGTAAAAGAACTTTAGCGTTGTTTATTGCTGGTATGGAATATTTTGTCCCGAACGAAAACCTTTCACCTGCCCTGGATTTTAATCAGAACTGTGAGCCACTATTAATTCAGTATTTAATCAACTCAGTAATTAGATAAAATCAATTTAAAGCTTTACGGTCACAAAATTACTTGATGAATCGTTATGTTGCTTTGTACCCGGCAGCTTGTTCACAAGAATTATCATGTATATTTTGTCACTACACTGCACTTACGCAGAGGGCTTTGTTCTATTTATTTTGTTCTATTTCATTATTTATCAGTATAGTATGGTTGCCCACATACGTGGTGTGATGGTGGTGGCACCAATATAGGAGTGAATTTTTTTTTCTTACTGATACGTTTCATTTTCTGTGATACTGCTGGGGCGTAAATAATTGCCGTTGCAAAGACGTGTTCTCACTTAAATTATATTTTTATTAAAATGCTTTACAAAATTTGTTTGCTTTGTGTTTATATGTTGCAGAGGATACATTTATGCTACTTTGTTCGTGTTTCATTGTGTGATTAAGTGAGGGTAAAAGTCAGGACCACAACCAGTTCAGATAATAGCTTGATTACATTCAATAATTAAGTTTTTGGGTAAGAAATAGACACACGTGTGTCACAACAAATGGAATTTCCGACATACAACTATTGGAAACAGCTCAAAACTTTCAAATCTTTGAAGCAGATTATCGTCACTTTAACACGGTCTTTCTTTTGTTACGCTAGTTGCATTTTAACTCTTTATTTGCCAATGTTACTCTCAAGCAACACCAAACTTGCGAAATGTTTTCTACAACATGTTGTGAGTTTCGTCCTTGGAAGGGCGAGGTTGCCTGCAAGCAAGTTTTCACACACTACTGTATTCCGACGTCTCTGGTGAAAATCTTTCCGAAATGTGTGAGTCTTTAGCAGGCGCTGTGCAAGGTTGTGTGAGCACCACTTACCAGTGTAGCAGTTTCTTTCGTTTTTAAGGTGATGTTTTTCCTTTTGCAACGAGAACTGTTTATAAAAAGAGGAAGTCTTGAAGGTGAGTTGCTATGTGTTGGCCTATTCTTACTTGGAATGTTGCAAATAGACTTATCTTTTCTGGGAAGAGGAAGACCGACTTCGAGTTCTGGATGGTCATGAAGTCCAGAAGAAAAACAGAAACAGCACTTCCTGTGGCAGCGAATTATGTGCAACATTACAGTTCTGGTCACTGGCCAAATTATGGGCCAAAATGGAAGATACAGGCATTGCCCTCAAGTGTATTCGACTGTAAAATGTGGGAACTGCTGAATTGTTCTGTGATCTGTAGCAAAAAAGGAATTGTTTTAAGACGTTCCCATGAAATAGAGAAAATGCAATCATTTTTTTTTTTTTTTTTTTTTTAGCACCAGGAACAGCATTGTACACTACTGGCCATTAAAATTGATACACCAAGAAGAAATGCAGATGATAAGTGGGTAATCATTGGACAAATATATTATACTAGAACTGACATGTGATTACATTTTCACGCAATTTGGGTGCATAGATCCTCAGAAATCAGTACCCAGAACAACCACCTCCGGCAGTAATAACGGCCTTGATATGCCTGGAAATTGAGTCAAACAGAGCTTGGACGGCGTGTACAGGTACAGCTGCCCATACAGCTTCAACACGATACCACAGTTCATCAAGAGTTGTGACTGGCGTATTGTGACGAGCCAGTTGCTCGGCCACCATTGACCAGAAGTTTTCAGTTGGTGAGAGATCTGGAGAATGTGCCGGCCAGAGCAGCAGTCGAACGTTTTCTGTATCCAGAAAGGCCCGTACAGGACCTGCAACATGCGGTCGTGCATTATCCTGCTGAAATGTAGGGATTCGCAGGGGTCGAATGAAGGGTAGCGCCACGGGTCGAAACACATCTGAAATGTAACGTCCACTGTTCAAAGTGCCGTCAATGCGAACGGGAGGTGACCGAGACGTGTAACCAATGCCACCCCATACCATCACGCCGAGTCATACGCCAGTATGGCGATGACGAATACACGCTTCCAATGTGCGTTCACCGCGATGCCACCAAACACGGATGTGACCATCATGATGCTGTAAACAGAACCTGGATTCATCCGAAAAAATGACGTTTTGCCATTCGTGCACCCAGGTTCGTCGTTGAGTACACCATCGCAGGCGCTCCTGTCTGTGATGCAGCGTCAAGGGTAACCGCAGCCATGGACTCCGAGCTGATAGTCTATGCTGCTGGAAACGTCGTCGCACTGTTCGTGCAGATGGTTGTTGTATTGCAAACGTTCCCATCTGTTGACTCAGGGATCGAGACGAGACTGCACGATCCGTTACAGCCATGCGGATAAGATGCCTGTCATCTCGACTGCTAGTCATACGAGGCCGTTGGGATCCAGCATGGCGTTCCGTATAACCCTCCTGAACCCACCGATTCGATATGCTGCTAACAGTCATTGGATCTCGACCAACGTGAGCAGCAATGTCGCGATACGATAAACCGCAATCGTGATAGGCTACAATCCGACTTTTATCAAAGTCGGAAACGTGATGGTACTCATTTCTCCTCCTTACACGAGACATCACAACAACGTTTCACCAGGCAACGCCGGTCAACTGCTGTTTGTGTACGAGAAATCGGTTGGAAACTTTCCTCATGTCAGCACGTCGTAGGTGTCGTCACCGGCGCTAAACTTGTGTGAATGCTCTGAAAAGCTAATGATTAGCATAACACAACATCTGCTTCCTGTCAGTTAAATTTCGCGTCTGTAGCACGTCATCTTAGTGGTGTAGCAATTTTAATGGCCAGAAGTGTAGTATTTACATTCGAACACCCATCCATCTTTTGTCAGGAATTTTAGGATTAATTAGTATAGTATTCATGCATCTGTTTGAGAGGTGTTACGCTGGTCTGGGGCCAGGGCCTGGTGACCTCACTCCATAGTCGTAGCTCGCGGCTGGAGGAAGACGTAAAACCTGTCACGTATTTGCCGGCTAGACACAGCCGTAGAAGCGCGACACGCCTCGGAGAATCTCCTCGCTGCGGCACTCACGTCTTAACGACCGCCTTCCAGTTCAGTAGGGGCACTTTCTCCGCTACCTCTACCGGAACACCTCTCGAAGCGGCTGCCTAGAACTAGAGCAGTGAAACAGCCTCTGCTGCAGTGAAAAGAAAGCTGTTTCAAACTCGAAGTTTGTGGCCATGAGATTTGCAAGAAATTATCGATATTGCGATAGCTGGCCAACCACAGAATATACAGTGAAGCCCCAAAGAAACTGGTATAGACATGCATATTCAAATGGAGGGGTATGGAAAGAGGCAGAATACGGCGCTACGGTCGGCAACGCCTATTTAAATGTATGATGCAGTTGTTAGATCGATTATTCCCGCGACAATGTCAGGTTATCGAGTTTTAAGTGAGTTTGAACGTGGTGTTATAGGAGACGCACGAGCGATGGTAGCAATGAGGTGCGGATTTTCGCGTACGACCATTTTACGAGTATACCGTGAATATCAGGAATCTGGTAAAACATCCAATCTCCGACACCGCTGCGGCTGGAAAAAGATCGTACAAGGACGGAACAAACGGCGACCAAAGAGGTTCGTTCAGCGTGACAGAAGTGCAACCATTCCGCATATTGCTGCAGATTTCAATGCTGGGCCATCAACAAGTGTTTGCGTGCGAACCATTCAATGAAACGTCATCTTTACGGACTTTCGGAGTACCATTGATGACTGCACAACAGAAAGCTTTACACCTCGCATTGCATCGAGCGGATGGACGTATACGAGTATGGAGGAAACCTCATGAATCCCTTGACCCTGCGTGTCAGCAGAGGACTGTTCATGCTGGTGGAGGCTCTGAAATGGGCGTGTGCAGTTGGAGTTATATGAGCCCCCTGATATGTCTAGACACGACTCTGACAGCGGGCACGTACGTGAACATCCTGTCTGATCACCTGCATCCATTCAAGTCAGTGTGCATTCCTATGGACTTGGGCTTTCCAGCAGGACAATATGACACCCCATACGTCCAGAATTGCTACAGAGAGGTTCCAGGAACACTCTTCTGAGTTTAAGTACTTTTACAAGTTCCACTTTAATTCCGCCATATTCATCCGAGGTCCATTTTTCTCTGCTGGACTGTTTCTCCGTACCCGAAAAATATATCGGCTTTTCTCCAGTGCACTGATAGAGCTTTGTCTAACGAAACGGACTGGTATGGCGCATTGTCCACATCTGTCATTGAATTCTAGGAAATATTTTGCAACAGCGAGGAGGGAAGCCATTATGTGATGAATATGAAGTTCGTTTTCTCATGACAGTCACCTTCCTTTCCGGAACCAAACAGTAAGAAACTGTTTAGAGAGAAGCCACGAGCGGATCCAGCCCTTTCCTTTCATGTCGGTGGTTGTGTCGCCTTCGGCTATCCTTTATTTTGTCAACGTGTGACACGCATTAGCTCCCGTCTCGCCAAGCCACACGATGTCGAACGAAATGCTCCTCACGGAGAGTCCATCACCTCCCGGCCTCTGACTCCTCTTGATCTCGAACCTCCGAAAAAAAAAAAAACTTTTCGTGCCGGAAACCAATACTCGTACAGACAGTTTCGAACAGACCGCACATCGCCTTAAATGATTGTTTGAGTCTAAAATGGACTTTTTTAAACTTGCGGTACTCCTTGTGTGGATTATGCAATGAAGAGCCAGTGAAACTGATACACCTGCCTAATATCGTGTAGGGCCCCCGTGAGCACGCAGAAGTGCCGCAACATGGCGTGGCATGGACTCGACTAATGTCTGCTGGAGGGAATTGACTCCATGAATCCTGCAGGACTGTCCATAAATCCGTAAAATTACGACGGTGTGCAGATCTCTTCTGAACAGCACGTTGCAAAGCATCCCAGATATGCTAGATAATATTCATGTCTGGAGAGTTTGGCTGCCGCGAAAGTGTTTAAACTCAGAATAGTGTTCCTGGAGCCACTCTGTAGCAATTCTGGACGTGTGGGGAGCCCACAGCGTACGAACCACTCAACAAAACATGATCGATATAGCAGTTTGGAGCCGAAGGTCCGCCCGTGTACCCTTGACACTGCTCGGCACAAGGCTTTATGCTTCGCCTGGGCACGTTGACACCGACATTGGATTGTTGATGACTGTAAACGCGTTGCCTGGTCGAACGAGTCTCGTTTCAAATTGTATCGACCTGATGGACGTGTACGGGTATGGAAGCAAACTCATAAATCCATGGACCCTCCATGTCAGCAGGGAACTGTTGGTGGAGGCTCTCTAACGGTATGGGCGTGTGCAGTTGGAGTGACATATGGCCCCTGATACGTCTAGATACGACTGTGAAGGGTGACACGTACGTAAGCATCCTGTCTGATCACATGCATCCATTCCTGGCCATTGCGCATTCCGACGGACTTGGGCAGTTCCAGAACAGATGAGGAACGTGCCCCTTGCTGGCGGTCAATGGAGTCGAGGCAGGAGGCACAGGATGGGTGGCCAAGAATGGCAAACAAACTACATGTGTATCCACTGAGGAGACTAGCGACTAGGTATGACAGCGGTAGTCCTGCAGCTTCTGCATACAGACTCTCACTGGGCTAGTGTATTTAGACAGTGTGATATGGGTGGGGATGCAGATGCATAAACAAAACACCGTATTCTAGTTTCGAACAGACAAAGGATCAATAAACAAGGAGGAGGGTGGTAATATCCGCTCCCCACGAAATACAGCTGAGGACCCGTAGGACATTAAGGGATCAGGTACTGTAGGTGGCCAGTAAGACACGTGGGCGGACCAAAAAAGTTTCCTCTCACGCACAAGTCCCAGGAATTTTGTAATTTCAGTGAACAGAAGACCAACACGCCCAAGATGTTAAGACTGTAGAAGAAACCTACTGCGCAGCGAGAAATTCATACAAACAGTTTTCTCGGTAGAAAAGTGACGCTTGCTGACGGCCCAGCATTGAAATCTGCAGCAATCTGCAGAAGGGTTGCACTTCTGTCACCTTGAACGATTCTCTTCAGGATTTTTTTCCGGCAGCAGCGATGTCAGAGATTTGATGTTTTACCAGATTCCTGATATTCATGGAGCACTCATGAAATGGTCGTACCGGAAAATCTCCACTTCATCGCTACTTCGGAGATTCTGTGTCCCATCGCTCTTGCGCCGACTGTAACACCACGTTCAAACTTGCCAATGTAGCAGCAGTAACCGATCTAAGAACTGCCCCAGACACTTGTTATCTTACATAGGCGTTGCCGACCGTAGCGTCGTATTCTGCCTGTTTATTTGTGATTTACCTGCATCCCCACCTTTACATTCATCATAGTGTACTGACAACTAGACTTAGAGCATGCATAAATTCATACATAGCAGAATAACCTTGCTTACTTCTTACAGATAAGAATTCTGTCAGCGTTTTTCTGTTATATTTGTTCAGCGTTACCATGTGTGTTAGTCCTCTTGATTTGAGAAATGTTGCTACCTTGATTGAGATAAACCAATTGTCTGCAGTAATATTGCGGTTGGTCTGTTCAACAGGTTTAGTTATTCTAATCACAACCAGAGTTGGTTTTTGCAGCTTTTTGTCTACTGAACTTAGATTTTCTCCAGCTGAATCCCTTCTTGTGTAAACATATGCATTAAACAGATAACCAATGCAACAATCAGCAAGGTACATGACTTTTAAGCTTTACTTATGTGGTTTGTTAAGAATGTATATTTCGTATCTACATTTACCACAAAATGATACCAGCATTTCATCGATAAATGCACATTGTCCAATGCTATACAACATCTGACAGTTGTCAAAAACTTTTGTAGAAATTTCTGACACTTGAGCTAGAGGATCGTTTCTCTTTCGTTCAAAATACATTACAGGGTCATCGAATCTCAAGTATGTTGGAAGTATGTCAAACCGATATTTGGGTGTAACGCATCTAAATCATCACACCCTGTACCATCTATGGCGTAAAAAGATTTGTAATCTTCTCAGCTAGATTGAAAATTTCTGTATAAAACAGTGTACCTAAAAATGCTTTTAGTTCACGTAAATCAGCTTCATACCAAACATCTGCATCATTTTCTGGTCTTTCTTTGTTTATTTTTACATCAATCCATTCCAATATGATAATCAAAATATCGTCTATCACAAGCAAAATCTTAATACTAGGAGTATCTGGATTATTACCTACTTGAGCAGGTGGTTGCACTGTTGCCAAACGAATAAATTCAAGTTCAAGTGGCTCTAAGCACTATGGGACTTTATATGAAGTCATCAGTCCCCTAGACTTAAAACTACTTAAACCTTACTAGCCGAAGGACATCACACACATCCATGCCCGAGGCAGGATTCGAACCTGCGATCGTAGCAGCAGCGCAGTTCCGGACTGAAGCGCATAGAACCGCTCGGCCACAGCGGCCGGCCAAACGAATGATGTTAAGCTACCGGACATGTGTTCGCTTGAGAAGAGGCTTCAACGACAAGCTATATTTGATTCAACCAAATATATTTCCAGCAGAGACTTTAGCTAAAGATTCAGTCTCTACACTCCTGTCTTCATCACTTTGATCAGTTGTTCCATTCGAGAAATCCACTGGTAGCAAAACACACTTGTCTTCATTGTCACACCGTTCTGATTCTGAATTATGTTCACTTTCAATTTCTTTGTCACTGTCTAATACAAATCAGTTCCTAAACAGTTCTCAAACTGTTTTAAAACAGTATCTTCAAAGTCAGGGTCTGTAACACGAAGAGTAAACCTAAGACCTGGCTGCTGACTGCGTAACGCAAAGTCCCAAGTATGATCTTACAGACCTCTAGCACGAAACAAGCAATAACAGTGATGGTCCGTGCCCATTTAAGTGGCTACAGACAAAGGAAACCACGGCAGATTCCACGAAGAACTACGAGACAACGTTGCAAGCTCTTACCCCACCGCCACGCATTAGCGACAGAGCAACTAAAAACGCTAACTGGTGGTGGGACAGCACCTGTGACATTAAGGATTACTAATGTGATTTTTTTTGTTCTCATTGTGGTGTAGCCAGATGGCGTCGAATTGATAATATTGTATACCTAGAGGAAAATAATCTTTCGTTGTAGATGCAGCGTGCCTGGTTTTGTGTCGCAGAGAAAAAGGAGAGGGAGCGGCCATTCTGGCATTATTCGCACCTAGAGCGACTGTTTCCCTCTGCGGAATTTCGCCCCCAGCGGCGCTACGGCGACCTCATTATTCTGTGGCGTATCTTTAGAGCGAACGGTTGGTCGGAGGGAGGGGGAAGTGGGGCGAGACGCGGCGAGGCGAAGCGATGAGACACTGCCACGTGGATACGTCAGCTACGAGGGCGATAAGCATCTCTTCCCGTCGCAAGGTCTTTGCTAGAGCTGGGCCAGACAGTTGAATAGCGCCTGACTGTCGCGCGGGGAACACTATTGTCGATTTCGCTCGAACGTCATTTCAAATGATGCTGTTTCTGCGGGACCGAGGACAAAACAAACTTCGGAAGCCGTGGTTACTGCCTCTCAGATGCTGATATTAATATAACTGAAAGGAAAAAGAAACGATCGATGCTCCGACGCGTCATCAGCCTCCAACACTCATCTGAAGCCACCGTTGTACACAACTCTGTGATATTCGTCTCGTTCGTCATAGTTATAGTTATTTTTGACAGCCTGAGCAAGAAAGTTTTAAGTCTGTCCTACCGACTTTGCAAGTGCTATTATTTAGCACCATGTTAGTGAAGATATTTTGTTGTGTGCGTCCGCGAACCACAACGTGTAATTCGTGTTGATTGTGTTTCCTTACTGCAACTGCCGTTTATTATTAATCTAAGGCAGGGTATCCCCACCTGTGTTCCGCAGAACACTAATGTTCCATGGGAAGTGCTACGTGGAAAACTATTAATAACATGACTTTTTTCGATATTCTGATGAAACTATTTTTTTTTTACAATTTTACTATGGTTTCTATGTTATTAGTTTTGATTTAAAATTGAAGTAATCAATTAAATGCAAATATTTTTTTCATTTTTAAAATTTTATTAACCTTAATAATAAAGTCAAAAGTGCCAGTATTGTCAAAGTGCTTCGTCAGAGGAAACGCTTGGAAACCCCTGACCTAAGCTGGAAATAAATAAAGTAACATGACAATATTTTCAATGAAAACAAAAAACTTTCACAAACTTCATGATAAGTGTATCAGACAGAAGGTGTGAAGAAATTATTTAGCACCACAGGCTGCTTTTAGGGACAGCACTTTATTGACGACTAGTTTCCATGAGTCATGGCACGTATTCGTTTTCTAGGGGCATGCGAACTGCATGCATTTGATTCTATGGTGGAGGTCATATTATAAATTATGGGCAGCATCCTCTTTGAAATGAACATGTTTGTAACATCGCTGCTGTCACAAACTTGCAAAGGTAGACTTACTGATGCACGTTGTACAACTTGGACAGATCTGTGTTTATATGTGATTACTGTTACATTTGTTACATTTCTCATACATACAATAGCCAGTAACGCCTCGCCCTTTATCCACCACCGATTCCTTGAAGTTTTGAACTGCCGCGTATAAAAAATTCAGTTTTAAGGAAAGTCAGTTTTCCCGAATCTCGCGGTTTATGTCGTGATCCCCTAAATTATGTGTCATGCTATGCTGGTACATGCATTGGTATATATAGATTCTGTCTGTAAAATGTTGTGCAAACAGAGCTAGTATGGAAGCAGTAATAAACTAAAACGTCAGACTTTATGCTGAAATTTTGCTTCATGAACAGATAAAATGTAGTAAGTGATAAACTTTTATACTTTCAGTCAGCGAGGAAAAGCTTCGAAAAGGTTGGAAATTATGTGTAAAGTTTGTTGGAAGTTGCTAAGTGCACTTATTATGAAAAAGTGGATGAATATAGTTTCGATAAATTGTCTCAAGTCCTACAGGGCTACTTAGTTTCTAATATTACTTTACAGTACCTCTTAACGAGAAAATTATGACAGCATTTTAAATTGTCAAATTCGGTTAATAATTATATGGTCATACTGAAAATCAACTATTTGGCGCCGCTGTTAGTGGGCAATTTGCAACTGGGATCAACTGACTGTTTTTGTAATTTAGTAATGTACACTGCCTGAGAAAAAAGTTAAAGCGCCCAGAAGACATGGTCGCACACATGCATGACAGACTCTGCACCAGAGTGCATTAGAGATGTTTAGTGTTGTTACAAAGTCTGGTAGGGTAGATAAGAGGCGTGGACAATGTCAGATCCTGAGTGATCACTGGGAAGGACATGGAAGAATATAGACGATCAACGCGCAAACAACAACTTCCACCGTCGCAGCTTAGCGAAAGCTCTTGCCGAGAACCCGAGAATATTCTGGTCATACGTAAAATCACCAAGCGGGTCGAACGCTTCTGTTCAGTCACTCGTCAACCAATCTGGGGTTGACCGAAAGCAAAGCTGAAGTTTTAAATTTCATGTTTAAGAAATCATTCACGTACAAGGATGGTACAAACATACTGTCGTTTCACTGTCGTGCAGACTACCGCCTGGAGGACATAGAAATTCGCATCCGTAGCGCAGAAAAGCAACTGAAAGAGCTGAAAACATATAAGTCGCAAGGTCCACATGGAATCCCAATTCGGTTCTACAGAGAGTACTCCGTGGCATTTGCCCCTTACTTAGCTTGCATTTATCGCGAACCCACCAGCGAATAATCCCAAATGGAAAAAGCGCAGGTCACTCCTGTATATAAGAAGGGTAAAACCAACAAAATTACAGAACAATATCCTTAACATCGGCTTGCTCTATAATTCTTGAACACATTCTGAGCTGGAATGTAATAACCTTCTTTGAGACAGAAAAGCTTCAGTTCACAAATCAGCACGGGTTCAGAAAGTGTCGCTCGTGCGAAACTCAGCCTGCCCTTTTCTCATAATGATATCCTACCAACCCGGGTGGAGAGCAACAGGCAGATTCCATATTCCTAAATTTGCGGAATGCATTTCACACGGTGCTCTATTGCAGACAAAGGACCTAGCATACAGCCAAACTCCCCAGGTATGACGATTATCTGGCATATCTGGGGTGCCTTCCAACGTACTATTCAGAAGAGATTTGCACCCCGTCGTAATATTACGGATTTATGGACAGGCCTGCAGGATTAATGGAGTCAGTTCCCCCCCAGCACTAGTTCAGACATTAGTCGAGTTCACGCCATATCGTGTTGCGGCACTTCTGCGTGCACGCTGGGACCCTACACGATATTAGGTAGGTGTACCAGTTTCTTTGGCTCTTCAGTGTATTACGGTGATGCTTCATGAACTGAAATTGGAATCCCTGGTGGAAATACGATGCTCTTTTCGCAAGCCACTATTGCACAAATTTAGAGAACCAATATTTGAGGCCGACTGCAGAACGATTCTACTCCCGCCAGTGTACATTTCGCTTAATGGCCATGAAGTTAAAATGTGAGATATTAGGGCTCATACAGAGGCTTTTAGACTGTCGCTTTTTCCCTCTCACCATTTGGTAGTGGAACAGGAAAAGAAATGACTAGTTGTGGTACAAGATACGCCCCGCCATGAACCGAAAGATTTTTTGCGGAGCGTGTATGGAGACGTAGATGCGGAGGTGCCACGTATTCGCGAGAGACAGCTTTATGAACACCTGACAGATTTAGAAAGGGGCCTCTTCATTTGGGGAGGTTGTCGAATAGTGCAATATCCAGATTTATGGGTCATTCGGGAGTGACAGTTCCCCTACGTTGGACTGCGTAGGAAAGTGAGGACAGGCATACTCGTCGCCAAATTTTGTGGTCGATGACGTCTGATCATTAGAAAGGAGGATCCGCATATTGTGCGCCGAGCACATCTTAACCACTTCACAAGTAACAGGCTCCCTGCAGCAGAGAAGCGGCTGCGTGTGGACTAGTACTTTACAAGAAAGCGTGGACTGCTGGTGAATGGCAGCGCAATGTGTTTAGCGATAAATCGTGATTCTGAACTACACCAGACGACTATGGTCGGCAAATATGCCGGGGACCTGGGCAGGGGTCCTACTCTTCCATTCTTCCTACAAGCAGAGCGGTGTTAATCCTGATGACATGGTGTGGGCTGCTATCAGGTGTGACTTCATATCGCAGCTGGTTGTGACCGAGGCAACTCTGATGACAGCGGTACATCATCAGTGTGCGATTTTTCAATAGGACAATGCTCCCCAACACATGCGATTTGGCTATATGAACTGTCTGCGTGATGTCGAAGCATTCCCCTGGCCAACAAGATCTTCACATGTGTCTCCGGTAGAACATGTGTGAGACTAGCTTGAACGTGAACTCCGTCCCCAGCGCTCAGTGTCCAGGATACAAGTGACCAGTTACTACAGCTGTGGGCCGGCGTTCCCCAGGAGAGGAAACTAGGGCCTTTTGACAGCCTCCCAAGAAATCAGTGCATGCGTGCAGACCAGATATGGTGAAACATCACACTGGTGACTGGGCTCACAATGCCGATTTCTATATAAATTTGACTCGATATTGTAATCACTGACACAACATCACATACTCTGTCAACACGTGAAGATTCATTTCGTTTCCTCATCCTCTTCTGAACTCCTTACTTATTTCGGGCAGTTAAATCCACAACCTCAGGGAGTGAGAAATTTCAATTTGGGTTTGATGAAAGAAGCATGTTAGTTGAATAAGTAGATGCTGGAGCTGGCGATGAGCGGAGGAAAACCACTCTCAATGCATGGGCATATCTAGCGAGAGTAAGAGGGTATCACGCCACACTGCTCCTCTCTTTCGCCATAAAAATAGTGTGCTCCCCACAGAACAAACTCACAGTTTAGTTCTCCGCACAGACATGTCAGTTCACTATCAGTTTGAATAAAATCCGAATACTTTGTGGGTACTGATTGATAACAAGTGCTCTCAAAAATATTTTACCATTCGCCGTTGTTTGTCCCGTAACTGAAAACGCCAAGTGGCTCTAGATCCTAAATGTGTGCAGTACTCTTCCATCTTCAATTCGCGGTGGTTTTTATTTTCGTGTTGCCTATCAAAGTAAAATCACTGATAAATTTTGAATACAGAAAGTATAGTATACATCTCAACGTCAGCTGACGGACAGAAAAATAATAAGTACAAACCTCATGTAAATTATGCTCTCTCAATTAACTCTGTGACTGACAATGTTTATGTCAAGTGACAGAGGTTTACAGCATCCATTTTACGAGCACTTAACGTTTTTGGCACATTTAAGTTGGAACTATTGCCCCATCATCCAATATACATAAAAATAATTGTAATATTTTAGACACTTGAATCACTTGATTGCTTATATCGGATATTCTGGGTTTCTTTTTTTTATAAATAAAAGTAAATTTATACACACACTTATTACATTGACGAAGAGGCAATTTTCGGAAAAGAAACGTTAAAATGAGGCTCTTTTCTCAAAAACTTTAATGCTGTGCCAAATGAAAGGTTAAAAAATTGTAGTTCATAAATATTTATTATAAAATGTTCAGTAGGCCCGCGATTCTTTAAGGAATAAAACTACCATGTTTAAATTATCTTCCAAAGTCTGATTAGTTTAAAAAATGAGCTAAATGTTAAATATTTAACTTATGCCTGTATGCCAGAGAAAGTTTAGAAAAGGTTTGAAATTATGCTTAAACGTTGAAAGTCGTTAAGTGCTCACACTATGAAACAATGGATGAATATAGTCTTGGTACTTTGCCTCCACTGTTACTAGGAGCAAGTTTCACACACATCTCAATGTTGATGACGTCGTTTCCCCTGAACTACGTGCTGTACGATAATATAATTTTGCAACTACATTCAGTGGTATTGTCGATACTGTCTGATTAGTGTGTAGCGAATAGTCAAGTAATAAATTACAACGCCATGCCCGATGTTGAAGTTTTACAGGGCGCCATTTTAAGTAGAAGCTAGTTTTTCACGCAACTAAATATGAATGACGTGTACCTGTCGAACTATGTGTCGTAAAATGATGTAATTTTGCAGGCACATTCCGTCACACGTGCAGATACTAACTGTAAACAGTGTTGCGATTAGAGTTAATAATAAAGAAATAATAAATTAAAAAGTCGTGTCTGATGCTGAAGTTTTGTTGCGTGAACAACGAAACTGTAATAAGTGGAATTTTTTTTTTTCTTTTCACTATTTCGTGGGAATTGTCAGCGATTTAAAGTTTCGTAAAATTCCGAAATTGTGAGTAAAGTTTGTTGCAAGTTGCCAAGTGTTCTCTTTCTAAGATACTAGAAGAATGAAGTCCCTGCGTTTGTGCCCCATTAGCAAAGCTGCCTAAATTCAAACACGCTGTTTCTAACTGTAATAGTTGTCTCACTGCGTTAAAATGTTAACATGTGATTATACTTCTTGTCGAGTAGATTGTGACAGGTGTTTACATGTTTAAATTCGCTTAATACTGATGTGAAATATTGAAAATAAAATTTTTGTACTGTGCTCTGTCGCTTAGTAATACCAGTACCATGTTTGTTTAGTGATATACACAGGTTTTTATAATCACTAGTAACGTAACCACCGAATGATATTTACATTCTTTTATTAATCTACATAACTTTAGAAGCTTTGCCTTACATTTGATCGGACACTTTTGCGCACGTATTTCACTGTAGTTGTTGCGAGAGACAGCATGCGGGAGCAAGCTTGGGTAGCATGTATCACAAAGCAACAGCCGCCGCCGTCCTCGCAAACAGCGACGGGCTGGAACGGCCCAGAAACAAAAGCTGCCCGCGCACCAGGTGACTCCTTAAGGCGTCTTTTGTCTCGTTGTCAGACAAAGTCAGTGCGACGCCGGTTCATTAAAGCGGATTTGGCCCGTTCTCATCCTCGCCTTTCTTACACTTGCACCTGCGTTGTGAACAGTAGACTAAGTCATTTTTCACGATTTCTTGTGGAAAATAATAGTTCTTCCTAACTTTTCCACTGATCTCTAAAAATATATAGATGTAATCACATTATTAGAAGATACTTCTTTCTGTTGCATGGTAATCTGTTCGGTAGCTGAAATTGTATAACAAAGGCATGAAATCACATATTGACGTTAGTTGCAAGCGTATAACTTATTTAAAGCGTGCTTGCTTCAGCATGGACGAGGCAGTTTCGCTGTATTAACAGCAGTATTCGACGCTGCAGTTCCAGCTTCTTACTTACCTAGTGGTTTCTAGTGACACGGTCGACATAGGAATTTACGAGCTGTTTCTCTTTTCGCACATCTTCCAACAGGCTAAAATGCTTCAGTATTTCTGCTCTACTCCTTTTAGTTCATACGACAGCCACGTCGTATACACAGTAGATACTATGCTGAGACGGCGAGCCAACGTGTTTAATACTTCATGATTCGTCTCTTACTGTAGTTCATTGTTGTTGGAAAACAAATTCCTATACTCGTGTATATTTAATGGCGCCATCTGTTTTTCACGGCACTCTCAAATTTGACACCGGTATACTGATGAGGCCAGTTATGGAAAACATCACTCATGTTTTAACAGTTGTTTTGTGTTCCCTGTTAAAAAAAAAGCCACAAACAAATGTTTAAAGAATACTGTTGGCAGTAAGCGTTTCAGCGAAGAAAAGAGTAAATAAAGTACACAACTGAATACGAGGGTAGCTATGATTGTCGCAGTAATTTAGCGTTAATCAGAAACTTCACAACAAAAATAAATAATACTTGAAAATAAGTTTGCTCTCGAAAATTCTTCGAACAATTTATTCTTTGTATGGTTTTCACATGACGCGAGTACAAAACATGGAGCGAAGGAATTAAATGGTTCAAATGGCTCTGAGCACTATGGGACTCAACTTCTCAGGTCTTTAGTCCCCTAGAACTTAGAACTAGTTAAACCCAACTAACCTAAGGACATTACAAACATCCATGCGCGAGGCAGGATTCGAACCTGCGACCGAAGCGGCCTTGCGGTTCCAGACTGCAGCGCTTAGAACCGCACGGCCACTTCGGCCGGCCGAAGGAACTAGAGATGGGCAAACCCGTTCATCCTTGAGAACTAGTTCACTGGTGATCGCTCTTTTTTGGGAACCGTTCATTTTACTCGTTCACCGTTCATTTGTACATGGTATACAATTCTTACGAAAAACTGAAAATTAGTAGCATAGGTGACTGAAGGATGGAAGGCGCCAAGAGAGGGCAATTGCCTCCCCCCTGGAGTACAGAGTTTCTATTCATTACAGAATTCTCACACACTTGTAGAAGTAATTTCCTTGATTCTGCAAAACCTCTCGTTTAGCCAACTCTAGCGTTTTGTGGCTGATCGCAGTGAAATAATATAAGGTGGCACACGAAAAAGCGGCCCTGACTACAGACAGCTCGCCAATTACGCACGATTTGTTGACCACTACGAGCACAACAGATAAACGTCTATTAATTTGGCAGTAAAGAAACAACAAATAAGCTAATGCAGACAACAACTTCGAAACAACAGATGACAATTGTTGGGTGACAGTGAGCTGTCTAGTACTCGGGCTGATTTTTGGTGTGCCATCCTGTGCCACTGAATTAATATTGTAGAAGTTATCATATTCTCTTTATAAAATATGAGACCAGACACTCGATTATGGAGCGCGTGCTTCATACGGTTGTTAAGTCGGTCTGCCTTCCAAATCGTTCAGAAATTATGACGATTTTATTACGTATAGTTCAATAACTGTCACCCTGTATCTTCCGGTAGTCCCTCAACTTCTACACCTTGCCATACGCCGCGGCATCACAGAACCCGGGTTTTGAAGCGATTGATCTTAAAGAGCCATTGCTTACACCAGGAAGTAGAGTGAGGTTGATTTCGAGTCATCGTTGTCATTTTTGGAGCGCGGTCCCTCTATGCGCCATGGAAGGCCAACAGCACGTGCACTGCAAATCGTCGATGCTGCTTTCTAGCGCAAATGAAGTACAGTTGAGAGGTGGCATGAGCCCCCTCTCATATTTCTATCTTACGATTCTCCTCTCTAATTGCATGTGGTGGAAAGTTGCTATTCCTTCACATGCGGACTTCCCACGCAGCGTCTCTCGTCACCCGGGTGGTCCGGTGACAGGCAGGCTCTGCTGATTTTGAAGGGTTAAGCTGACGAGTGTGAGGGAGTCGAGTGAATGCTTTCCAGACGCCGACATTGTCAAAAGACACGCCCGGAGGGGCCTGAAGTAGCGGCTGGGCTAGAGGTTCCGTTACTTTGCAGAAACTTAGCGAAAACACTTTGTGGCGGGCTACCAGCGAGGCGTGGGAATGACTTGTGCACCCAGGCAGTTGTGGCGGGAAAATTCCCGCGCTTTCTGCAAAAATAGTAACTGTGATTGGCTTGTTCAGGGCATAGCTCCGTGACGTAGCAAAATCAGCTCAGAAATTGGCGCCAAGAATCTCCATTGGTGGAATGGTAGTGCTCCGGCAATGGAGTGGAATTTTCCGCCGGTTTTCGAGTTGCTGATTGGAACGATTAACCACGGCCACTGTCGTGGGGGCGGGAATGTTGTGTGTTTGGCCTGTACGGGTGTTCAGGGGTAGTCGGCTCTCGCCTGTCGGTTGGAGTAGGTTACAAGACTGAGCTCTCGCTGCTCTGGACAGCCTGCTTTCTGTTGGCTGTCTAATATACTTTTATTTAATTGTAACTGTTTGACGAAGTTGCTGAAGTTTCGACTTCAACGTAACTTTCCGAGTACAGTTGGCAATTGAGCGTTCTGCGTACAAGCGGCCTAAGTTGTCTGTCTTGAGCAGTTTTTGGCTACAGTTGACTGTATCGGAGTTACAGTGTGACTTCGCTTGTTAAAATCAATCACTGTACCGTTAGTGATTGTGTGGTGAGCCTTCTTTGTCTCCCTCAGAGGCGCATTTGTATTGCTAGGAAGTCTTTACTCTGGAACTACCAAACCAGGCTAATTCGTTTCGGGCTATACTCGCGACATTGTTATCACCACGACAGGACGTCGAAGCAACCAGCCATCGCGTCCGGTACGCCAGATCGTGTTCTGGCAGTTAAGAAGACAGTTTGTATGTCTGCATCACCGGCAGATAGGGATCTTCCTAGGTGATAATCAGAGCTCAGCAGAGCGCGCCTGTTCGTCTTTTTCTAACTTTGTTCTGTCTTGGGTAGCAGCAATTAATGTTGGTTAGCTGTGTGTCTCTCTTAATATTTGAGTGGCAAGGAATTGGCTCCACATACCACTTCGTCATAAACCTCACAATCTAGTTTAGGGACAACTTCACCTTCACAGCGTTTGTTTGAGTATCCAATTTGAGCCAATTTGATGTATTATAAATGTTTCATGTGTTTTGTTTATTATTTTGTGTTTAGTCTTAATAAATCATATTGTTATTTTGGACAGACCTTTCATTCTGTTAATCGGTAGAGCAACCCTATCATTTCTCACTACGTTAATGAAACCTTCCTTTATTTAACTTATTTATCAAATTAAATTATTGCAGGTGCCAAACTCTTTTCTACTCCACTTGCAGGTTTGATTACAGTCAGTTCGCGTATGTTTTTTAATCCATGTGCAACAGCAAAAGTCGGAGTTAGAATAGGGGGGGGGGGCTTAGAGCATCATTTACATATGTAGATTCTAGAAGAATTTAGTGTTAAATGCACTGCTAGCCCCGGCACCTCGCACAGTGTCATAGAAGTGAAGGCTGGCAAAAAAAAAAAAAAAAAAAAAAAAAAAAAAAAAAAAAAAAAAAAAAAAAACGGTGAATCGCTGTCGAGTGCCAATGTCAATACATCCTACTGGTAGAGGGAACGACTTTCTTTTTTTTTTAATGTCACTTAACACAGGAGGCCAAATTTTGCTTATGCGGTACCCCTTGTCTCTGTTTATGAGACTGTCCGTCAGTGTAATTTCCATTGATTAATTTAACGCACGATGCTAATAGCGAGGCGCTGTTGCAGCTATTTGTGTCTCATCGTACAACATTCCAAGCCCTAGGTAACTTTCCTCTACGTGTTATAAAACGTAACTTACTGTTTAAACAAAATGTTTGGCTATCTAATCATTATTATTATTGCGGGGCTAATTAATATAAATATCAACTCATAATAATATTTTGCTGCATTCCTGTTACCTTCTACCAACTATCTCTATTTAGGGCATCCTCGCGCAAACCGCGATGTGGTTGATGTCGTCTGCCTTATTTACGTGTACCAGGTGGTTTCCATCCGAAAATTTCCCTTAGTCACAGATGATCTGGCATTCTCAACATTATTCCCATACCACTATAACGATTTTAAGTCAATTCTGTCCATCAGTCTTTCATTTGCCCTCATTCTAGGTCGTATGTGATGATTAGTTTCTTTCTTTGTTTTTGATATTCTGTCGCTGCTTTGTAAATAACCACTTCCACAGGCGTTAGTTTCCTTTTGTGCTCAGCATTTAAAATCCATATTTCTGATCCATAGCATAAGGCATATTCAACCATCATCCGAGTCACTCTTTTCTTGTTATGAGAAATCTTCTCATTCGCCTGCCGCCGTGGCCGAGCGGTTCTACGCGCTTCAGTCCGTAACCGCGCTGCTGCTACAGTCGCAGGTTCGAATCCTGCCTCTGGCATGGATGTGTGTGATGTCCTTAGGTTAGTTAGGTTTAATTAGTTCAAAGTCTAGGGGACTGATGACCTCAGATGTTAAGTCTCATAGTGGTCAGAGCCATTTGAACCATTTTTTTTTTCTTCTCGTTCCACCAAAAAGAATTAATGCACGTAATTACTTTCCTGCTTTCTTGCATTCTCTATTTTACTTCTGTTTTTCCCAGTCCACTTTCATCAATTTTGTTGAGTTTATAGGTAGAAGAGGGTTCTCCGAAGGTCGAAGAACAGCTGTCGTACAAAGGGAATTATTGATAGTGATGTACAGGTGTTACCGTTAATTTTTGTTGATGATCACTCCATTCTAGTACAAGATGAATACGATTTTGTGTTCATGATAGGACGTTCACCTCAGGAAAATGACTACAAGGCGAGTCTAACAGAAACCGAGTATGTGATGGTGAATAGTTAGAATAGATTAATGTTTACATGAACGAACAGTTATGAAGCAGGTAGAAGCAAAACTTAAATATCTAATTACATCCGCACATTGAACAAACAGTAAAGATAACCAAAGAAAAATTTGGTATAGGAATTAAAGTTCAAGGAGAAGAAGTAAAAAGTTTGAGGTTTTCCGATGACATTGTAATTCTGTCAGACAAAAAAAGCCTTGGAAGAGCAGTTCAACGGAATGGACAGTGTCTTGAAAGAAGGATTCAAGATTAACATCAACAAAAGTAGAACAAGGATAATGGAATGTAAACTAATTAAATCAGGTGCCGCTAAGGGAAATAGATTAGGAAACGAGACTCTTTAAGAAGTAGACGCGTTTTGCTATTTGGGCAGCAGAATAACTGATAAGGCCGGAAATAGAGAGGATATAAAATGTAGGTTGTATACATGGAAGAACCCTGGAGATACCAGAAGATATCAGATAGATTGTATAATGGTAAGACAGAGATTTAGGAACCAGGTTTTAAATTGTAAGACATTTCCAGGGGCAGATGTAGCCTCTGACCACAATCTATTGGTTATGAACTGTAGATTAAAACTGAAGAAACTGCAAAAAGGTGGGAATTTGAGGAGATGGGACCTGGATAAAGTGAAAGAACCAGAGGTTGTAGAGAGTTTCAGGAAGAGCATAAAGGAACAATTGACAAGAATGAGGGAAAGAAATACAGTAGAAGAAGAATGGATAGCTTTGAGGGATGAAGTGCTGAAGGCAGCAGAGGATAAAGTAGGTAAAAAGACGAGGGCTAGTAGAAAGCCTTGGGTGACAGAAGAGATACTGAATTTAATTGATGAAAGGAGAAAATATAAAAGTGCAGAAAATGAATCACGCAGAAAGGAATACAAACGTCTCAAAAATGAGATCGACAGGAAGTGCAAAATGGCTAAGCAAGCATGGCTAGAGGACAAATGTAAGGAGGTAGAGGCTTACCTCACTAGGGGTAACATAGATACTGCCTACAGGGAAATTAAAGAGACCTTTGGAGAAAAGAGAACCACTTGTATGAATATCAAGGGCTCAGATGGAAACCCAGTTCTAAGTAAAGAAGGGAAAGCAGAAAGGTGGAAGGAGTATATAGAGGGACTATACAAGGTCGATGTTCTTGAGGACAATATTATGGAAATGGAAGAGGATGTAGATGAAGATGAAATGGGAGATATGATACTGCGTGAAGAGTTTGATAGAGCACTGAAAGACCTAAGTCGAACCGCAAGACCGCTACGGTCGCAGGTTCGAATCCTGCCTCGGGCATGGATGTTTGTGATGTCCTTAGGTTAGTTAGGTTTAACTAGTTCTAAGTTCTAGGGGTCTAATAACCTCAGCAGTTTGAGTCCCATAGTGCTCAGAGCCATTTGAACCATTTGAACCTAAGTCGAAACATGGCCCCGGGAGTAGACAACATTCCATCAGAACTACTGACGGCCTTGGGAGAGCCAGTCCTGACAAAACTCTACCATCTAGTGAGCAAAATGTATGAGACAGGCGAAATACCCCCAGACTTCAAGAAGAATATAATAATTCCAATACCAAAGAAAGCAGGCGTTGACAGATGTGAAAATTACCGAACTGTCCGTTTAATAAGTCACGGCTGCAAAATACTAACGCGAATTCTTTACAGACGAATGGAAAAACTGGTAGAAGCGGACCTCGGGGAAGATCACTTTGGATTCCGTAGAAACACTGGAACACGTGAGGCAATACTGACCCTACGACTTATCTTAGAAGAAAGATTAAGGAAAGGCAAACCTACGTTTCTAGCATTTGTAGACTTGGTGAAAGCTTTTGACAATGTTGACTGGAATAATCTCTTTCAAATTCTGAAGGTGGCAGGGGTAAAATACGGGGAGCGAAAGGCTATTTACAATTTGTACAGAAACCAGATGGCAGTTATAAGAGTCGAAGGACATGAAAGGGAAGCAGTGGTTAGGAAGGGAGTGAGACAGGGTTCTAGCCTCTCCCCGATGTTATTCAATCTGTATATTGAGCAAGCAGTAAAGAAAACATAAGAAAAATTCGGAGTGTGTATTAAAATCCATGGAGAAGAAATAAAAACTTTAAGGTTCGCCGATGACATTGCAATTCTGTCAGAGACAGCAAAGGACTTGGAAGAGCAGTAGAACGGAATGGACAGTATCTTGAAAGGAGGATATAAGATTAACATCAACAAAAGCAAAACGAGGATAATGGAATGTAGTCTAATTAAGTCGGGCGATGATGAGGGAATTAGATTAGGAAATGAGACACTTAAAGTAGTCAAGGGCTTCTGCTATTTTGGGAGCAAAATAACTGATGATGGTCGAAGTAGAGAGGATATAAAATGTAGACTGGCAATGGCAAGGAAAGCGTTTCTGAAGAAGAGCAATTTGTTAACATCGAGTATAGATTTAAATGTCAGGAAGTCGTTTTTTGAAAGTATTTGTATGGAATGTAGCCATGTATGGAAGTGAAACATGAATGATAAATAGTTTTGACAAGAAGAGAATAGAAGCCTTTGAAATGTGGTGTTACAGAAGAATGCTGAAGATTAGATGGGTAGATCACATAACTAATCAGGAAGTATTGAATAGGATTGGGGAGAAGACGAGTTTGTGGCACAACTTGACTAGAAGAAGGTATCGGTTGGTAGGGCATGTTCTGAGACATCGAGGGATCTCCAATTTAGTATTGGAGGGCAGCGTGGAGGGTAAAAATTGTAGAGGGAGACCAAGAGATGAATACACTAAACAGATTCAGAAGAATGTAGGCTGCAGTATGTATTGGGAGATGAAGAAGCTTGCACAGGCTAGAGTAGCATGGAGAGCTGCATCAAACCAGTCTCAGGACTGAAGATCACAACAACAACAGCAACAACATAAAATGTAGACTGGCATTAGCAGGAAAAGCATTTCTGAAGAAGAGGAATTTGCTAACACTGAATGTAGATTCAGAAGAATGTAGGCTGCAGTACGTATTGGGAGATGAAGAAGCTTGCACAGGATAGAGTAGCATGGAGAGCTGCATCAAACCAGTCTCAGGACTGAAGATCACAACAACAACAGCAACAACATAAAATGTAGACTGGCATTAGCAGAAAAAGCATTTCTGAAGAAGAGGAACTTGCTAACACTGAATGTAGATTTTAGCTGTTAGGAAGTCTCAGAATGTCTTTCCCTGGAGTGTAGCCATATGTGGAAGTGAAACATGGACGAAAAATAGTGTAGAAAGAAGAAAATAGAAGCTTCCGAAATGTGGATGGGTCGATCAAGTAACTAATGAAGAGATACTGAATAGAACTGGGGAGACAAGAAATTTGTGTTACAATTTGACGAAAAGAAGTTTTCGGTTATAGGACACATTCCGAGACATCAAGGGATCCGCAGTCTAGTATTGGGAGGATGTGTGGGGAGTGAACTCATACAGGGAGACCAAGAGATGAATACAGTAAGTAAATTCACAAGCATGTAGTTTGACATAGTTATTCGGAGATAAAGAGGCTCGCACAGTCTTCGGACTGAAGACGACAACAACAATTACATAATCTACAGATAAACATAGTAATATCATCTATTCATGTCGATGGTTGAGATCGAACTTGAAAATTAATGTTAAAGGTTACTGAAAATCTCTCAGTCAACATAACCAACACAATTCGAATACGTTTCAGCGGGAAGAACGCCTTAGGCCGTTTCGGCTCTCCCCGTTTCTCCGGCGACAAGGAGCCGTATTTGCTCGGAATATTCTGTCCCGAGGCGACGAGGCAGATACGGCTCGTGTTTTACGAGGTGCTGGGCCGTCTTCACGGTTTCTCCAGCCGAATGGCTCTGCTGGAACTGTCGCAGCTCTCTCTCTCTCTCTCTCTATCTCTCTCTCTCTCTCTCTCTTGTCTTTCGCTCCCCAGTAGGGTTCTGCGCCCCGTCCTATATCCTCAGTCCTAAAGACGGCGTTGCGGTTCACCCGCTCGGAAGACCACTTTGGACGATATCTGCTGCCTTAGACACAAGGCGACGATTCGGCGACCGCGGCAGGTGCTCCCGAAGGGATCAGCTTCAACTGGCACCGCTGGCGGTGATAGGATTACACCAATACTGGGTCACGGAACAGAAGACGCATGGCGCAAAAGCGCCTCGAAACGTCGGGCTGAGAGGTCTGATGGCAAAAATGTGTTCGACGAATCGAGTTCAGAGCCGCTGCTAAATCGAATCTGTAGAGAATGAGAAGCGTAAGGTGGATGTGAAACGGTAAAGAAATTGAATTGGACAGTCAAATATCAGAAGTAGCGTGCTGAAAGTCCGGTGGCAGTACATGTGTTAGGCAACGAAAGTACAGGATGTGACGTTTGTATGACTAGATCACGGAAGTTACCGGAGGAGAATGACGATCACAGGAAGAACTAGTTTTTTTTAATTTACTATAGCAGTTTGACAACTCCAGTTCTATGATTTATTACTTTGTGCGCTCTTTGCCAAGATATTTCGGCTGACAAACCATTCTACATCTACATCTACATGAATGCTCTTCAGATAACATTTAAGTGCCTGGCAGAGGGTTCATCGAAGCACATTCGTAATTCTCTATTATTCCAATCTCGTATAAGGCACGGAATGAACGAATATCTATATCTTTCCTTACGAGCTCTGATTTCCCTTATTTTATAGTGGTAATCGTTTCTCCCTATGTAGGTTGGTGTCAAAATAATGTTTTCGCATTCGGAGAAGAAAGCTGGTGACTAGAATTCCGTGAGAAGATTCCGTCGCAACGAAAAACGCCTTTCTTTTAATGAAATCCACCCCAAATCCTGTATCATTTGAGTGACACTGTCTCCCATATTTCGCGAATACAAAACGTGCTGCCCTTCTTTGAACTTTTTCGATGTACTCCGTCAGTCCTATTTGGTAAGGATCCCACACCGCGCATCAGTATTCTAAAAGAGGACGGACAAGCGTAGTGTAGGCAGTCACCTTAATAGATCTGTTACAATTTCTAAGTGTCCTGCAAATAAAACACAGTCTTTGGTTAACCTTCCCCCCAACATTTTCTATGTGTTCCTTCCAATTTAAGTTGTTCGTAATTGTAATTCCTAGGTATTTGGTTGAGTTTACGGCCTTTATATTTTACTGTTTTATCACGTAACCGAAATTTAACGAATTCCTTTTAGCATTCATGTGGATGACCTCACACTTTTCGTTATTTAGGGTCAACTGGGAATTTTCGCACCATTCAGATATCTTTTCTAAATCGTTTTGCGGTTTGTTTTGATCTTCTGATAAGTTTATTAGTCGATAAACGACAGCGTCAACTGCAAAAAACCTAAGACGGCTGCTAATAATGTCTCCCAAATCGTTTATGCACATAAGGAACAGCAAAGAGCCTATAACAGTACCTTGGGGAACACCATAAATCACTTCTGTTTCAGTTATTTTCAGCTGAGCGTTTAGCCAGACACTCACCTGAAGATGGATGAATGGTTGTTAACCGAAATATCGTGGCAAGAAATCGACGTCACCCGGCTCCAATGCCGAAACCTCAAGGCATATTCTTTACTCCGGGAAAATTTCAAGTGTCACATTAGAAGTAGAATATCCATACCAGTTTAGAATAATTATTTATGCCCTAAATACACCCCCAAACATAAAGAATAGTTCTAAAGGATAGCGCGATTTTATTAGAACAGTATTGAAAAATAGTAAGCAAAAATAAAAACAAAAGTAGAAAAAACTTAGAAATGTTCAGAACGTAACGGTATGTCCAAATTAGTTTTGGTTGTGAATGTAAAATAACTCGTTCCACAGCATTACTGTCTGTACTTCTGAGCGCGTTGTCGTACATTCCAGGTCACATCTTCCAGAACAGCTACAGAAATTGCTTGATAAGCCGTTTCAGTTTTGTGCGCAGATCTGCTAATGCGCATGGCTTCATGCAGTGCACTACCTTCTCGAAAGTATCCCACAGGTAAAAAAATCATGTGGGGTCAAATCACGGAAACGTGCTGGATACTCACTGGGACCCATTCGTCCAGTCCAAAGACCTGATGCTTTGGTGTTCAAATAGGCGCTCACATCCTTATGCAAATGGGGTGGAGCACGGTGTTTTTGGAAGAATAACGTCCTCACAAAACGAAGCACGAGTGGATGGTAAAATTAATGAATCCAGCATTTGCAGGTAGTTCGTGACAGTACTCGTACCTTCGAAAAAGAAAGTTCCAATCAGTCTCTTTGATGGTAACGTGCACCGGACATCAAAGCCCCGGAGCATTGACCGCTCGCTCTATATAAATATATGAAAATATAAGAATTTCTGGGGGTCCAGTATACATAGCTATGCCTGTTTACCGTGCCAAGTAGTTTAAAACAATGCAGCATCATACCGCAACACATGGAAACAAAATTAGCATCACATTCAACCTGCGCGAGGAACCTTTCACTAAACTGACTTCTTCTGTCTTGGTCGCTTTCATTCAATGAGTGTAACAATTGCGTAATGTAAACTTTACATTTTACTATGCGCGAAATACGACTTACACTTTCCCCACTCACACCTGTTTCACGTGCACATTGTCGTGTTGATTTCTGTGGTGAACATGTGAATGCATCCAACACCTGAGCAGAGGACTCGTCATCGGCCTAAACTTCCCTTATGCATATACATAATTGTCGCAGCAGTTTCGAACTTAACGCGAAGGCCAGAGATGCTCACGCGTGTTGGTGGTTCAGTTCCATATTCCTGCCTCCAATGTCGTTGCACTTCACTGATATTCTCGAACTTCCAATACCATTTGAGAATGCTCTTTCACTGCTCGAAAGTCAGTCGGGCTTACGCCATGGCCTCAGTTTGTACACCGACACCAGTTCGTCGTAACACTACTGACATTTGTTGCTCAACCGTTGTACTATACATTCAATCCACACCCACTGTGATCTCACAGTGTCTGGTTTGCATAGCCAGTTTTAAAGTGTGTCTACGTGAGTTTGATCTACCGTGTAGAAACTGACGTAAAAAGTCGCAACATCAAAAAGTAATTAATGTAGAGCAATGAAATTACGTTAGTACATTTGTTCTATGTTACATATTTACGCGATTAACATTGTAAAATCAAAGGTTAATGTAAGCTCGAGATAAGCCATTGAAAATGGTACATTAATAACCGATGTAACCTGCAAAATGTTGAATAAAAGCATACAAACGTGCATGTATTGGGTTGTACAGGTGCCTGATGTCCGTTTGTGGGATCGAGTTCCATGCCTATTGCACTCGGTCGGCCAATTCAGGGACCGTTAATGCTGTTTGTGGATGACGCTGGACCTGTCGTCGATGATGTCCCACATTTGTTGGATTGGAGACAGATCTGGTGATCGTAAAGGCCAAGGCATCATGTCGACACTCTGTAGCCCATATTTAGTTATAATAGCAGTATGTGGGCAAGCGTTATCCTGTTGGAAAATACCCTCTAGAATGATGCTCATGAATGGCAGACAACACGTCGAATCACCAGGCAAGTCGTGTGTGATCGCTTTTGCTGTCATACAAAGTCGCCTCCCAGATCATTGCTCAAGGTGCAGATTCTGTGTGTCCAGCACGCAGACAAGCTGTTTGCAGGCCCTCAACTGGTCTCCTTGTAACCAACACACAGCCATTGTGGTGTCACCGCCAGACACCACACTTGCCTTGGTAGCCTTTAAATCGGCCGCGGTCCATTAGTATACGCCGGACCCGCGTGTCGCCACTGTCAGTGATAGCAGACCGGGCGCCACCACACGGCAGGTCTAGAGAGACGTACTAGCACTCGCCCCAGTTGTACAGCCGACGTTCATAGCAATGGTTCACCGATAAATACGCTCTCATTTGCCGAGACGATAGTTAGCATAGCCTTCAGCTACATTTGCTACGACCTAGCAAGACGCCGTATTCAATTGATATTTATTATGTGAAGCATGTATCATCAAGAGAGATGTTCTGCAATTGTGGATTAAAGTTAAGTATTACTTCACCTGCGTACTTTATTTGCACTTCTCAAGATATTGTCCTGTTCCAGACCTAACGCCAGTCAGCGTGTAATTAAACGCGTGCATTTCGGCCTCCTCTAGAAAAACAGTGTTGGCTCTGCCAACACTACAGCCATCACTGACACCGAGACAGAACCAGCTTTCATGAGAAAACACAACAGATCTCCATGCTGCCCTCCAGTGAGCTCTCGCTTGACATCGTTGAAGTCGCAAAAGGCGGTGGTTTGGGATCAGTGGAATGCACTCTACATTGCGTCTGGTCGGAGCTGTCCTTAAAGTGACCGATTCGTAAGAGTTCGTTGTCTCACTGTGGTGCCAACTGCTGCTCAAATTGCTTTTGCTGCTGCAGGTGAAGTACGATACACCAGGGCCATACGCAGAACACGATGGTCTTTCCTCTCGGTAATGCCATGTGATCGTTCTGAGCCCGGTCTTCTTTCGACCGTACATTCTCGTGTCCACCGCTGCCGGCAATAATGTGCAGTGGCTACATTGCTACCAAGCCTTTCTGCAATTTCGCAGACGGAACTTAGAGCTTCTTAAAGTCCTATTAAGGGGAGCCGGAGGTGCCTATGGTGCCCATGTTAAAATCACTAAGTTTGAGGAACATTTATGAATAAACTACCAAATAGAAAAATTTGAATTTTTTTTACATATAGAGTGGTTTAGTATTGCAGTTATGACAGAGGGATTTTGGAGTATCTTTTCTAGTTTCCTTCCAATTATTTTTTTTTTTATTAATGACCCAAATTTTTTTACAAATAATTGCTTTATAATTAAACTGAAATGAAACTACTGCACATATTGCCAAATGGCTGTGTTACAATGTAAGTTTGACCACTAGGAGTGCTGTATAAAAATTTCATCTCTCTAGCTTGAGTGGATTTTGAGAAAATGTTCCTTATATTCGAAAAATTCTAATTTACGGGAATTGGCTATCAAAGTTTCTCAATACATTCCTGCACTATAGGGTGGATTATGAGGGTCTTCTTCTTCGTCTTCCAAAAGCTTCCTCTTCTGTCTTCTTTTCTGGCTTGTTGTTCCATCATACTTCATAAGCCTTCCTCTTCTTTCTGCTCCTCTTATCCTTTCTCTGTCAATATTTCTTAGTGCTCGTACAGTGTTCACCCCAGCTGTAAATCCTAATGCGTTCAGAACTTCACACTTCACACTATTCCCTTGGTTGTAGGTTGCTATTGCATCATAAATGCCAAAGTGCAGTGTTTTTATGCTTACAAACACCCTTTTAGGAATCACTTTCCAAATCAAATTGTTTACGCTCTCATTAGGATTCTGCGTCATTCCGTGTAGACATTTGTGTAACAATTCTGGCTGTGCTAGGTCATGAAAAATTGGTTTTATTGTTCCCTCCTGATTCTTGTACATACTGCATATTACCCGCTTTACACAACAAGTATAATACTACCAACAACAGGCGCAACACTGAACTAATTCGAAACGGTAAACAGCAAAGAGACGATGTTCCGCGCTCTTATTCATTGTAGTATCGCAACTTGGTATTAGTGTTAATTTTCTTTTCCCTACGTTCTTCCTCTTCTTATATACACGGTTACTAAAACGTGGCATCGTAACCAGAAAAAAAGTGTACGACAATATTAAATGGAGCAAGATGTTCGAAATTCTGAGGAAAATAGGAGTAAGCTGTAAGGAAATAAGGGTAATATTTGTCACAGAAAACAATGTAGCCAACACTTGCACACTCCCTGTATGCGTAACATAAGGCGCTGTATGCGTAACAGGCCGAGAAAATCCCAAGCAGTTCGCCAGGAAGTCACGAGAGGGTGTTAGATGCATTCAGCGGCCGCCCATTTCCTCTGCAGGCGTGGGGGAAAATGGTAATAACTCCACTTCTAGGGCGAGTAGAACAATAATTCAAAGTTTACATTCAAGAGGAATGTTCCAATTAATTTTCGGTAGCAAACAAAAATCGTATTTTTTTGGATTTGACCACCTCCGGCTCCCCTTAAACGAACTTGTTCAAACTCTGTCAGGTGCTGTTAATGGTGTCTTTGCCGCCTTAAAGGCATTCTTGACTAACATCAACGTCCCGACCTGTGGAAAACCTCCCGTATCCTGATGTTCTCCAAACCCAATAAGCCTCCATCTGATGCCTCTTCCTATCGTCCTATCTGTCTCACATCGGTGTTCAGCAAGCTCTTGGAATCCATCCTTTCCCGGCGCATCCATCTCCACCTCCACCAAAACCACCTCCTCCCAAACATCCAATGTGGCTTTCGACCTTCCTTCTCTGCTGATGACCAACTCCTCCGCCTCACTCATCTCCTCTCCCTCCAGCTTAACTCCCGTCGCTCCGCCATTTTTGTCTCACTTGACCTCGAAAAGGCCTACGACCGTGTCTGGCATGCCGGTCTCCTGTTTAAACTCCAGACCTACGCCCTTCCTATCAACTACATCCGTCTGGTGGCCTCCTTCCTCTCCCACCGCCCCTCCTATGTTACCATCCATCATGCCAATTCCCACACCTTCTACCCCTCTGCCGGTGTGCCCCAGGGCTCTGTCCTCTCCCCTCTCCTCTACCTCCTGTACACGGCAGATATGCCCCAACCCCCCCCCCCTCCAGTACACCTCTTGCAATATGCTGATGACACCGCTTTCCTCGCCCTCGCTCCTACCCTCCAACGGTCCCAACGCCTTCTCCAGAATCACCTTGACCTTTTTGCTGCATGGTGTATCCAATGGCTCCTGAAACTCAATCCTTCCAAGACCCAGGCAATCATCGTAGGTCGTACCACTCGCTCCTTCCGGCTCCTGGATTTCTCCCTTACTGTCTGCGCGCATCCTGTCCGCCTCACCCCCACCATCACCTACCTTGGCCTCACCATTGACCGTCACCTCACCCGGATACCTCATCTCCGCTCCATCCAATCCAAAGCCCACAACCGCCTCCGACTCCTCAAACTCCTCTCTGGCCGGACATGGGGGTTGCACCCCTCTACCATCCTCCACACCTACAAATCCTTCATCCGTCCCATCCTCTGTTATGCCAGTCCTGCATGGATATCTCCCCCCCCCCCCCCAAATTCTATCAGTCCCTCCAGATCCTTGAGCGTCATGCACTCCGCCTCGCCTTCCGTATCCGCCTCCCGTCCCCCACGCGGATCCTCTATGATCTCATTCCTTTCCCCCATCTGCTCCTATTCCTCGAACATATCCGCATCCTCTACACCTCCCGCCGTCTTGAACCCCCTCAACCCCCTGGTTGCTCCTCTCCTCTCCCATCCCCGCCCCCTGCCACGTCTTCACCGTTGTCCCCCCCCCTACCCTCCATCTTTACACCCTCCATCTCCTTTCCCAAGGTGGCTTCCGTCAACTCCCCCTCCCGGATGATGCCCTCTCACCCTCCATTTATCCTTCCTATCAACTCTGATCCTCAATCCCCCTCCTTTCCTCTGTCCTTTCCCTGGGCTCCCTCTCCCCCCCCCCCCTTCCGTCCTGTTTTCTCCCCACTAAACCTCTCCCTACCTCCCTTCTCCCCCCCAGTCCTTTTGTCTGCCCCTCCTCTGCCTACCCCACTCCCTGTTGCGTCTGCCCCCCCCCCCCCCCTCTTATGGGTCCTCATCCTCCTTCAGCTCCTTTCCCGGCTCCCCCCTTCGCTTTTACTCTCCTTTCCCCCCTTTTTTGTTTTCCCATCTTCTGTCCAGTTTCCCCCCACCTGCTCTCGACTGTGGTGTCACATTTGCCAACTTTTTAGTGCAGTGTTCCAGTGACTATTCAGCGTTGTTTGTCTTTCTCGTGTTGCGAACAGAAACCATGCTGTCGCTAGGTGTGAATTTTATGTCCTTTGCGAACAGAATCCAGACTGTCGCCGTGTTTTTTTAATTGTCTATTGTTTTCCCTGTCTGCTTCGTATGTATTTTTATTAGCGTCATCATCCCTGTGTTGTTGTTTTAAGTTCCACGATTTCTTTTCGCCTTGTTACTCTCTAAGTCTCCGATTTTATCGCCTGTTTTTTCTTATTTGTTCTCTTGATCTTTGTCACAAAATCTGTCGGCCGAAGAGCGGCATACTAAGCTGCTGCCAGCCCGCCCCCTTCGGGGGGAATTGAAATTCAATAAATGAAAAAAAAAAAAAAAAAAGTAACATCAACTCACCCGCTCACGGTCGTTACAGCGTGTATTTAAAACAAACCTGATTTGCATCCTGACAGTGGCGTTACTAGCAGCACAGCAGCGCCACTCTTATGTGACCAGTGCGAATTTTGAACAGACGTGATCTTCCAGATGTAGAAACAAGACTACAAACTTTCGTTTATTGCGGACAGCTCCTTCTTGGTGCTGCGATCTTTTTGCCATCAGTGTATGTATGACATTCCCAAGATTTCTTGGATGTTGTTCTTCCGAGTCCGATGGTATGTGTCCATTCTCACAGATTATAGAAATCAGACTTGAAGAGCTACTGGTTGATACCTTGTCAACATTTTTAGAAACTTCGATCGGCAGAAATCTACACTTTTCACCTTTATTTTCATCAAAAGTGTTGAACTCTGGCTAATAATTGATCTCCCAATGTCTTCTTACCTATCACGTCGTCTGAAAATTCCTTCCCTTGGTAGAGAACCTCAGTGAATTCCTTACACCTATCCGCTCTCTCCTGTGCGTTTAGCAATGGATCCTCTTGCATTCCGTACGTTGACGCCCCTGCTGTCAGCTTCACCGTAGACTGCTTGAACATTCCCGTGAATTGAATCGTTAGCCTTGAAACGTCCCCTTAGAAAAATTATAAATGACTGTGCTTAAGCTGACACACAATATTTTTAGCGCAATGCAATCTGACTTTGAAAAATACCTACAAAAGAATGGCCCTGACTAACAATAACCTAAATAACCTATACCTTTCATGAATCACTTACCTCACAAAAATCTTCGTTACTTGATCTAACTGCAATACAGCGAGAGCCACTACTGCCAGCTAAATAAAAGATTCTAACTACTGAAGGGACTAACTACTGATAGGTATAGTTAGCAAATGAAAGATTTTGATAAAGAACAAACAATGTATTTACCTTAATAGTGTTCAAAAGTCATATATATATATATATATATATATATATATATATATATATATATCAGTTCATGACATATATATATATATATATATATATATATCAGTTCATGACATCCAGTCTTACAAATTTACTGTCTCTGATGGATACACGTCCCTCCAACTGCGCAACGCTACGCGCTGTGAACAGCCAACTGCCCAACGCTACAATAGCGACTATTGCAACAATGCAACCAGCCACAGACTGCACACAGCACAAGTCAGTGATTTTCATATAGAGCGCTACATGGCGTTACCAACATAAAAACCTAAACAACCTACTTACAGCCTACACCCTGCGTATCGCTCGCAGATGTGACACTCTCGTATCGTCACAGCAGGTGTGTAAGAGAGTGTTGGTTGGCTGAGGTAACGGGCAGTGCAGGCGGCAGCTGGGGGCCGCATGCGGGGGCGAAGTGACCGCCGCAGGCCGTTCCCGTCGGCCGCCTCCCAATTAGAGCGGCGGCTGCGGGGGCGGAGTACGGGGTGGGGGTGGAGGGACGCCGCCCCGGCCGGACACGACGCCGCCGCCGCCGCCTCCGCCGTATCGACCGCCCCACTCACTTTCACTGCCGGCGACAGGGCTGCGGTCTCGATATCTGGCCGGGCCCCGACGTCACTTCTCGCCCACGGACCACCTCAGTGCGAATACACAGAGCGGCTTCCATCCGCTTCATTCGTTGACGCATTTACATAGCCAGTACACGTTGTCCATGGTGAGAGGTAACGAATGCACACGTTACAAACAAACTGCACAGTGCATCTACCACACACTGACTAAACAAAAGTCTTGGAATAGCGATATGCACGTAGTAGTAGTACCGCGTACACAAGGTATAAAAAGGCAGTGCATTGAAAGAGCTGCCATTTCTACTCAGGTAATTCACGTGAAAAGGTTTCCGACGTAACCATGGCCGCACGACGAAAGCAGAGTTCGAATGCGGAATAGTAGTTGAAGCTAGACGCATTTCAGAAATTGTTACGGAATTGTGCCGAGAATACCACATTTCAGGCATTATCTCTCACGACGGACAACATAGTGGCAACGGCTTTCACTTAAAGACTGAGAGCAGCGGTGTTTGCGTAGAGTTGTCAGTGCTAACAGACAAGCAACACTAAGTAAAATAACCGCAGCAATCAATGTGGGAAGTACGACGAACGTGTTCGTTAGGACAGTGCAGCCAAATTTGGCGCTAATGACCTGTGGCAACAAACGACCGACGTGAGTGCCTTTGTTAACAGTACTACATCGCCTGCAGCGCCTCTCATGGGCTCGTGGCCGTATCGGTTGGACCCTAGATGACTGGAAAACCGTGAACTTTTCAGTTCAGTCCCGACTTCAGTTGAGGAGCTAATGGTAAGGTTCGAATGTCTGGCCACTCAGGGATCTGTGGCAATGAACAAGCCGATAGATTGGCTAGGATGGGGGCAACAACTCCATTTATTGGACCGGAACCTGTCTTGACAATCACCAAGGCTGTGATCAAATTAGAACTACGGAACTGGCTTAGGAAACAGCACGTAGGATATTGGACCAAGGTCCATAAACAAAAGCATGGTAAGGTAATGATGCCCAAGCCATATTTTAAAAGATGCTCTGTAATCCTGGGGTTTAACAGGAAAGAGATCAAACTCATGACTGGACTGATGACTGGCCATGGGAACTACACACAATGGGTATAACGGAAGAGGACCCTAAATGTAGGATCTGTGATGAGGGTAAAGAAACTGCATCACACCTAATCTTCGAATGCATGGCACTGGAGAGTAAAAGATTCAGAATCTTCGGGTCAACTAGACCTGAAGAAATTGTGTCTAACAAAAAACTGTTAGAGGGACTCCTTGCACTATTCAAGGGCACTGGTTGGCTTTACTAGATGTACAGGGAGCGATACCGCACAATAAACCTAGTTTCGGTGTGGACAGTGGCGGGTTAAACCTAAGCTGTTTTAGCTCTCCTGTTAAAATCAATCAATCATGGTTCGAATGTGGCGCACACCCTACGAAGCCACGGACCAAAGTTGTGAGCAGAGCACTTTGCAAGGTGGTGGTGTGGTGGTGGCTCCATATGGTGTGGGCGGTGTTTAAACTGACTGGAGTGTGTCCTCTGGTTCAACTGACCCGATCATTGACTGGAAATGGCTATATTCGGCTACCTGGAGACGAGTTGCAGCCATTCATGGACTTCATATTTCCAAACAACAACGTCATGTTACCGGGTCACAATTGTTTGCGTTTGGCCTGAAGATGGAATTTTTATGGATGACAACGCCTCATGTCACAGAGCCACAATTATTCGAAATTGGTTTGAAGATCGTTTTGCAGAATTCAAGCGAATGATTTGGTCACCCACATCGCCTAACATGAATCCCATCGAACATTTATCGGACGTAATAAAGAGGTCGGTTCGTGCGCAAAATCCTGCACCGGCAATACTTCCGCAGTTGTGGACGGCTGTAGAGGCAGCTCGAATGTTCAAATGTGTGTGAATTCCTAAGGGACCAAACTGCTGAGGTCGTCGGTCCCTAGACTTACGTACTACTTAAGTAACTTATGCTAACACACCCACACACACACCCATGCCCGAGGGAGGACTCGAACCTCTGGCGGGAGGGGCCGCGCAATCCGTGACATGGCGTATAGAGGCCGCATGGTCAATATTTCTGCAGGGGGCTTCCAAATACATGTTTACTCCATGCAACATCGAGTTGTCACACTATGTCTTCCATAAGCAGGTCCAACACGACATTAGGATGTGTCCATGATTTTTGTAACCTCATTGTATATGTACTGATTGCCTTGCCACTATGCTCTTCTGCACCGTCTCAGGAAATTCTGTTCATGTCAGACACGTTTATCCAGCTTTGAACGAAACTGGACGCATTGTGACTGTTCGCGGCCAACTGCCGTCGGTTAACTATAGAAAATAACGGGTACAGCGGAATGCAGCTTCACAAGTGGAGAAGAGCGAACAGGACACTGATCCCGGACATCCCTTGTTTTAATACGAGCTTTAGAGGCCAAGTCTCAGATCGAGAAAGACAAGTACAGCAACTCATTCATCTCCCGGAACTCGCCTGGCGGAACTCTTTGCCAGAGGCACTTCAAATAAACGTCAGAGACGGATGATCTCCAGGCTTATGTGACATGGAAGGCGCTTACAGACTGAAAACTGGTGTGTCCCGATGCAAAGTCAACCTCAGGAAATGGGGCACCTCAGCAGTGATGACAAAATTTGGCAGTACGGTGAGCTACAGCACAAACAATTCGTGTTAGTCCACAGGGACTTGCCGGGCCGGCCGCGGTGGCCGTGCGGTTCTAGGCGCTCCAGTCCGGAGCCGCGCTGCTGCTGCGGTCGCAGGTTCGAATCCTGCCTCGGGCATGGGTGTGTGTGTGTGTGTTGTCCTTAGGTTAGTTAGGTTTAAGTAGTTCTAAGTTCTAGGGGACTGATGACCACAGCAGTTGAGTGACGTAGTGCTCAGAGCCATTTGAATCATTTTTTTTTTTTTTTTTTTTTTTGGACCTGCCGGGTACATGGGCTACAAGTGATGTTGCTGCAGCTAACAAAACAGCACTCAAAGCTCCCGAATACTGGGCCCTCCTCAGAACATCGAGTGAATTATCACGCTGTTTGTTTTGTTTTTTGTATTCCTGTTTGTATTTAATAAACTATTGTTGTACACGTTAATCTCTGTAGTTTTCTGTCTGTATTTTGTTGAATTTTCTCTGTAATTCGTACTTAATAAAATGTTCAGGGCTATTATGCCGTGGTTCAATGGATTTCACCTTCAAACCCGACGTTTCACCCCCATCTGTGGAGGACATTTTCAAGGGGGATCGTAGCTTTGTTGATCACGCCCTAGCAGGTGCGAATCGGACATTCAACAAAGCTACGATCCCCTTGAAAATGACCTCCACAGATTGGAGCGAAACGTCGGGTATTAATGTGAAATCCATTCGACCACGGCATGATAGCCCGGAACATTTTATTAATTGTGACATTTCCGGCTATGAAAGTTCGCATTTTTCAATTCATACATTGCATCTAATTGATCTCTGTGTGTTGTTAATACTGCGCCGGTATTGCAATAATTCCATGTCCTGGACACGAAAAAGTAACAAATACTCCCGATAGAATGGTAAGCAGCGCTTTGAACTCATTATCAGGGGGCACTGAGGCGTTAATCAGTATTATTGGCAGAGCTCACTTGCTCACACCCTTGCTCAAACTCTTGAAATCTATTCTTTTTTTTTTCTTTTAGACATTGTTGCACTCGATTTCGAAGCTTTCAAAGATATCTAGATAATCCTTATTCAAGAAAATATGTGGGTGAAAGGATGGAAATAAGTAAACAGTGTCATTAGAAACAATTTTTTCCCATTAAAGTCTCCGTGTTTGTGAGCTAGCGCTATACTTTATAAAACGTCAACCTTCTGTCACTGTTGCAGATGACCTTTATTAGTGTGATGATGTATAGTTCTACATATACATCTACATCGCTACTCTGAAAACTACTGTGAAGTGCGTGACTGAGAATACCAGAGAGCAGTATTTCTTCCTGTTCCATTCATGTAGGGAGCGGGAAGAATGACTGTTTAAAAACCCCTCTGCGTGCTGAAATTAGTTTAATATTGTCCTCACGACCTCTGCGACAGCGATGAGTCGGGGGTTGTAGTACATAGCTAGAGTCGCCATTTAAAGCTAGTGCTTGCCAGTCCAGTCCCTTCTCCTCAGCGTCTCCGTAACACCCGTAAACCAAACAAATTTATGATAATTCGTGCTGCTTTTCTCTGTATACATTCAATATCCTCTGTTACCTTCTATCTGGTATCAGTCCCACACGTCTGAGCAATATTCTAGGATTGGTCGTAAGAGCGTTTTGTAAGGAATCTGTAGTGTCACATATCGATACCACCCAAAGGATGTCGCGAAGTTGGGAACGGAATTGCAGGTTTCCATCAAACAGCGACAGCTGTTGCCCGGGGTCTGGCAGACCCTACACTTTAACACAATCTTCTGTTCCCTGTATTAACTTTCTCGCCAACCATTTCTGCTTCTGTCCAGTTTTCTTACGACGACAGTTGCCACACCACTCTGTAACCCACCTCTCCTTACCGTTGTTTACGAAGTCGTGCACAACATAATCTCCTCTCTAGACTGATAGACCGTTCCTACTATCCTACCAATGACCCGAAGTTCGCTACCCTCTTTACTGGCCACTGTCATTATGTGAGGTTCATATCCCTGCTAACTGCTTTTCAGAACTACACAGTATCACATTTCTCATCATTTAAAGCAAGTTACTAATCTTTGTACCACTTCTCAAAAAATGGTTCAAATGACTCTAAGCACTATGGGACTTAACATCTGAGGTCATCAGTCCCTCAGACTAAGACCTAACTAACCTATGGACATCATACACATCCATGCCTGAGGCAGTATTCGGACCTGCGACCGTAGCAGCAGCGCGATTCCGGATGTAACGCCGGAAATGCATGTCCTCCTATTTCCATCTATTGTACTATTATTTTTTTCCTTGTTTTGTTACCTCAAGATATGACATTTCTGTCTCTTTATATATTGTAATTGCTTTACTGTTTGGATATATATATATTTATGCACTTATGTCGATGTATAATTGGTTTGATTCGTAAATATTATTTGTATTTTTACGCTGGGTCTTGCCTAGGGAAAACTGCTATCGAACGATTACGTCGATAGATCGTGTGAAGAATCAAAGTGTGTAGGATCTTTGGTAGTGTTAACTCTGCCGCGTGGAGCGCGGGCAGGGAGAGTCTGGCGGGAGTGGCGAGTGGAGCAGGTGTGTTGTGTGACGCTCCCGCGAGTTGCCGCGCTTTCGGGGTTTGGCAGCATGTAATTGCGCTCGACTCGCGATGATAGTTTCTGACATGGTGTCGCGGACGGGAAGCATTAGCTGGCGCACACCAAGAGCCCGTTTCGCCTGGTGACCGTGTCGAGAAGAAGGGGCGCCAACATCCAGCTTCTGCAACAGCGACGGCCGACAATGAGTGACTGTCGCCACCTCCTCGATCGACGGCTTCAAACCTTCAATCAACCAACAAGGAAGACTAAAAGCACGTAAAGTTTCAGAACTGTATGGCAGACCTCAGCTTTTCAAATTGTTCCATTTGCCTCGCAAAATTACAGCAACTTAGCATGAACCTTTGTTGCTCATTGTCCCAATTGCATTGCCAAGCAGGGTCCCTTCCTTTTCCGAAATGAACCCGAGTGTCGTTGAAATTCAAACGCCAGCATTAAAATAATATAATTAGATTTCACTGCTTTAATTTCAAAGTTCAGTAGCTGGCTACAATATTTAGGTTACACGAGCACAAATTTAGAGTGCGAGTTTTGTTAGCATATTTTAGCTTACCTGTGACTGCAGCTCAGCTTGGTACGTACTAAATTTTACTATTGTTAATAGTTCAGAATCATTTAATTCAAGTTCAAAGTAAAATCTCTTGTTTCTAAATTGCGTAGAGTCAAGTTGCTTTTGAAATGATTGTTGAGGTAGTCAGAGACTAACCGTATTTTACTGGATTTCGATGTGCTTCAGAAAGAAAGCTCACTATTAACTTCAGTCACTAAATTAACTTTCGATTTTCCGGTTTTATTAATTCTTTTGCTAAATTAAGTCAGAGTGTAGCGAAATTTATTACTTCTGACAAACTTTCAGTTTTCACACTACACGTGTCAACCTTCAGTTGCCACGCTTCTAGTGTTAATTATATGTGTAATAACCTTTCCTTTTCAGTTACTATAGTAATTGTCCTTAGGACTGGCGACCGTGATTTCCCCCAAATCTCAAATATCTAATTACCGCTAGTTAATTGTTAACGTAACGGCCGCGCATTTACTTTCTTTATTAACTTTACCCCTTTTCAAAATTAATTTCCACCAGTTTCATTTGCATTTTTCCTTTCATTTAGATGTAACCCTTTCCTCCCTCTTTACCGACAGATTAACTTCGGTGACGATTGCTTTTCCCAAATTTCCATTAGGTACACGCGGTTTAATTTTTCACTGTCATTAAGGTCGATAAGTGAGGGGGGAGGTTACACGGACTGAAGCGCCTAGAACCGCTCGGTCACAACGGCGGGCTGTACCACTTTTAAATCTTATCAGGATCCGACTGAATGTTTTGCAACTTGTTTTCAAACAGTATTTCATCATAAACAGAAAAAAAACAAATAAACTGATACACCTGTCTAACATCGTGTAGGGTTCGCGCGAGCACGCAGAAGTGCCGCAACACGACGTAGCGTGGACTCGACTAATGTGTGAAGTAGTGCTGGAGGGAACTGACACCACGAATGCTGCAAGGCTGTCCATGACGAGGGGGTGCAGATCTCTTCTGAAGAGCACGTTGCAAGGCATCCCATATACGCTCAGTAATGTTCATGTCTGGGGAGTTTGGTGGCTAGCAAAAGTGTTTAAACTCAGTAGAGTATTCCTGGAGCCACTCCATAGCAGCTCTGGACATGTGCGTGTCGTATTGTCCTGCTGGAAATGCCGAAGTCCGTCGGAATGCACAATGCACATGAGTGGGTGCAGGTGATCAGACAGGATGCTTACGTATGTGTCACCTGTCAGCGTCGTATGTAGACGTATCAGGGGTCATATATGATTCCAGCTGCACACGCCTCACACCATTACAGAGCCTCCACCAGCTAGAACAGCTCTTGTTGACATGCAGGGTCTATGGATTTATGAGGTTGTCTCCATACCCGTACACGTCCATCCGCTCGATACAATTTGAAACGAGACTCGTCCGACTAGTCAACATGTTTCCAGTTATCAACAGTCCAGTGTCGGTGTTGACGGGCCCAGGCAAGGCGTAAAGCTTTGTGTCGTGCACTCATCAAGGGTACGCGAGTGAGCCTTCGGCTCCGAAAGGCCTTATCTATGATGTTCAAATGTTCAAATGTGTGTGAAATCTTATGGGACTTAACTGCTAAGGTCATCAGTCTCTAAGCTTACACACTATTTAACCTAAATTATCCTAAGGACAAACACACACACTCATGCCCGAGGGAGGATTCGAACCTCCACCGGGACCAGCCGCACACTCCCAGACTGCAGCGCACTAGACCGCTCGGCTAATCCTGCGCGGCGATGATGTTCCGTTGGATGGTTCGTACGGTGACACTTGTTGATGGCCCGGCATTGAAACCTACAGCAATCTGCGGAAGGGTTCACATTTCTCACATTCTCTCTTCCGTCGTCGTTTGTTCCGTTCTTGCAGGATATTTTTCCGGTCGCAGCGATGTCGAAGATTTGATTTTTTAGCGGATTCCTGTTATTCACGGTACACTCGTGAAATGGTCGTACGAGAAAATCCCCACTTTATCGCTACTTCTGAGATGTGTACCATAACACCACGTTCAAACTCAACTAAATCTTGATAACGTGCCATTGTAGCAGCAGTAACCGATCTAACAACTGCGCCAGACACTTTCTGGCTTATATCGGCGGTGCCGACCGCAGCGCCGTATTCTGTCTGTTTAGATACTGTATCTCTGTACTTGAATACGCATGCATACACCAGTTTCTGTGGCGCTTCAGTGTAGATACCTCTGTCATGTGTGAAAGTCATTAACATATAATAAGGGCAGCAAGTCACTCAACACATTTCCCTGGAGTACACCCAAAGTTCCTTCTACTACTTCTACTCTTGATGCCTCTTCGTCCAAGATAATGTGCTGCGCTCTCTCTACCAATAAATCCTCAGTCCAGTTACAAATCTCCTTTGATACGCCATAAGATTGTACTGTTGCACATAAGCATAGAATCAGTACTGTCGAAAGCTTTTCGGAAATATAGAAATAATGCATCTACCTGACTGCCTTTATCCACGACTTTCAACATGTCACGTAAGAAAAGTGCGAGTTGGGTTCACGCGATTCATGTTTTCGGATCCCATGCTGGTTTGCACTGTGCTAATTGCCTTTGTGACGTGATGCTATTTTTCTAATAGAAATTGAGCCTCTCCTCGTACACATTTCCATTGTGATAATCACGTAATAATCTACTGTCACTTATAGTTCAATTCTTTTATCTTGGCGGCTCGCGCATGCCCGCCCAGAAGCGGGAGATTGCTGCGTTGCCAGTTGCACACGACGCACGCGCCAATAGATGCAGCGCCATAGTATAGCATAGTTCGCAAGCTTACCTGTAGGGGGGAGCGCGCAGTTCATGAAGTAAAGCTACTACGGCCGCATTAACCCTTTCGCTGCTACAAAGACGTGCTGCCTGCATTCCGCGCTGTGCGCGATTTTGTCACTGCACTGCTCACCTGTGCAGACACATCGTGTTCCGACTGCTTTAGGTATCTTGTCCACATTTCACTCTCAACATTGTGGCAACTAAAATCAACCATACGTAACCGTTATGCTAACGCACCGCATCCGACTACGTAACGCCATAAGTGAGTACATAATGCAATGAGGACTATAATACGTCACGAAAAGTATTGACAAACACTGTTGGTATGACTACGAATTACTCACGCTTCGTCGAAGTACAATAGGAAATAAACAATTACCGCTGTTCTTTATTGCAAAAAAGCAGTTCGTGAGATTGATACAAACACCTTTCCTTGCTATCGCCTGAATTAGGAGTCTTATTGCTTGTTTGGTTTAATTAATTAATAGAATATGAAGCAGTTGGTATAAAGAATGCTTTTTCCAAACTTTCTATAAAAGAATGTCTGCTATCAAGACATTGCTTTTGTTCTATTACTTTATTTATGACTGAACGTTTCTAAAGCTGAAGACACTCATCCATGCTCTGCACTGCAGTCGAGATGTGGCAACGTCGTTCTCTGTTCATTGGCTGACTGTGTTTTGTGACGTCGGATGCGCAGAACGAACCTAAAATCGGCCGCCAACATAAATGACGCGCACTTTAGTTACTATTGAGACTTCATGGGATGTGGGTTTCCGATGTTTCCCACAGGTCTACGTCTTGGTGCGCATACTCATTCAAATGATCTGATCTACAAAAAAGTATATTAATGTTCCTCATGGGCAGTAGTTAAAGACAGAGCGGAAGAAAAGTGCCATGGGGCAGTTCCGGATGTTGTTAAAACAGGTAGTGAAGTTTGTCTGCCGGTTTTAACAGGTCATCCATGGATGCGTGGATTCGTTAGCGTTGTTTCTGAGCACCAACGACATCTTGTAAACCAGATGCAGAGGTCTCGTTCCAGTGGGATGCCAAAGCGGACATCAGAGACACCAATTTCATTACAAAATATGCACGTCACCGTAGTTGGAGTGTTCGGATCAGAAAGGGTGTAAGACAGGGATGCAGACTTTCACCCCTACTGTACACTCTACACATCGAAAAACCAATGACTGAGATAAACGGAAGGTTCAGGAATGGAATTAAAATTCAGAGTGAAAGGATATCAATGAAAATTGTTGAACAGAATGTGTTGTATAGCTAGAGAAGGCCGAAATGCACGCGTTAAACTCAAGCAGGCTGGCGTGAGGTCTGAAACAGGAAACGTAATGAATGCTATAAAGAAAAGTGCGTAGCTGCTGGAATACTTAACTTTAATCCATCATTTGTATACATCGTTCTTGATGAGACATGCTTCATACGATAACTATCAATTGCTATGGCGCCTTGCTAGGTCGTAGCCATTGACTTAGCTGAAGGGTATTCTAACTATCTTCTCTGCAAATAAACGAGGCTTCGTCAGTGTTGCATCGCTAGCTAAGTCGTCCGTACAACTGGGGCGAGTGCTAGTCCGTCTCTCGAGACCTGCCGTGTGGTGGCGCTCGGTCTGCGATCACTGACAGTGGCGACACGCGGGTCCGACATGTACTAATGGATCGCGGCCGATTTAAAGCTACCACCTAGCAAGTGTGGTGTTTGGCGGTGACACCACAGAATGAACAGTCTAATGAGTGCAGAATATGGACTAAGAGTACACCGAAGCAAGACAAAAGCAATGAGGATATTAGCGATAAACATAACATGAAAACTGTTGACTACGAAGTAGACAAAGTTAAGGAATTTTTGGAGGCAAAGTAACTCATTAAGGACGAAGCAAGGAGGACATAAAAAGCAGGCTAACACAGGAAAATAGGGTATTCTTGTCAAAAGAAACCTACATCAGACACCGGACATACTGAGAAAAAAAAATTCTAATGAAAAAAGGCATTGACTGAGATTGTCAAACCAGGTTTTAGCGGAGAAATATTTCACAGTCGAGGACTCTTCTGAAATAAGTAAATTATAGTACACTATGCAACTGTTCGTTCCAAGGGAATGGAAAGAAGATTTTACAATAATACGCCTGACTCAAATTCTTTCTGTCTCCTTGATCTAACATTTCCTAGTCGTCATTTTCTTCTTTCTTTTGAAACGAGACAGTACTAGAGCTAATTCTAGAAAGCTCTACACTTCAGTTTTAATCAGTCGTACCGCGTAATATTACCGTGCGTCAACTCTCCAAATAACACAGAGGTCCCTCTGACCGCAGGCTTCACCGTTTGCCCATACTACGGCAGCAGGAGCCGCGCGAACCGTTCAGTGTGCCTGCCTCGTACATCAAATACAGAATGCCAGTGCCAACATACGCAGCCACATCTCTCCAAATTTGCACAGTTGCTGTCATTCGCTGGCGTTTCCATCCAGCTCGCTTACTAATTTCGTGTGATTGAATCAGTCACACAGTAAGCTCAAAAGCAATGTGCATATTTGAATGAAATATTTAGACTCTCTTCTTGACAACTCTGCTGCCTACGCCACAGTTTGCAATAAAATTCATAAAACATACGACGTCTTACAGGAAGATTGGAAAAAGTTACAACATTGAGAGTCCGGATTTTTCTTATATGCACTGCTTAATCTCATAACCTACTAAAAGCGTTACCGAATCTCTTAGTATTCACATCTGCACGTCTGAGACGAGTAGCAGCATTCCACCGTTGGGATGATAGCAATAGTGGACGTCAGCAACAGACAACGGCTAGTTGCGTTCGAGTTTTCAAAACATATGACGTCACTCCTCTATGCGAACTAACGCGGAAACAAAATTTTATTTCAGTCAGTAGTAACTAACATAAAAACTTCGATGAGGGATACGAAACGTTTTTTTACAAGAAATCCATCCAGTGGTTTAATAGAACGGAATATTTTTTCCTCTTTATTGGCATTTGACCATCGCCATACAGCTATCAATCACGTTCCCATAGTACAGGCTGTCCCATATAATACCGATACCCCCACGTACCGGTTAGTCATCTCTAGTCGAACTGTTTGTGAAGTGGCAACACTGTCCCGAAAGATGGCTACGTTACCTTTTAGCAGAAAGTTGAGTGCAGCTGTGTGTTCGTGCGTCAGTTGTTCTGAGACGCGTGTATTGTTGAGTTGTTACAGAAATGGGGCAGTTTGCATTAGAATAGCGAATTGATGTTGTTGTGTGCTACATAAAGACAGGCTTCATCAAGGGATGTAAAGAAGTGTTTCAAACGAAATATTCCGATAGCAAACTCCCCACGACCGGCACTATTAAGATCTGTACAAGAAATGGAGGGCTGTAGGGTCCGTTCAGAATGCGCAGAGGTATCGGCGGCCTACAGTGAGAATTCTCATGGACGTTACGAAAAGTCCAAACATGTCGATGAGAAGCTTAAATGCTTCAAATGGCTCTGAGCAATATGGGACTTAACTTCTGAGGGCATCAGTCCCCTAGAACTTAAATCTACTTAAACCTAACTAACCTAAGGACATCACACACATCCATGCCCGAGGCAGGATTCGAACCTGCGACCGTAGCGGTCGCGCGGGGTGAGAAGGTTATAAAAGCAAGTTGGTGTATCTCGTACATCGTGCCATCATTTACTAAATGATATCGTGTGAGTGTGGTGCAAGAGTTGAAATTTCAGGATCTGGAAAAATGGACTTCACTACTGTAAATGGCTGTTAACATCAATTTCTAACGGCTACTTGGACCCCTTGGTTTACTTCATGTCACATGGGGTCTGCTTTCATTTGTCAAGGTATGTAAAATCCCAGAATTGCATCTACTGGTCGTAGGACAACCCACATATTCTGTATGAAGAACCTCTCCACCCAGAGAAGACAGATATTTGACGTGCATTGTGCGGTATGTGCATTATTGGCCCCATATTTTTCAATTACAGCTTACACAGTTCTAGACAACTAGAGATCTTTGACTCTTTCTATGTACAATTAACAGATGCAGAGAAGCGGTATGCAGTATACTAAAAAGATGTAAAAACCGCTGACACATCCACCTAAAGTATGATCAGAATCACTAACGTGTTCCCTGAAGACAAACTTAGTAGACATCTCCGGCCCGCAAGGTCCCTGGCATAACGTCGTGTGATTTTTATTGTTATTTGCAGGACACACTAAAAAGGAAAGCGTATGCTGACAATGTTCGCACAATGGGCGATCTTAAACCGAACATTAGTAGAGAAGTGTTAGATGACTATCAGTTTAGCTTTAGGAAAAGTAAAGGCACCAGAGAGATTATTCTGACGTTGCGGTTGCTAATGGAAGCAACACTAAAGAAAAATCAAGAAATGGTCATAGAATTTTTCAACCTGGAAAAAGCGTTCGACAGTGTAAAACGGTGCAATATGTTCGAACTTCTGAGCAAATTGGGGAAGCTATAGGGAGGGACGGGTAGTAGACATTATGTACAAGAGCTAAGAGCGAATAATAAGAGTGGACGACCAAGAACTAAGTGCTCGGATTAAAATGGGTGTAATACAGGGATGTAGTCTTTCGCCCCTACTGTTCCATCTGTACATCGAAGAAGCAATGATGGAAATAAAAGAAAGGTTCAGGAGTAGAATTAAAATTCAAGGTGAAAGGACATCAGTGATACGATTCGCTGATGACATTGCTATCCTGAGTGAAAATTAAGAAGAATTACATGAGCTGCTGAATGGAATGTACAGTCTAATGACTACAGAATGTGGATTTAGAGTAAATCGAAGGAAGTCGAAAGTAATGAGAAGTAGCAGAAATGAGAAAAGAGAGAAATCTAACATCAGGGTTGATGCTCACGAAGTAGACGAAGTTAAGGAATTCTACTACCTAGGCAGCAAAATAACCAATGATGGACGGAGATAAGACATCAAAAGCAGACTAGCACTGCCAAAGAGGGAATTCCTGTCCGAGAGAAGTATACTAGTATCAAACATAGGCCTTAGTTTGAGGGAGAAATTTATGAGGATGTACGTTTGGAGAACAGTATTGTGTGGTAGTGAAACATGGACTTTGGAAAAGCGGAACAGAAGAGAATCGAAGCAGGAGTTCTGCGCAGAATCGGAAAGGAATATGTGGAAAACACTGACAAGGAGAAGGGATGGGATGATTGGACTTACGTTAAGACATCAGGTGAATCACTTCCATGCTACTAAAGGGAGCTATAGAGTGCAAAATTTGTAGAGGAAGACAGAGATTGGAATACATCTAGCAAATAATTGAGCAAGCAGGTTTCAAGTGCTACTCCGAGATGTAGAGGTTGGCACAGGAGAGGAATATTTGGCGGGCCGCGTCAAACAGTCAGAAGACTGATGACTCAAAAAAAAATGGGTTGAGAAATTAACAACATCAGGCCTGCCTGCAGAATTGCAGCGTGTTGCTGGCAGCGTCATCACACGAAGTCAGCGATGCCTGGATGCCAATGGCCACCACTTCCAGCGTCTCTTATAAGCAGGTGAATACATGTTTTTTTAGTTAGTTCATTGTTGCTTTATGTCGGCTCTGAGGCGTGCCGGTTGTATGATGGTATCTCTGCGTTATTTGCAATGATTACTCTACTGTGCACTTCGTTAACTGCTGTTTCCAAAAGAAACAGGGTATATATCCATGGTTGAAACGTGACACCACACTTGTATCTGGTGCACGAAAATAGTTGACAGTTCACGCCTCGTTCTTCATCGCATAAACCTTAAAATACAGATCCTTCAGTCCCGTTCGGAATAGATACGTTGGAAATCGTGACATGATTAAAGAGCATAGACGTAACCGTTGTTATATGTTGTGTGCTCCCAATCAGTAATCCAGTAATGCAACGAGATAATGACGAGGCCGGTCATCTTGGTCGAAACCCATTCGTTTTCCATCGATTAAACTCAGAATTTCTTAGCAAGGAAATGCCTCAGTTAGGATTTAGACTAAATTTATTGCTTACTTGGCAAAGTTGCCTGCTGTTTCATTGCCGGCCGGAGTGGCCGAGCGGTTCTAGGCGCTACAGTCTGGAACCGCGCGACTGCTACGGTCGCAGGTTCGAATCCTGCCTCGGGCATGGATGTGTGTGATGTCCTTAGGTTAGTTAGGTTTAAGTAGTTCTAAGTTCTAGGGGACTGATGACCTTAAAAGTTAAGTCCCATAGTGCTCAGAGCCATTTGAACCATTTTTTTTTTTTTTTTTTTTTTTGCTGTTTCATTACAAAAGAGGACCCTGTGCCATGGTAGTCAAAAAAATTGAACTTCTAATCCTGCTCTCTTATTTGCAGCGATTTTTAAAAATGATACCTATAATTAATACTTTTGTTCCATTTTGGTTCTTTGAGGCTCTTCCATTTACTGAGTGAATCGGTTAACATTGCCATGCTGCTTCCTGTGCATTCCTACGACTTCCCAACAGCAGGATGTTTCCTCCTTACGTGGTGAGTGTAGGGTTCAGTAATTTTCCTGCAGGGTCATGTAATGCGCATCCTACGTGGTCGCCATCGACTGTCTTCCATCTATCTGTATAAATCTTCTTCGAACTCAGGACTATTGTATTACGCGAAACGCTGATTTCAGTTTTCCAGTTTGAAGAATTATCATACTGTACGACATTATACACTCCTGGAAATGTAAAAAAGAACACATTGACACCGGTGTGTCAGACCCACCATACTTGCTCCGGACACTGCGAGAGGGCTGTACAAGCAATGATCACACGCACGGCACAGCGGACACACCAGGAACCGCGGTGTTGGCCGTCGAATGGCGCTAGCTGCGCAGCATTTGTGCACCGCCGCCGTCAGTGTCAGCCAGTTTGCCGTGGCATACGGAGCTCCATCGCAGTCTTGAACACTGGTAGCATGCCGCGACAGCGTGGACGTGAACCGTATGTGCAGTTGACGGACTTTGAACGAGGGCGTATAGTGGGCATGCGGGAGGCCGGGTGGACGTACCGCCGAATTGCTCAATACGTGGGGCGTGAGGTCTCCACAGTACATCGATGTTGTCGCCAGTGGTCGGCGGAAGGTGCACGTGCCCGTCGACCTGGGACCGGACCGCAGAGACGCACGGATGCACCCCAAGACCGTAGGATCCTACGCAGTGCCGTAGGGGACCGCACCGCCACTTCCCAGCAAATTAGGGACACTGTTGCTCCTGGGGTATCGGCGAGGACCATTCGCAACCGTCTCCATGAAGCTGGGCTACGGTCCCGCACACCGTTAGGCCGTCTTCCGCTCACGCCCCAACATCGTGCAGCCCGCCTCCAGTGGTGTCGCGACAGGCGTGAATGGAGGGACGAATGGAGACGTGTCGTCTTCAGCGATGAGGGTCGCTTCTGCCTTGGTGCCAATGATGGTCGTATGCGTGTTTGGCGCCGTGCAGGTGAGCGCCACAATCAGGACTGCATACGACCGAGGTACACAGGGCCAACACCCGGCATCATGGTGTGGGGAGCGATCTCCTACACTGGCCGTACACCACTGGTGATCGTCGAGGGGACACTGAATAGTGCACGGTACATCCAAACCGTCATCGAACCCATCGTTCTACCATTCCTAGACCGGCAAGGGAACCTGCTGTTCCAACAGGACAATGCACGTCCGCATGTATCCCGTGCCACCAAAAGTGCTCTAGAAGGTGTAAGTCAACTACCCTGGCCAGCAAGATCTCCGGATCTGTCCCCCATTGAGCATGTTTGGGACTGGATGAAGCGTCGTCTCACGCGGTCTGCACGTCCAGCACGAACGCTGGTCCAACTGAGGCGCCAGGTGGAAATGGCATGGCAAGCCGTTCCACAGGACTACATCCAGCATCTCTACGATCGTCTCCATGGGAGAATAGCAGCCTGCATTGCTGCGAAAGGTGGATATACACTGTACTAGTGCCGACATTGTGCATGCTCTGTTGCCTGTGTCTACGTGCCTGTGGTTCTGTCAGTGTGATCATGTGATGCATCTGACCCCAGGAATGTGTCAATAAAGTTTCCCCTTCCTGGGACAATGAATTCATGGTGTTCTTATTTCAATTTCCAGGAGTGTAGAAGTTTAGCACGTTTTCATTAAGGTAGGTGAATAGGGCTACAAGTTCCGTTAAGATTTCGTATTCCATTCGTATGCCAATCGAGCGACTTTATGATCAGTGGCTTTCTGCTCTTTCCAGCAAAATTCATTTTTCAGTGTCAGAATAATATTCCATAAACCTGTTGATTAAGGAGTGTCCTGTCTCTTAGATTCGCGTCAACGTGGTTTTATTCGCAGGTTCTGCTCTCTGATACTCTGTGGTAGTTCTCGTACGTCGTCTGAGATTTAATAAATGAATATTATGTCAAGTATGAAGTCCCTTTGATGTTATTATTACGACCGTGGCTCTTGAAATTACGAGATACGAGAACAGTATGCTTTCTGCACAACCTCGCCACTGGCTGGCGGCTCATTCTGTGAAATATGAGGGGATGAGTAGTGACTATTAAATCATAAAGAGAAAGGTTCAATTACCTTTCCTTTAATTTTCTTTAGAGCATTGTAGGTTGTCGATTGCCAACGAGTACTCCCATAAGCTACTTGTATGCTAAATACGTTAGACGCCGCAGTAATGATTAATCATATTACGCTTTCACAAAATGGCGGCTGACCTCATTACAAGAAGCGCCAATCTGCTACGGACAATTAACCAGAACCAATCTCTGATAATGTCCGCGTCTTCGCGGAGAGGACAACTGCTAGATCAGCGAGTTAAGAAATGTACATCGCTGCTTTGTTATATATCGTAATAAAATATATCGTAAAAAAAAATTGCGATTCCTACATTGGTGTCTTAAAAATAAAAGTGAAATGTTACATGGTCCCTTGCCTAAACAAGGCGAGCATTTGTAGATGTGGACAGTATGGGTCCGGTGCGTATTAGATTACGGCGGTACTGAAGTTTGTCCAGTTTGAATATCGAATCTCCTAGTAAAATATACGTCCATAAGACCAGACTGATCTCGGAAGAGTCCAATATGTCGTGGGCACACTTCTTTCACTTAAACTCGTCAACATGTCCCGGCCATACATATCATTGCATTCATCTTCGTTTCTATCTTAGAAGTAGTATCACTTACGTGAGGTCTCCACGTTACAAGTGTGACAGTTCCGGCAGGGAAATTGTATAGTTCACTGCGTTACGGAGCTGCACTCTGCTAGGTACAGGGTTAGCACTGAGCTGTCGACAATAGTATGGATGACCTACGCGGCTAGAGTCGAACACAGAAGGGGGGCCCCAGACAATGGACGAGTATTGATATTCAAACTGTGTGCCAGGTGAAGTGTAACAACGGCCCTCAGGTTATTGACAACAGGCCATACAGACCATACCAGCATTCATCCCCTCCACCACCTATCAGGCACCCCCCACCACCAATCAGACCCGCCTCCCCCCCCCCCCCCCTACTTCTCTGCCCCACTCCTCTCAGGGCGCCAGGCCTCCACCCACCGGAGACTCTGTAACTCGATGTTGACCATACATCTACATAAATACATATACTCCGGCGGCCAGAGTAACTTCAATCTATTACACTGCGCCACGAACACCTACAAGGAATAGGCCACCTATGTATTTCCTGTTTAGTTGCGTCCATAGCGCCGCAATATACGAGTATATTACTCAACTATCACCTGAATGAGATTTTCACTCTGCAGCGGACTGTGCGCTGATATGAAACTTCCTGGCAGATTAATACTGTGTGCCCGACCGAGACTCGAATTCGGTCCTTTGCCTTTCGCGGGCAAGTGCTCTACCAACTGAGCTACCGAAGCACGACTCACGACCGGTACTCACAGCTTTACTTCTGCCAGTACCTCGTCTCCTACCTTCCAAACTTTACAGAAGCTCTCCTGCGAACCATGCAGAACTAGCACTCCTGAAAGAAAGGATATTGCGGAGACATGGCTTAGCCACAGCCTGGGGGATGTTTCCAGAATGAGATTTTCACTCTGCAGCGGAGTGTGCGCTGATATGAAACTTCCTGGCAGATTAAAACTGTGTGCCCGACCGAGACTCGAACTCGGTACCTTTGCCTTTCGCGGGCAAGTGCTCTACCAACTCAGCTACCGAAGCACGACTCACGACCGGTACTCACAGCTTTACTTCTGCCAGTACCTCGTCTCCTACCTTCTGTAAAGTTTGGAAGGTAGGAGACGAGGTACTGGCATAAGTAAAGCTGTGAGTACCGGTCGTGAGTCGTGCTTCGGTAGCTCAGTTGGTAGAGCACTTGCCCGCGAAAGGCAAAGGTACCGAGTTCGAGTCTCGGTCGGGCACACAGTTTTAATCTGCCAGGAAGTTTCAACTATCACCTGATTCCAGTCGCAGGGGTGTCTGTCTAATGGCTTCCAGGGCAAACAAACATTTAGTTCCAATATTATGTTTAATACTGACCGAATTTAAAAATTTAAACACCTTCATAATCCACTCATTAAGGGGTATAACAGTACGTTAAAAGCTTAACATAATAACCAAGTATTAAAGTTAGAAATTGTGTACAGGATGTTCGGAAATTCGCGTTACAAACGTCTAGGACTTTCAGAAGGACGTGCATAAAGAATATTTTGAATAGGAACCCATGTCTGCAAACGTCATCCGATGATGCTACTGGCCGTCAGAGGTACAGGCTCCGCCGCCTGTAAAAGTCTTTACATACGGGGCGATTCCGCGCTGAACGCATATGAAGCAGTTTTATGTAAGTCTGCAGGCTTTCGTGGCCGTTATCACTAAAGTTAAAATCTTCCGGGTTGTTAGAGCGCGTCATATTTCCTTCTAAAGTAATTGACGTTTCGACCCCTCTGCTGGGAACTTCTTCAGGATGTTTCGGTGTCCACTATCGCTAGACCCAGCAGAGGGATCGAAACGTCGAATATTTTAGAAGGAAATATGACGCGGCCTAACAACCCAGAAGATTTTAACTTTACATATGAAGCAGCTCTCACGTGTCCGCAAGGAAAGGGACCAATGTGCGTGGGGAAAGAACACACTTTCCGACAAGTATCTGAACGCACCCAGAGGGCTACAGCACCCAACAACGCCATAGAACACTCACATTTTTGTAGCAAAGCATTGGAGTATTTATTGATTTATAATGCAGAGATTTCGAAATTCTGTATGGGACAGCACATCAGGTAAATGTAAGCCACAGCTTTTGTAGCACACGCGTATTCTTCTGCCGAAATATTCAATAACGGTTTTTCATGAATGTCGGAGTGTTTCGTTGACACAGCAATTTCAGAAGATCTACCTGCAGATTATATCAGCAAAACGGGAGATGAAAGGGGCGTGAAATGAGCCATCGATGTTTCACGGGCGCTGCGACAAATGGCATCATCCTGCTAAAACGACATGTTTTGAAAAGCAATTCCTTCCAATTAAAGCACAAAGAATTGGGTTATCATGTAGCTATAACATTCACCAATTACCGTTCACACAGTACCTGCCTAGTTTTTAAAGAAAAGTGGGCCATTGATACCTCCAGACCCCAATGCACTTCAAAAAGTGACACGGGGCGATACATTTATTCTTTTATTCATTCGCGCATTTTCTAAGACACAAATGCGTCAATTTTACCTCCAAACGAAGCCATCGAGGTGAATATGGGACTCGTCGTTGAAGACTATTTTGTCCACAAAATAGGCATACATTTCTTCTTGTTCAGTGATTCAGTTGGTAAACTGTCTTTGGTGTGCGTGGTCTGTCTGTAAAAGTTGTTGAGCCAATTGGATTTTGCAAGCATGTAGATGTAAATCTTTCGTGAGAACACGGCAAAGAATGAAGGTCCCTGACCTCTCGATCACCCTGTCGCTGTCAGGATGTTCGTTTCTGAACGATCACAAAGAGCTACGGTCGTGTGTTTAACAACAACAACAACAACAACAACAACTGAACTGACACTTTCGAATTCTGTGTTTATTCTTTTCATGGTTGATGAAACTGGAACATTATTTAAACCCAGTATTTGGCGTGCTGTAGGGATCGTGGCAAAGAAATTTTCCCCATTTTGATAGTAGTGTTTAACACTACTTACGTCTTGTCATATCGTGTAGTGCTCAATTCTAGTGATTCTAGCCTGTCTCGGCCTGTCACAACCATCGACCTATGTAAACGTCAGAGCCAAAATGGCGTGCAATTAAAATCTTGCGCTCTTATAGTAACACCCCGTCCTAAGTTTTATTTAACTTGATGGTAACGAACTAGATGAAATTAAGGAATACTACTATCTAGTCAGCAAAATAACCAAGGACGGACGGAGCAAGGAGGACATCAAAAGCAGACGGCACTGGTAAAAAGGGCATTCCTGGCCAAGAGAAGTCTACTAGTATCAAACATAGGCCTCAATTTGAGAAATAAATTTCTGAGAATGTACGTTTGGAGCACAGTATTGTATGGTAGAGAAAGAGGGACTGTGGGACAACCAGAACAGAAAAGAACCGAAGCATTTGAGATGTGGTGCTACAGAAAAACGTTGAAAATTAGATGAACTGATAAGCTAAGGAATGAACAGGTTCTGCGGAGAATCGTAAAGAAAATGAACATGTTGAAAACACTAACAATAGGAAACCACAGAATGACAGGACATCTGTTAAGCCACCACGAGATAACTTCCATGACACTAAAGGGAGCTGTCGAGAGTAAAAACTGTAGAGGAAGACAGAGACTGAAGAACATCCAGCATATATTTGAGGAAGTAGGTGGCAAGTGCTACTCTGAGATGAAGAGGTTGGCACAGGAGAGGAATTCGTGGCGGACCGCATCAAACCAGTCAGAAGACAGAGGATTCAAAAAGAAATCGGTGCGAGACGTGTCCACTATGACGGCTGACTACTGACTGGTGTTTTGCTCTGAATTGGAGCGTTCTCCACGGGCCTTCCACGTTTTCCACTGGCTCTCTTTTACCTTCGTAACGCGAAGGGACCTCCCTCTAGACTTTCCTTGCGTATTGTTACAGTTCTATAGAACGTGTACAGGGCCCGGCAACTATACAACACTTCCACAGATTACATTACTCCTAAAAAAATCCTTCACATTTAGTATTAAATCTGTGATAAACATAGTGACAGAATATGCATAAATCACGGACAATACTTTCTATATATAGGAAACGTAGTAGGTGAATATGGATTGGGGGTAAGAAATGACAGAGGAAGCCGTCTGGTAGAATTTTACGCAGAGCATAACTTAATCATAGCTAGCACTTGGTTCAAGAATCATGGAAGAAGGTTGTATACATGGAAGAAGCCTGGAGATACTAGAAGGTATCAGCTAGGTTATATAATGGTAAGACAGAGGTTTAGGAACCAGGTTTTAAATTGTAAGAAATTTCCTGAGGCAGATGTGGACTCTAACCACAATCTATTGGTTATGAACTGTAGATTAAAACTGAAGAAACTGCAAAAAAGTGGTAATTTAAGGAGATGGGACCTGGATAAACTGACTAAACCAGAGGTTGTACAGAGTTTCAGCGAGAACATAAGGGAACAATTGACAGGAAAAGGGGAAAGAAATACAATAGAAGAAAAATGGGTACCTTGGAGGGATGAAGTAGTGAAGGCAGCAGATGATAAAGTAGGTAAAAAGACGAGGGCTAGTAGAAATCCTTGGATTACAGAAGAGATACGAATGTAATAGATGAAAGGAGAAAATATAAAAATGCAGTAAATGAAGCAGGCAAAAAGGAATACAAACGTCTCAAAAATGAGATCGCCACGAAGTGCAAAATGGCTAAGCAGGGATGGCTAGAGGACAAATGTAAGGATGTAGAGGCACCTATCACTAGGGGTAAGATAGATACTGCCTACAGGAAAATTAAAGAGACATTTGGAGAAAAGAGAACCACTTGTATGAACATCAAGAGATCAGATGGAAACCCAGTTCTAAACAAAGACGGGAAAGCAGAAAGGTGGAAAGAGTATATAGAGGGTCTATACAAGGGCGATGTACTTGAGGACAATATTATGGAAATGGAAGAGGATGTAGATGACGATGAAATGGGAGATATGATACTGCGTGAAGAGTTTGACAGAGCACTGAAAGATCTAAGTCGAAACAAGGCCCCGGGAGTAAACAACATTCCATTAGAACTACTGACGGCCTTGGGAGAGCCAGTCCTGACAAAACTCTACAATCTGGTGAGCAAGATGTATGAGACAGGCGAAATACCCTCAGACTTCAAGAAGAAAATAATAATTGCAATCCCAAAGAGAGCAAGTGTTGACAGATGTGAAAATTACCGAACTATCAGTTTAATAAGTCACAGCTGCAAAATACTAGCACGAATTCTTTACAGACGAATTGAAAAACTGGTAGAAGCCGAACTCGGGCAAGATCAGTTTGGATTCCGTAGAAATATTGGAACAAGTGAGGCAATACCGACCCTACGACTTATCTTAGAAGAAAGATTAAGGAAAGGCAAACCTACGTTTCTAGCATTTGTAGACTTAGAGAAAGCTTTTGACAATGGTGACTGGAATACTCTCTTTCAAATTCTGAAGGTGGTAGGTGTAAAATACAGGGAGCGAAAGGCTATTTACAATTTGCACAAAAACCAGATGGCAGTTATAAAACTCGAGGGACAGGAAAGGGAAGCAGTGGTTAGGAAGGAAGTGAGACAGTGTTGTAGCCTATCCCCGATGTTATTCAATCTGTATATTGAGCAAGCAGTAAAGGAAACAAAAGAAAAATTCGGAGTAGGTATTAAAATCTATGGAGAAGAAATAAAAACTTTGAGGTTCGCCGATGGCATAGTAATTCTGTCAGAGACAGCAAAGGACTTGGAAGAGCAGTTGCCTCAAAACTTTATCTCAAAATGTTCTAATGATTATGAATATCTTATTAAGCTTTAAGAATAAAATCCAGTCATCAGTTGTACAATTGTTTTTTTTTTTTTCGCTTTACTGGTTGCAACAAATTTTGTCATCTTCAGAAGCCTACAAAATTATCAATATTATAGATCTTTAGACTTTGGCTATTCATTTATGTGGAGTATAAGAAGTATATTACAGAAACTTACTTCGTATTGGTACTGCAGACCCCAATATTTTCTTCAGAGAAGAATAATGCCATCATACGTCCAAAAACATGTATATTGTATGTGATTGTCGTAAACACAGACTGACAATTTACAGTACCTGAATCAGATATATGTACATATAGGTAGTTTATACAATACATTTGGAAAAAACATGGCACATTGTTCTAATGTATGAATGGGATGCGTTAGTTGTCACATTTTATAATAGATGCTGTCCAAATTAAATTTACGATTAATATAGAAAACCAACATAATGAACTGAGCTTTTTGGACTTGAAACTATGTTTAGTTGATGGTAGAATTAACTTTGCATTTACAAGGAACCCAGAACAAAAGGTAACAACATTCATGCCCGCTCTTGTCGCCCCTTTTAGCACATAGTAGCGTTCTTTCACACCCTGTTCGGCCGCATTATTGAGATGCCCCCAACCCCATCTGCTATTGCTACAGGACTTAATAACTTAAGGAATCGAAAAAGGATATCAAGCAAGAATTGTACAAAAACTTTACAGAAAAACTAACAAGAATATAAATTCCTCTGCACTCAATAAAAGAGGCCTTACTGTTATGAAACACTCTACAATCTCATTTCCAAGTGACAGTTCATATTGTATAGGCAACTTTTAAAGTAAGACATCAATGCGTCCTTCACCACAAATAATGCCACCGTAATAGTAAACCTGTAACTGACAAATTTCTCAAATCTAGGGTGTGTATAATCACCGAGTTTTTTTATGCAGGATTGACAGGGAGGACGTACAAGACCCGCTTTCGTGAGCACTTGCTCAACAAAGACTGTGATAATTCATATATGTCAACTTTTGCAGAACATCTCAAAATGGAGAAACACTTCCTTCCTTCTCCATCCTTGTTTAACATAAAAATTTTGAATATAGGGCTAAAAAATGAACGTAGAAGAATCTGAAATATATAAACATTCCCACACAAATTTAAAAGATTTTTTTAATCATTAACTTGAATTAAAATTGACAGTACTTAGATTGCATAACTTCTTTTATAAAATGTGAAAATGAGTCCATACGTTTTGTACATTATAATTATATTGCAATGGTTTTCTCATATATATATATAAACTAACCTAGTATTGGGATATATATATATATATATATATATATATATATATATATATATATATATATATATATATATTGCGCTTTTCTATGTGCTAATAGGAACATGGATGTGATTCAGTTACTTATAATGTCAATCTGTGTTTACAGCCATCACCCACAATACGTACATTTTTTTTTTTTTTGACACATCGTGGCATTATGCTTCTGTGAAGAAGATATTGACGTCTGCTGAACCAGTACTATGTTAGTTTCTGCAATATAATTCTTATACTTCATGTAATTGTATAGCCAAGGTCTAAAAATTTATAATATCCGTCATTCTGTAGGCTTCTAAAGATGACACAGTAATTTGTTGAAACCACTAAAGCAAAATAAAATATGTATTTGTAACTGACAACTGAATTTTATTCTGAAATATACACTACAGCTGCTGAAAATTTCAGCCACGAGTAAAATAATAAATCTTATTACAAATTGCATTATCGCAGGAGTTGTCTGTATCTGCATTGCCGAGTAAAAGAAGACCATTAACTCCGCGCCAGTAATTAGAAAACAGGAGTAGAAGTAGGAGCTAGCAAACGCTTTTGCGGCTCCTCTGAGAAGCCCCAGCCAGAGACCTAGCCTCGAGACGAGATCAAGGCCAGGGCAGAGGCTCCCCCTGCGCGCTGCGTCCCGAAATGCAGCGGCCGGTATCGACCCCAAGACCTCAGCGGAGCGCGCCGCTGTTGCCGCCTCTTGGGCTCCACGCGGGACACGTGCGACACAACAGACGTCCCCACACTCGCTGTGTTCTTCGCGTATCATCCGGGCAAATGGACGAAGATCAAAGCAACATAATATCAAACAAAATTAGTCTAATTAGGAAATATGGACAACTAGCGAAACAATAATTAGCTTCAGAATACTGTGTGGAAAAAATACTTAGAATTAATAAACCATTATTTCCAGGCTTTATTGATTTAGAAAAGGCTTTCGGCAATATAAAGTGATCTAAAATGATGCAAATTTTAATACTCAATGAGTTGGGCCACCCAATGGGGAAGATAAACCATCAGCTCTACAGGAATCAAAAAGCACTTGTTCATATTCAAACCTTTGAAACACAACTCTTCTAATGAACATGTACTCACAACTTTTAAGGTATGAAATTTAGAGCACAAGTTTACTGGACACTTTTTTCTTGTTTTGGTCCATACTACCATTTCCAAAAACATGAAAAGCAAAGAGCTTGCACTAGAAGAATTTTTTTTCACATTATCGAAGACCAAGAATTGCACATAGCTCTTTAAGCTATGCGTTTTAGAGCCCATGTTTACTTTCTTTCTTTCTTTCTTTCTTTTTTTTTCGGTTTTGAATGATCATTCCTGTCTTATCCCTGAAAAGCGACCATCATTTCTGAAACACCGTGTGTAGCTTGAGGATATTGCAAATTTACGTATGTTGAAGGAATAACTATAGATAGAAATTATTCTGAATAAACGCTAGTAGGACTCGCCTATGGAGGGTTCCGTATTAACTTAATTGTGTATACAGACGTCAACGGCCTTGCTTCAGTGGTAACACCGATTTCCCACCAGATCACATGCTGACCACGTACCGCTCCATATCCGCATCCAATGACGCCTGTGGGCTGAGGATGACGCGGCGGCCGGTCGGAATCTTTGGGCCTTCCAAGGCCTTTTCCGGCGGAGTTTAGTTTTATGTATACAGACAGTTCATCCATCCCAGGAATATCGGCGATTATTGCCTGTTATCGATATCGACATAGGCAAGGTAAAAGACTACCCATTCTTGAGAAGAAGGGGTCTTAACAGGACAAACAGGCAGTGGGATAGGAAGTGACCAAAAATATTTTTTTCGTATGATATAACTACAAATTAACAATTTTCGAATACATGTACCGTGAAACACTGCTTCCTGCCAAATTCTAGGCCAATGGGAAGTGTCCCATAGGTTTTCGTGACTTTGCGAGTATCGAAATGTATGGCATAAATGAGCATATCTTTCGATTGCATTGACTTAGAAAGTTAAATTTTTTACACCGCTAAGGGACCTTAGACCTTAATATGAGCCATAAATTTCAACTTGATGTGTCTACCCATTCCTGAGACAGACAGAGACACGGACGGACAACAAGGTGATTCATTAAGAGTTCCATTTTTAACGATCGAGATATGGAACTGTAAAAATATAAAAATGCTTAGATTTGGGGATGATACTGCAGTATTATACTGCAAAGGGCACAGAAACCTTTAACGAGGCATCATCAGAAAAATATACTTCGAAAATAAATAAAAATAATACCGAAATACTCCTAAGTGTTAAAGTTCCAATAGCAGCAGCCTTCTTCTGGATGGAAAGAATCTGCAGCAGCTGGGCAGTAGAACAAGACAGTGTGGTACGGCATGCCAGGAGCCTAAATGCAAACAAGCACAAGCCACCACGCCCACGTCTGAGTAGGAATGATACCCAGTACTGAGGTTTAGCTAGTTTCCGTCCTCTATTTACCTGTTTCTCATAACTTCCTTACGTAATTCGATTATTCTTAACAAGAATTCTGCGCTTCGCCTATCCACGCCCCCCCCCCCCCCCCCGCCCTCCCCACTCAATAGAGCCTGTAATGTTTCCTTACTTTCAACTAGAAGGGATGCCAACCGCAATCCATAGAACTGGATGCCTTGTCTTTTGACAGAGTGATTCATAGAAACGGGAAATCAAAAAAATTAAATACTGTTAAGAAAAATAATTTTAATTAAATTTATGTCATTTAATGAAACAAACCACGTAGTTTCAGAATATATAACGTAAACTTGTTTGTTGAACAAAACATTTAGCAGGTGAGCTCTAGTTTAACGCAAACATTCCTGCAGGCTCTTTATCAGATAAATTGTGCATGGTTTGTCGTAATGGTTCAAATGCCACTGAGCACTATGGGACTGTGGTCGTCAGCCCCCTAGAACTTAGAACTACTTAAACCTAACTAACCTAAGGACATCACACACATCCATGCCCGAGGCAGGATTCGAACCTGCGACTGTAGCGCCTAGAACCGCTCGGCCACTCCGGCCGACGTTTGTCTTATTATCTCGACAGGAATTTCGACAATTGCTTCTCGGGTATTAGTTTTTAATTCTTTTGTTGTCCCTGTCGACTGCGGTCCACTTTGTTCATAAGATGACCCGCTAGGACGAACTCTCACGTTGACAGATTTACAGATCAAGGGATCTGGAAAGTCATGGAATATCACCGTTCCTAGATATTATACATTTGCCAAATAAGTGGCGTAAAGCAACCATTGATATTCGAGTTGTGGGTGACGTTGATACGTGCTGCTGAAATCAGCCGATGTCAAAAATTTGTGGAAATGTGCCTACTTCTTGTGCAACAAGTCTTTCAAGCATAGTGAAGCACCGTACTGTAATCGCAAGGCCATTCTCGTAGTCATAACAGTACAGTGATACACAGTATACAACACGGTAACTTTGTTACTGTGCAGTGGACGTTGATGTAGCTGAGTACGATTTTCTTGTGCCCAATAACGAAAATTTTGTTTATTAACGAACTTTTAAGATGGAAAAGCGCTTCGTCCGACATCCACAGATTGTTAACAAACGCACTGTCATCGTTAATCTTTTCAACCGTTACTTCAGAGAATTGCCGTCACGTTAGGTGGTCGTTGTGCTTCAGTTCCTGGACGATTTGCAACTCGTGTGGATGATAATGCAAGTCCAGTATCAATATTCTTTGAACACTCCCACTCCATTCATTCAGAGAATAACGTATCATGTGAACGTTGCGATTCTATTCCTGGACGATTTGCAACTTTTTTCGATGATAATGCAAGTGCTATACCAATATACTTGGAACATTTGTGTATGAAGCTGTAAAGATGATACATAACGACGGATTTAACAATGTGGGCTTCTTATGATTGTAGCTCGAACAGTTCCGAGATTGTCTGGTGTACGAACGGTTCCTAGAAGGCCTGGATATTTATTTTTCATTGCTGAACCCGTTTTCTCAAAATTACGTAATCACCAAACTTCATCACAGTTAACCCGACAAGAGTACTCAATATAATTATCCTACACAGCGTAAAGACTTCTAATGAAATTATTCCTTTAAGGAGACCAATATTATAAAAAGTCATTCTACTACCATACCAATACTGATGGGCAATTCTTTCCATGATCCACTGACCGCACAAGCAGAATTCTAACGAAAAACAGTTGGCCAGATGCAAGTAGGCTGTACAAATGGCTCTGAGCACTATGGGACTCAACTGCTGTGGTTATCAGTCCCCTAGAACTTAGAACTACTTAAACCTAACTAACCTAAGGACATCACACACATCCATGCCCGAGGCAGGATTCGAACCTGCGACCGTAGCAGTCGCACGGTTCCGGACTGCGCGCCTAGAACCGCGAGACCACCGCGGCCGGCCAGATGCAAGTAGGACTCGCACAGTGAAGGTCCCGTGCAAACTTAATTATGTATACAGACAATTCAAGCATTCTGGTGCTTGATAATGTAGACAGTTTTTGCGTGCTATCGGCATTGATACTGGCAAGATGGCAGTCCCAGTTATTTCAAGATTTTCGAGAACGTTTTAATGTTAATAACTTAAGTTTGACATAAATCAAGCAGGAGGCAGGCGACCATTATTATAACTATCATTTCTGCTTTCAGGCTGACTCGGTCGCGATGGTAAAAGTCAAACATCAGCCCAGGAATGATTTTATTGCTGATATGCGTCATCAGACATCCAGGAGCGACTACTGCATGCAGCTATGGCGTTTCAAGCTGTACGTGAAACAAACATTTGCTGACTAGTCTAAGCTACTGATCGCTTTAAGTTCAACTTTGACTTCGGATAAAAAATGACAAAAGAATTAAATTTTTCGTGTGATACAAACACAAATTAACAGTTTTAGAATTTTTTTCCTTTATTTGTACTGTGAAACCATGCTTCTTGCCAAATTTAATGTTTCAAGGCCAGCGGGAAGTACCCTATAGGTTTTGATGAGTCATATTACATCAAAATGTGTGACCTAAATGACCTAACGTTTGGTAGCATTGACTTAGAAGCTTCAGTTTCTTACAACGCCAAAGGACCATAGACATCAGTATGTGACACAAATTTTCATTTGATCTGTCTACCCATTCCTTAGAAAAAGGGGTCTTAACAGACGGACGGACAGACAAACAGTGAGATAAGAAATGACAAATTTTTCTTTCGTGTGATATAATTTCAAATTTACAGTTTTTGGATTTTTCTCTTGGCTGTACTGTGAAATCTTCCTTTTCGCCATATTTCAGGATTCTAGGCCCAAGGGAAGTAACCTATGGGTTTTGGTGAGTGAGTTTGCTAATATTAAGATGTCTGATATAAATGGCGGTATAGTTTGATTGCACTAACTTAGAAGTTTCAATTTTTTACACCGTCAAGGGTCCATAGACCACAGTATGTGACATGTATTTCAACAAATCACGTTGACTTTTTCCTGAGAAAAAGGGTTCTTAACAGTCGCACAGACATACGGTCAATATAGCGATCGTTTAAGTGTTCTGTTTTTACCAACTGAGGGATTGGAGCCTTAAAAATGGTGGTCAGGCCTCTTTCTTCTGTCAAAGCAAAATAAAAGACTTTTTCCGACGAAAACCAGGTGCACCTAACTGCCTCCAGACTGCGGGCTCCTATGAAATAAAGTGTGGCTGCGGCGAAGTGCGCATAGGAGAATCGAGGAGAACTGCTAAGCAATGTATTAAGGAACAAGACCGCCACACCCGGCTGAATCTGGGTGTGACATCAGCGGTAGCGGAACATCACAAGGACTGTGGCCTTGACATTTGTCTGAACAACGTACGTGTATTGTATAGAAGGGGAGTCTGGAAAGCGTCTCAACATTTCTAAGAACGCATGTGACTAACAGAGAGGACGGCTACAGGTTTCTGGCATCGTGGTTCCCCGCCATCGAGGAAGTGAATACGCAGCCGTGGCGTGCGAGCAACACAAACAACGACCTGGAAGTCACTTCTGCGGCGACAATACTTCGGGTAAACGTTTCCTCTCTGTTGCTCTGTCAGTTTCGCTTCTACCCAGTGTTATACCTGACCGTTAGCATCAGAAGAAATCTTAACCAGTAACTCATCTCCAGCATAAGTGCAGGAAAAGCCCTTTCTAACCAATAACGATGACCCACCAATGGCAGCCATAAGAATTTTGCCCAGTAATCTCACCTCTTCTGCACAGGCACGAGAAAGCTCGCCTTTATAAGAGAGAGTGATGCTGGTCTCTAACAGTGTTCAGTCAGCAGTGGACACCGAAGATCGAACTTCCCCACATGGGGCCTCCCGGCCAACAATGCCATACGATCATTTCATTTTACCGAAGATCCAGAACAAGATCCCTGCCTAGGGGTCGAAACGTCGATGCGACTGACAACCCAGAAGCTTTTAACTTCACTTTCAATTAGTGTTCTTCCTAATAAATTTCAGTTACCTTAATCGTACTGAAACCAGCTATCAGCTGCTCCCATTCCACAATTACTCACGAAGCGGAAATGCATACCCAAATCAATTACAAAAACTTTAAATTCATTACAATATACAAGTGTATCAATAAATGCTGTTTAGGACTTGCAAAAGGCTCAATGGTAGCCAAATGATCTTATTGTTTACTAATACTGGTTCTGATAGAGTTAGAAATGGAACGTCTGATTGTGTCACGACTGCTGTTCCAGATGTGTCCGTCCGTCTACCTCAGTCCACATAAATACCAGACACTGTCAGCTCTTACACCTCAAACATTTTAATATTAAGGACCAGAAACAAAGACGATTATTAGAAGGCAAATAGCTTCGACTGCAGCCACTACAGTCTCCGAAAACGGCTTTCAACAGTGTGCTCAATAAACAACCAGGCACAAATGAGCATCAAACAATTCCGTAATTAGTGATGACCCAAACTTCATCAAACTCTCTAGTATAACAGACTCAAGCAACCATTTAATCTCTAAGTTAAAGGCTAAACTATCCACAGATGAGATGGCTTTAAACAAAAGGATAACCAACGTGATACCGATGCACCGCCGGCCGCAGTGACCGATCGGTTCTTGGCGCTTCAGTCTGGAACCACGCGACCGCTACGGTCGCAGGTTCGAATCCTGCCTCGGGCAAGGATGTGTTCGATGTCCTTAGGTTAGTTAGGTTTAAGTAGTTCTAAGTTCTAGGGGTCTGATGACCCCAGATGTTAAGTCTCATAGTACTCAGAGCCATTTGAACCGATGCACCATAAGTCAATGTTCGATCAAGATGATGACAGTGCTTTTTGCAAATTTTCCGTTAACCCAACAGCTGCCTTAACACTTCACGTATCTAGGCACCTGAGACACGTCGGCTGTGAGTCACCGTGCCTCTTACTTCCTTCGTGCACGAAGCTAACCGCTCTTGCCAGCCTTACTTCCATCAAGTAAACACCGGCGCATTCGCTTGGCGCCTCACTTTCCCCACAAGCCCATGTTCCTTTCGTTTTCGTGCGTCCGTTCCCTCTCCCCACAACCATCAATCGTCCTTCTTCCAAAGCCAGCTCGTTCCAACGATAAACCCCTTTCCCCTACTGAGAACTTCCACACACGATGAGTGAGAGAAAAGTAATGAGGCTGGATTTTTTACCTATCAAAGTTTTTAATTTTTTCAAACAACAATATTGTCTCCTTCAAAATAGTTCCCTTCGGCAGCTATACATCAACGGATCGTTTGCCCCAGTCTTGATAACAGCGCTGAACACCTTCAGCTGGTAGGGCCTTAAAATGTCGGTCATATTCTTTTGAACGTTGTCCAGATAAAATCTAAATCTTCATCTAAAGAGATACTCCGCAAGCCACGGTACGGTGCATGGTAGAGGGTACCCAGCACCATACTAATCATTCCCTCCCCTGTTCCACTAGTAAACAGAGCGAGGGAAAAACGACTGGCTATATGCCTCCATATGAGCCCTAATTTCTCGTACCTTATCTTCGCGATCCTTACACGCAATGGATGTTGGCGGCAGTAGGATCGTTCTGCTCTCAGCCTCAAATGCCGTGGCAGTAGAATCGTTCGGCTCTCGGCCTCAAATGCCGGTTCTCTAAATTTTCTCAGTAGTGTTTCTCGAGAACAACGTCAACTTCCCACCAAGGATTCCCATTTGAGTTCCTGAAGCATATCCGTAAAACTTATGTGTTGTTCAAACCTACCGGTAACAGAATGAGATTTTCACTCTGCAGCGGAGTGTGCGCTGACATGAAACTTCCTGGTAGATTAAACCTGTGTGCTGGACCGAGACTCGAACTCGGGACCTTTGCCTTTCGCGGGCAAGTGCTCTACCAACTGAGCTACCCAAGCACGACTCACACTCCGTCCTCACAGCTTTGCTTCTGTCAGTATCTCGTCTCCTACCTTCCAAACTTTACAGAAGCTCTCCTGCGGACACTGCAGAACTAGCACCCCTGAAAGAAAGGATATTGCGGAGACATGGCTTAGCCACAGCCTGGGGGATGTTTCCAGGATGAGATTTTCACTCTGCAGCGGAGTGTGCGCTGATATGAAACTTCCTGCCAGATTAAAACTGTGTGCCAGAAGTAAAGCTGTGAGGACGTTCGAGTCTCGGTCCAGCACACAGGTTTAATCTGCCAGGAAGTTTCTTACCGGTAACAAATCTAGCAGTATGCCTCCGAATAGCTTCGGTGTCTTCCTTCAACCCGACCAGGTACAGATCCCAAACACTCGAGCAACACTCAAGAATAGGTGATACCAGTGCCCTATATGCAGTCTCCTTTACAGGTGAACCACTCTTTCCTAAAATTCTTAAAAAAAAAACGAAGTCGACTACTCGCCTTCCCTCCCGCAGTTCTCACATGCTCATTCCACCCCATCTCGCTTTGCAACATTATGCCCAAGTATTTAAATGATTGACTGTGTCAAGCAGGACATTAGTAATACTGTATCTGAACATTACAGGTTTGTTCTTCCAACTCATCCGCATTAACTTACATTTTTCGACATTTAGGGCTAGTTTCCATTCATCACACCAACTGGAAAATTTGTCTTAAGTCGTCTTGTATCTTCATACAGTCACTCAAATTCAGCACCCTACCGTATACCGCGGCATCATCAGGAAGCAACCTCAGATTGCTGCCCATCCTGTCCGCCAAATCATTTATGTGTATAGAGAACAACAGCGGTCCTATCCCACTTCCCTGGGCCGCTCCTGACGATACCCTTGTCTCTGGTGAACACTCGCCGTCGAGGACAACAAACTGGGTTCTATTATTTAAGAAGACTTCGAGCCGCTCACATATCTGTGGACTTATTACGTCTGCTCGTACCTTCGTTAACAGCCTGCAATGGGACGACGTGTCAAATGCATTCCGGAAATTCAGAAATATGGAATCTACCTGTTCCCGTCCAAAAATGGTTCAAGTAGTTCTGAGCACTATGGGACTCAACTTCTGAGGTCATCAGTCCCCTAGAACGTAGAACCACTTAAACCTAAGTAACCTAAGGATATCACACACATCCATGCCCGAGACAGGATTCGAACCTGCCACCGTAGCGGTCTCGCGGTTCCAGACTGTAGCGCCCAGAACTGCTCGGCCACTCCGGCCGGCTGTTGTCGTTCGTCCATAGTTCTCAGTATATCATGTGAGAAAAGGGCAGGCTGTGTTTCGCACTAGCGATACTTTCTAAAACCATGATGATTCGTGGACATAAGCTTCTTGGTCTCAAGAAAGTTTATATATTCGAACTAAGAATATGTTCACGGATTTTGCACAAATCGAAGTTGTTTTACCCTTCTTATATGCTGGAGTCACCTGCGGCTTTTTCCAGTAGCTTGGGATTTTGTGTCGGGCGAGAGATTCAAGAAAAATGCAAACTAGGTAAGGGGCCAAGGCCGTAGAGTACTGTTTGTAAAATCGATTTCCGAAACTGGTGATTTATTTGCCTTCAAATCTTTCAGTTGTTTTTCTACGGCACGGATTTTTGTTACTATATCGTCCATAAGGGAGGCTGTCCGATGGTCAGATGACGGTATGCTATTGCTATTCTCCTGTGTGATTGATTTCTTGAACGTAAAATTTAAAGCTTCGGCTTTCATTTTCCTATCTTCAACTGCCACACGAGACTGGTCAACAAGTGGCTAAAAGGAAGGATCAGAATCTCCTCGGGTTCTCTGACAGATCTTTTGATAAGGTGTGACGATGATAGTCGTTGAATGCTTCGCGCACAGGTCTTTCACAGATACATGAATCTCTAACCTTCGCTTGTCGTCATTTGCACGTTCCCTTTTCAACCGAGAGTGCAACAGCTTCTGCTTCCTCAGCATTCACCGAATATCGTTATTAAACCATGCTGGGTCTTTTACATCCTTTATCCACTTACTAGGAACATAACTCTCCAGATCCGTATTTACAATCAACTTAAACTTTGCCAATAATTCCTCTACATCCATCTTACTGGAACTATGTGACGCCAGTTCACTAATACAAGTGAGATGCTAATATAACTGCCTATCTACTCTATCTAGAAGAAACACTCTCCTAGTCTTCTTGACTTATTTATTAACTTTCTTAATCATAGTTGCTATAATGACATCATGATCGGTAATCGCCGTTTCTGTACCGACATTTTCGATAAGATCCACCCCATTTGCAGCTACAAGGTCTAAGATATTTCCATTGCGTGTAGTGTGACGAGCTAGCTGCTTAAGAAAGTTCTCAGAAAACTGTCATCATCATCACCATCATCATTTAAGACTGATTATGCCTTTCAGCGTTCAGTCTGGAGCATAGTCCCCCTTATAAAATTCCTCCATGATCCCCTATTCAGTGCTAACATTGGTGCCTCTTCTGATGTTAAGCCTATCACTTCAAAATCATTCTTAACCGAATCCAGGTACCTTCTCCTTGGTCCACCCCGACTCCTCCTACCCTTTACTGCTGAACCCATGGGTCTCTTGGGTAACCTTGCTTCTCCCATGCGTGTAACATGACCCCACCATCTAAACCTGTTCGCCCTGACTGCTACATCTATAGAGTTCATTCCCAGTTTTTCTTTCATTTCCTCATTGTGGACACCCTCCTGCCATTGTTCCCATCTACTAGTACCTGCAATCATCCTAGCTACTTTCATATCCGTAACTTAAACCTTATTGATAAGGTAACCTGAATCCACCCAGCTTTCGCTCCCATACAACAAAGTTGGTCGAAAGATTCAACGGTGCAGAGATAACTTAGTCTTGGTACTGGCTCTGAGCACTATGGGACTTAACATCTATGGTCATCAGTCCCCTAGAACTTAGAACTACTTAAACCTAACTAACCTAAGGACATCACACAACACCCAGTCATCACGAGGCAGAGAAAATCCCTGACCCCGCCGGGAATCGAGCCCGGGAACCCGGGCGTGGGAAGCGAGAACGCTACCGCACGACCACAAGCTGCGGACAGTCTTGGTACTGACTTCCCTCTTGCAGAAGAGAGTAGATCGTAGCTGAGCGCTCACTGCATTAGCTTTGCTACACCTCGCTTCCAGTTCTTTCACTATGTTGCCATCCTGTGAGAATATGCATCCTAAGTACTTGAAACGTCCACCTGTTATAAATTTGTTCCTCCTATTTGACACTCAATCCGCTTATATCTCTTTCCCACTGACATTACTTTCGTTTTGGAGATGCTAACCTTCATACCATAGTCCTTATATTTCTGATCTAGCTCTGAAATATTACTTTGCAAACTTTCAATCGAATCTGCCATCACAACTAATTCATCTGCATATGCGAGACTGCTTATTTTGTGTTCACATATCTTAATCTCACCCAGCCAGTCTATTGTTTTCAACATATGATCCATAAATAATATGAACAACAGTGGAGACAGGTTGCAACCTTGTCTTACCCCTGAAACTACTCTGAACCATGAACTCAATTTGCCGTCAACTCTAACTGCTGCCTGACTATCTATGTAAAGACCTTTAATTGCTTGCAAAAGTTTGCCTCCTATTCCATAATCTCGTAGAACAGACAATAACTTCCTCCTAGGAACCCGGTCATATGCCTTTTCTAGATCTATAAAGCATAGATACAATTCCCTGTTCCACTCGTAACACTTCTCCATTATTTGCTGTAAGCTAAAGATCTGGTCCTGACAACCTCTTAGAGGCCTAAACACACACTGATTTTCATCCAATTTGTCCTCAACTAATACTCGCACTTTCCTTTCAACAATACCTGAGAAGATTTTACCCACAACTCTGATTAAAGAGATACATCTGTAGTTGTTACAATCTTTTCTGTTTCCATGTTTAAAGATTGGTGTGACTACTGCTTTCGTCTAGTCTGATGGAACCTGTCCCGACTCCCACGTCATTTCAATTATCCTGTGTAGCCATTTAAGACCTGACATTCCACTGTATTTGATGAGTTCCGACTTAATTTCATCCACCACAACCGCTTTATTGCACTGCAATCTATTGACCATTTTCTCCACTTCCTCAAATGTGATCCTAATTCCATTATCATTCCTGTCCCATTGTACCTCGAAATCTGAAACATTACTGATCGTATTTTCACCTACATTGAGCAACTCTTCAAAATATTCCCTCCATCTGCCCAAGGCATCAACAGGATTCACCAGCAATTTTCCTGACCTGACCTGTCCAAAATACTTGTCATTTCCTTCTTACCTCCCTTTCGAAGACTGCTAATTACACTCCAGAATGGTTTTCCAGCAGCTTGACCCAAAGTCTCCAACCTGTTTCCAAAGTCTTCCCAAGATTTCTTCTTGGATGTTGCAATTATCTGTTTGGCTTTGTTTCTTTCTTCAACATAACTTTCTCTGTCTACCTGAGTTCTAGTATGTAGCCATTTTTGATACGCCTTCTTTTTCCTTTTACAGGCTGCCTCGACTGTGTCATTCCACCAAGCTGTTTGCTTCATCCTACCTTTACACACTACTGAGAAAACTGTGTTCAAAAGTATTTCGCACGACTCTCTGTAAACCCCCCCCCCCCCCTGGAATAAACCCATAGACATCCCAGTGTATACTCCATGGGTTGATGTTGCCTGGATGTGGTAAGTTGATGTCAGTCGAGACTGCGTTTATGGCGACAAAGACGTCATTATAAACACCTCACTGAGTGTGGTTCAAATGGTTCAAATGGCTCTGAGCACTATGGGACTTAACAGCTGTGGTCATCAGTCCCCTAAAACTTAGAACTAGTTAAACCTAACTAACCTAAGGACATCACACACATCCATGCCCGAGGCAGGATTCGAACCTGCGACCGTAGCGGTCACGCGGTTCCAGACTGAAGCGCCTAGAACCGCACGGCCACACAGGCCGGCCACTGAGTTTGGACGAAGTCGTGTAATAGGACTATGAAAAGCTACATGTTCTTTATGCAATACTGCAGAAAGACGTGGGAGGAACGTAGCCACTGTACATGATGCTGGTAGCGGTGGTCAGAGAGTGAATGTTTGCAAGATGACCAGGCTCCCGACAGACACACGGCGCCACCGAGAGGGAAGACCTTCGTGTTCGGATTATGGATCTGTCGCACAGTACTGCATTTCCGGCAGCAATTTGAGCAGATATTGGCACCACAGCGACACAACGAACTGTTATAAATCGGTTACTTCAACGACAGCTCCGAACCAGACACCCTGTAGCGTGCGTGCCACTGAGCTCAAACGAATGCCATTTACGACTTGAGTGGTGTCAGGCGAGAGCTCACTGGAGGGCAAGATGGAGGTCTGTCGTGTATCTTGGAGAAAACTGATTCTGCCTCAGTGGCAATGATAACCGTTTGCTGGTAAGAAGGAGATCAGTTGCGAGCCTGCAACCAACCAGTCTGCGTGCTAGACACCATGGGTCTACTGCTGGAGTTATGGTCTGGAGCGCAATTTCGCTTGACAGCAGGAGAACCTTTGTCGTTATCCGACGAACCCCGACTGAAAATTTGTTCGTCAATCCGATGATTCGAGCCGGCCTCGGTGGCCGTGCGGTTCTAGGCACTTCAGTCCGGAACCGCGTGACTGCTACGGTCGCAGGTTCGAATCCTGCCTCAGGCATGGATGTGTGTGATGTTCTTAGGTTAGTTAGGTTTAAGTAGTTCTAAGTTCTAGGGGACTGATGACCTCAGATGTTGAGTCCCATAGTGCTCAGAGCCATATGAACCATTTTTTGATGATTCGACGTGCTGTGCCGCCGTTCTTGAACAGCATTCCAGGAGGTGTTTTCCAGCAGGATAACGCAGGCCCACGTACCACTGTTGTAACTCGACATGCTCTACAGAGCGTCGACATGTTACCTCGGTCTGCTCAATAACCAGATCTGTCTCCAGTCGAGCACATATGGGATATCATTGGACAACGACTCCAGCTTCATCCACAACCAACATTAACGGTTATTGTAGGCCTACAGGCTGACCAAGTGCAAAAGGCGTGAAACGCCATCCCACAAATTCACATCTGCCGTCTGTAAAACACAATTCATGCACGTTTGCGTGCTTGCATTCAACGTTCTGGCGGTTACACAGGTTGTTAATGTACTAAAATTCCATATTTGCTGCGCCCGGCGGAGGTTCGAGTCCTCCCTCGGGCATGGGTGTGTGTGTTGTCATTATCGTAAGTTAGATTAAGTAGTGTGTAAGCCGTTTGGTCCCATAGGAACTTACCACAATTTTTTTTCACATTTGCAATGTCTTATCTCGCTCTTACATTAACCTGTGATCTTGCAGTGTTAATCACTTAAATACATTACTGCCATAAATGTATTCCCGAAGTGTCATTATTCCGCATTAAATATTTTTTTCTGACACTGTATTTGGTAGAGTGGAGATCCAAGGTGTAATATTTGCAGAATGGAGTATTACCAGATATAAAAATTAGTGTAAATGTGATAAATTATTATTTTGAACGTGAACGTTCATCCTCTCGTAGATGAGTCGAGTTGCGAATAAAACACAGAAAGCCGAAACATTAAATTGTGTATCTGGAAATGCTTTAGCGCACGACGATCCGTCTACTGTACGGCTATATTTACTGCCTCACGAACAACTGGACGATACTGTAATAAGAAACTCCCAGTATTGAAAAACAATTGAAACAAAGCAGACGTAGCGCTGGGCCTCGACGGGATTCCTATTACATTCATTTCGAAATCAGTCTTTCTCGTGGCTCGTGTTTATCGAGTATCTCGCGCAGGGAGCAATACATTGTGACCTAAAAAAGCACACGCTATGCCCGTTTATGAAAAGGGCAAAAGAACAGATTCACAAAATTACCGTCCGTCTGTTGCAGGGAGCACAAAGCACATTCTGCGCCCGAACATCGTGACACGCAAGCGCGATCGAATATAGGGCAGCTTACAGAATATAGCTGCACATGCTACGGTGTGGTGTAGGGAAGACCGGGGCACATTTACGCGGATTTATTTTCGGAATTTCTTTCATATTTTTTTATTTCATTTATGGCGTTTAAAATTATTTAGTCTCGTAAGATGGTTAATAAAGTGTAGCTTGGTGTAACTACCTCTAGCTCAACATTACGATAGAGTGAAAACCATTTTTATACAAGCTCAAGTCGAGTACTAAATGTTCCCCGGGCGTGGGGCAAGTTTACACGCCTATGGAGGAACTTAACACATATCGCAGAACGCAATAATGAAGAAGCAAAACACACTACTAAAATTTTCAAAGCACTTTTTTTTTTACAGTAAACAACATTACAGGCTAATTTATACCAATACACGTGGTAAAATACAGAAATTTTGCCGGTAGTAAACAAATTTTATTGCGAACTTCCACCTTTTAACACAATATGACCTGCGCAGAGTTTTAATGTTAATTACAGGCAATCATCACTGACAGTGTTGCAATTTATGCCACAAAAAACTAATGTGTTTCCTGTGGCGCAACCGCGAGCACTAGAACCGTTCTTCATTTGTTTTAGATTGTCTGTATGGTATGAAGTAGTAAATAGAAAGGCAATTTACAGGCTCTTTATTAGACTGCTGCAGATTATAAGAGAAAGAAAGAGAGAACCAGCATTTGAAGCCGACTGCCGAACGATTGCCGCGCGGGGTAACCGAGCGGCCTGGGACGTCTTGTCACGGTTCGCGCCGCTTCCCCTGTCGGAGGTTCGAATCCTGCCTCGGGCATGGGTGTGTGTGCTGTCGTTAGTTTAAGTAGTGCGTAAACCTAGGGACCGATGACCTCAGCAGTTTGGTGCCATAGTCCATACCACAAATTTCCAATTTGCCGAACGATTCTGTTGCCGCCAACATACATTGCCCGTAAAAACAACGAAGATAAGATACGAGAAATGAGGGCTCATACGGATGCGTACAGACAGTCGTTTTTACCTCGTTCTATTTGTGAATGGAACAGGAGGGGAAATGACAAGTAGTGGTACAATATACCCTCCGCCACGCACCTACGGTAGCTTGCGGAGTATCTAGGTACATGTAGATGTAGAAGAAGGGCTGGATGGGACATTCATTAAGACAGTAATGTGTGCTAGCACACGCTTTGGAAGATCTAGTATATGAGAGGAGACTGAGAGGAAGAAGGTGATGATGGTAGACATAATGGGAAGCGGGCCTGAAGAGGATAGCAGAAGACGGGAGAGCGTGAGGAGAATAGTAATGATAACGCTAGAAGTAGGACTGTCAACACTTCTCTTGTTCTCGCTTTTAGAAATGTCTTGCCCTCATCAAACGTGTTGTGTAAAAGTGAGTGATGTGGTACCAACTGTCCATCACAATGGAAGCAGACATATGGATATTAACAACAACAAAAGCAGCCCACAATGTCGCGATAAGTGCAAAATAAAATTTTGTATCCAAGTCAGCATATAAACAATAACCAAAAGTGTCACATCTTCTTCTAACAGCGTCGCTTTGAAATAGCTATGTAACCTCGTGTAGACCTGAAAAGGTTCGAGACTTGGTTCATGGAATAAACAACTGTTCCAAGAAAGAAACTGGTTGCAATTTTCCGTATTTAAATGGAACAAACAGCCACGGGTACTTAAATATCCCTAACTGATAAGCCTAAACAGTCACTAATGTCTGTGCCGTTCCTCATCTGTGGCCCGTATGCTCGCTAGTATGATTTCCCACTATTCCTTAGCTTACACACGTTGCTTACTGCGTCACGCACCTGCAGTAACCCACGCGGCATTCAATGTCGCAGTGTGCAAAGGTGATAGGTAATGTTTTACTTCATCAATGTAGGGTATGTAAATACGGTTGAAGATGTATTCCATACTCCACAGTCAATTATTACTTAAAAGTGGCACATTAGCCGAATCTTCGCTCGTAAATGCATGTAATATAGTCCAGGAGGAAAATCTGGCATTTTATAAGGCAGTGTAGGACACTAGCAAGCAAGCAAAAATAATTTCTCTAATTTAACTGTCATTGTCATTCCACGTGAGAGGAAATAAAGCTTCTTATTTCAGCTCGGAACGAGCGCTTGCTGAGTATAAAGACTACAGTTTCCCGTCATTCATTTTGTCTCTCTCGAAATGTCGCCTGCTGGTGCGCACGGAAATGGCGCACTCACGCAGACAATCTCGTGATTAATCGCGAAGTCTTTCTTGGAATCTTTTTCGTCTCTTCCGTCAACACGGCTCGAAAGCAAAGTCAGACAGACGCACAATATTCAAGATTTCGTCGCTCGACAGGCTTGTATGCGATCTCAATCGTAGATGAACTGAACTTCCCCTGCATTCTTGTATCTCAATCTACCATCTTTATTTTCTCACAGAAGAGGCACTCTGTTGCTCTAGACAGGTTCCGATGGCACGGATCGACTGGCTTTTCTGTAATCAATCAGAATCGCGCATTCCTGCCAGTTAACGCGTACAGGGGAAGATGGGTAATATGCAATATGTACAACAACCAAGGACGGACAACAAGGCAGGAAGACCAAGAACAAAGTGTTCAGATTAAAAAGGGTGTAAGGCAGGGAGCTAGTGTTTCGCTGCTGCTGTTCAATCTACACAACAAAGAAGCAATGACGGACATAAAAGAAAGGTTTTACGTACGTAGATTGAAGCGGCGAGTCAGAATTTGTACTAATGTCGGGAATTGAACCCTGGTCTCCTGCTTATTAGGCAGGTGCGTTAGCCCCAAGCCACCTTGGCCAAGCGGTTCACGCAACTGCGCCGATGACTCTGGCATGCCTCATTCCTCGATTCAAATTCTCACTGCCGCCCCTTTTTGTTGTAAATTCCCCCTTACACACGAACAGAATCACATACACATATACAGACACATAAAAGCGTGTCTCTATGAGACCAGTGAAGTATCTGAAGTCGTGTCCCATCGTTGTTAAAAAACAAAGGTGCAACAGTGGGATAAAGTTCATGGTAAAAGGATATCGGAGAGAAGATGCGCTGGTGACATTGATACACCTAGTAAAAGTTAAGAATAATTACAGGATCTGTTGAATGGAATGAACAGTTTAATGAGAACAGAATACGGATTGAGAGTAAATCGAAGGGAGACGAAAGTTATGAGAAGCAGCAGAAATGAGAAGATCGAGAATTTAACATCAGAATCGGGGATGATGATGATGATGACGAAGTTAAGGAATCCTGCTACCTAGGCAGCAAAGTAAGCCATGATGGACGGAGCAAGGAGGGTATAAAAATCAGACTAGCACTGGTAAAAAGGGCATTCCTTGCGAAGAACAGTCTACTAGTATCAAACATTAGCCTTAATTTGACGAAGAAGTTTCTGACAGTTACCGTTTGGAGAACAGCATTTTATTAAACACGGACACGAGAATAGAAGATAATCGAAGTATTTGGTCTATGTCGTGCTAGAGAAGAATGTTGAAAATTAGATGGACTGATAACGTAGCGAATGTGGAGGTTCTCCGCAGAATGCCCCAGGAAAGGAATATATGGAAAACACTGACATGAAGGGATAGAATGATAAGACATCTTTTAAGACATTAGGGAATAACTTCCATGACACTAGATAGAGCTGAAGAAGGTAGGAACTATAGAGGAAGACAGAGATTGGAATACATCTAGTAAATAATTGAAGACGTAGGTTGCAAGGTCCTCTGAGCGTGGTGACATAAACTGGTAACATAATGTAAATATCCACATCAAAAACAAAGAGAGCTTATTGAAATATTTCATACATTATTATTATTATTGTACACATATGAACGACCGAGAATGCCATTTGGCAGAATGAATAAAAACATATGTGCAAATGCATAGGTCACCCACTGTTCTTCACACATATGCCGTACTGTTGCAGACTTTCTGGCAACCGGCTCAATGCGTCTAGCACAGCAGATCTTAAACATGAACGAGTCTGATGTTCTGCAGTTTTCATGTAATTCACAAATGACACCTCTAACAGACATCTTTAAGATGCGTGAAAAATGTCATTTTGTTTAGAAACGGATCAAGATGGGAAAATTTCAAATGCAGACATTTAATCTTAAACCAGAACGTGATTGTTGTGAAACATATAATTCAAATGCACAGATAACAGCAATCTATCATTTGATGTACCTTTCCACAAAGCGTTGCGGGAGATTATACCTACATCGTTAGGAGGATTTATCTGGTATAGATGGATGATATGTATGTATGATTCTCTGGAGAATATGTTGCCTGTCTTTCAATAATCACGTGCAGCTTCTCCGGGCCATATTTGCTCTGAACTGTTGGCTTTTCATAAAACGACATTTCATCGAGTCTGACAAAGTGCGGTGTGTGAGTAAGGGAAGCGGCACCCAAGACTTTAATGCGACAAGTCCTAGTATATGACTCCAGCGTTTGGGAGCCTTGTCAGTAGGCATGACAGCAGGCATGAAACGCTAGCAGAGATGTGTTGCCAGCGTCGTAACAGATCGGAATGACCCTTATCAGAGCATAAACGATATTCTCAGGGAATCTGGATGTAAATCTTTCGATGTAAAACCTTGTTGGAAAAGATTAGAGAACAAATATTCAAGTCCTAATGTACAACGCTTGTACTGTCTCCGTCGTATAATTCGCGTAAGCACCATGAAAGGAGAGAAAGACGCATGCCGAGGCGGTTGGTAAATGATGTTTCCGTCGTTCCGTCGCAAAATACCTGGTACAAATCAGTATACACACTATAAGTCAAACTGTAAAAGGTAATTGAAGTGCCATTTACGGACAATGTAGGTATACACAGACAAATCCTAAAGTCACACAATACATGGATGTCAGTTACTGAAAGTACAACCCTCGCGAACTCGTACATTATTTATTATAATTACAAAAGGCACGGAAAAGCTATTCAGGGAGAATACGATATTTAAGAATGCCCATATAGGCAGAACACGTTTCGAATTACCAGTTGGCTGTTATTCACATTAAGATTCAAGTGCGTGTTCCGCGTAAACCAACTAATCGAAATTCTGCGACTATAATACTCCCATAATGTGGTTTTGACTTTGGCTGACGAAACGACTAATGAGCATGATCAAAGTAGATTATATAGTAATTGCGAAACATAGTCCACGTCGCCGCTATAAGGTGCTTACGGCAACTCTATAGCGATAATCGTATCGTAAATCAAATTGATATTCACTCACCCCTATTAAACAAGATGTACTCTGAACACCTTTTGAAACGTGAAAAAGAATAATAGGATAGAGAGTGTCACTGATGTAATAGAGGCAATCATTAAAAGAAATACGTTTTTCGTTGGGGCGAGTTCTTTTCCTGAAATACAGTCGCCAACTTTCTCCACAGAACGCGAAATAATTTTGACTTCCACCTACATAGGGACAATGACCATCGTTTAAAAACAAGACAAATCGGAGCTCGCACGGAATGAGTTAAGTTTTAATTTTTTTTTCAGGTGCTGTTTGAGAGCGAAACGGTCGAGAAATGATGTGAAAGTGATCCAATTAACCATCTGCCAAGGACTCAAGTGTAAATAGCAGAATAGTCATGCAGCTGTAGATGTATCATCCCCACGGATCTCAACATGTCACATATACCGCGGCAATATTCTCTGTCCCACGTTCGGCAAACAACTTTTTGCTAACACGAAACGTTATACCGGCAAGTTGACTTCAAGTTCCCAGACCAACTTCACCATAGCTAGCCTAGCAACTCACGCGTGTCTCGCGCACACACACTTTCCTGGTTCAGTTACAGAGGAAAATGCCCATAATGCGGATCCCCATTTTATTTTTGATTTTCAAAAAATAGAAAATATTACAGACTTGTAAATAACAGATTTCAGCTATCAGTCGTCCTCTTGAAATATTTTATTAGCATATCTAGATTTCAGCTAGAAACTAGTCAATCTCAATGCACTACCATTTTTTATCAATGCATGTAATGCCTGTTGGTCGGGCTTCTTCCACAGAATTCAATGAACTGCGGATGAAGCCCTACCAACAGGCATTACATGCATTGATAAAAAATGGTAGTGCATTGAGAATGGCTAGTATCTGGCTGAAATCTAGATCTGCCAATAAAATATTTCAAAAGGACGACTGATAGCTGAAATATATTATTTACAAGTCAATATAACACAGCCGCTGCGTGCAACAGCCTTCTAATATTGAAAAATGAATCTGTCCAATACCTATTGCGTTGTGACGTAAGTTCGTTCGCTTTTCTTTACAGTGCAATCACAAAGAGCGCCTGGGAAGAGACCTCCACGCAGCACAGCTCCGGCAGAGTGATTGCTGGCCTGTCTGCTTACTCACTTCACACATAAGGTCGTCGAGAATATAGCTAAATAAGGCAAATCGGCTTTGTTAACAAACTCTTTATTTTCTGCAGCGTACACCATGATTGTCGACAATATATTCCCATTTCTCTGGAAGCTTGTAAATGCCATTCTGCCACAATTTGGGGGTTTTCAGGTTGATGAACTGTTCGAGATTCAGTCTGCAGTCCTCCATGGAGGTGAGGCATTTGCCGTTCAGAAAATTCTGCAGGGAACGGAATAGACGGAAGTCGGAAGGAGCATTGTCTGACGAGGACGGCGCTTGGGGTAACATATCCCACCCAAAAGAACGCTGCTTTTGACGGGTCACCACAGCGGTACTTGGCCTGGCGATGTTGGTAAAATACGACGACGTGTCCCAAATGCAGTCGTTTCTCATCAGTGGCCGCTTTGAGACGATCTAACTGCGAACAATATTTCTCGCAAGTCATAGTCTCATTCGGAAGAAGTTCGCAATACAGGACTCCTTTGCAGTCCAACCCGATGCGTAGCAGAATCTTCCTCGGATCCAGCCGTGGTTTACGAAACGATAGTGGTGACTGCCCCGCCTTGGGCCACGGTTTTCTCTTCCGGGCGTTGTTCTACACGATCCAATTCTCATCTCCAGTTATCAGCCGCTCCAGAGAAGCAGCATTCTGATTATATCGCAATAATGAGTTAAAGATGGACACGCCTTGAGTCAAATTCGCTTTACTCACTTCATGAGGAACCCATGCACCGTGAATATTTACGTAACACAGCTTCCTCCATTTCCTGGCTACAGTAGCACGAGCGACATTGAGCTCCAATGCCAACACCCGCGCTGTGATTCATGGATTGTTGACTATCATGTCATTAAGCCGTTCCACGTCCGTAAATGTTTGCTGTATAGATCGAGGTTTATCTGTTAGGGCAAAATCTCCCGCTCGTAATCGACTGAACCACTTTTGACGTGCTCGAGTAGTTACTGCATCGTCTCGTATGCAACATATACACCATAAATCTCCTGTCGGCATTGTGAGGCGGTTTTCCCCTTAAGATAGGAAAACTGCATGAGATGGAATTGTTTGTTTTTGCTTTCCATAGTTTGTAATCACACATTCATGGTATCCCATCCAACACCAGGCACAAACACACACTGGCATATCCAATGTCCTGTCCGGTAGTCGACATCTAAGTCATAGGAGCGGTTAGGTAACTTTGGTATCCTGAGGAACACGGTGGGTGAAGGGTCTGCAGGCACTACAGGCGGAACGCGCGGAACTTATGAGACAACCGAATATATACAGTACGAAACGGGTATAAGTGCAGATATTTCTATTGCTGATTGAGGACGGTGTAGTGAACAATATTTCAGCAGTATTTACGTCATTTTCAAACTAATACTCACAGCCATTACACGTCGCATGTTTTTTAGGTTGGTCAGTACCTCCAAGCACATGTGGCAAAAGCAAGCCAATAATGTTTATTTTCCCCTGGGCAGCAGCTCAGGTGTGACAAAGTAGACACGTGAACGTAAAACGGTTAGTCTCTACGGACAGGGGTAGTCCATTGAGTGCTGCAGTACGGCCTCGCAGATCGTAAAGTGTGTGACATGTGTGTGTGAAGAATGTTCGACGAAGAAAAAAGCAGCAACACACTGATGCGTACAGATATTAACATACCATGTTGTTGTTGTTGTGGTCCTCAGACCAGAGACCGGTTTGATGCAGCTCTCTATGCTACTCTATCCTGTGCAAGGTTCTTCACCTCCTAGTACGTACTGCAACCTACATCCTTTTGAATCTGTTTAGTGTATTCATCTCTTGGTCCCCCTCTACGATTTTTACCCTCCACGCTGCCCTCCAATACTAAATTGGTGATCCCTTGATGCCTCAGAATATGCCCTACCAACCAATCCCTTCTCCTATTCAAGTTGTGCCAGTTGTTCTCTCCAATTCTATTCGATACCTCCTCATTAGTTATGTGATCTACCCATCAAATCTTCAGCATTCTTTTGTAGCACCACATCTCGAAAGCTTCTATTCTCTTCTTGTCTAAACTGTTTATCGTCCATGTTTCACTTCCATACATGGCTACAATCCATACAAATACTTTCAGAAACTACTTCCTAAAAAATCTTAAATCTATACTCGATGTTTACGAATTTCTCTTTTTCATAAACACTTTCCCTGGCATTGCGAATCTACATTTTATATCCTCTCTTACGTGAGCATCATCAGTTATTTTGCTCCCCAAATAGCAAAACTCATTACTAATTTAAGTATCTCATTTCCTAATCTAATTCCCGCAGCATCATCCGATTTAATTCGACTACATTCCATTATTCTCGTTTTGCTTTTGTTGATGTTCATAGTATATCCTCCTTTTAAGACCCTGTCCATTCCGTTCAGCTGCTCTTCCAAGGCCTTTGCTGTCTTTGACAGAATTACAATGTCATCGGGGAACCTCAAAGTTTTTATTTCTTCCCCATGGATCTCAATTCCTACTCCGAATTTTTCTTTTGTTTCCTTTACTGCTTGCTTAATGTACAGATTGAAAAACATTTGGGAGGGACTACAACCCTGTCTCACTCCCTTCCCAACCACTGCTTCCCTTTCATGTCCCTCGACTCTTACAACTGCCATCTGGTTTCTGTACACATTGTAAATAGCCTTTCGCTCCCTGTATTTTAGCCCTGCCACTTTCAGAATCTGAAAGAGAGTATTCCAGTCAACATTGTCCAAAGCTTTCTCTAAGTCTACAAATGCTAGTAACGTAGGTGTGGCTTTCTTTAATCTATTTTCTAAGATAAGTTGTAGGGTCAGTACTGCGTCACGTGTTCCAACATTTCTACGGAATCCAAACTGATCATCCCCGAGGTTGGCTTGTACCAGTTTTTCCATTCGTCTGTAAAGAATTCGTGTTAGTGTTTTGCAGCCGTGGCTTATTAAACTGATAGTTGGTAATTTTCACATCTGTCAACACCTGCTTTCTTTGGGACTGGAATTATAATATTCTTCTTAACGTCTGAGGGTATTTCGCCTGTCTCATACATCTTACTCACCAGATGGTAGAGTTTTGTTAGGCCTGGCTGTCCCAAGGTTTTCAGTACTTCTAATGGAATGTTGTCTACTCCGGGGGCCTTGTTTCGACTCAGGTATTTCAGTGCTCTGTCAAACTCTTCACGCAGTATCGTATTTCCCATTTCATCTTCATCCTCTTCCATTTCTATAATATTGTCCTCAAGAACATCGCCCTCGTATAGATCCTTTATATAATCCTTCAATCTTTCTGCTTTCCCTTCTTTGCTTAGAACTGGGTTTCCATCTGAGCTCTTGATATTCATGCAAGTGGTTCTCTTTTCTCAAAGGTCTCTTTAATTTTCCTGTAGGCAGTATCTATCTTACCCCTAGTGATATATGCCTCTACATCCTTACATTTGTCCTCCAGCCATCCGTGCTTAGCCATTTTGCACTTCCTGTCGATCTCATTTTTGAGACGTTTGTATCCCTTTTTGTTGCTTCATTTATTGTATATTTATATTTTCTCCTTTTATCAATTAAATTCAATATCCCTTCTATAACCCAAGGATTTCTATTAGCCCTCGTCTTTTTACCTACTTGATCCTCTGCTACCTTCACTATTTCGTCTCTCAAAGCTACCCATTCTTCTTCTACTCTATTTCTTTCCCCCATTAACATCCGATATATAAAGATATCTGCACTTATACTGTTACACCCTGCATATTGGGCAGATTCATTTTGCTATTTCTTGGGCCACTAGAGTTCAGGAGAATACAGAGCCAAGAGAACAGTGATCTGCTTTGAGAGAGGGGCGGGAGAAGGAGTTTAAGGCTCTTCCCTCTATCGCTATTGTAAAAATATCTGTGTTTTAACAAATATTTAAATATTTTCTCTGATGAAGGCTGATAAGTATAGGTATCGTGATGAAAGAGGGATAAAAGGTTTATTAAGTTTTTTGTAGGCAACAGAGCTTAACTTTTAACGTGTACGCTGCCTGTGTCACCAAAAGCGTAGACACTATCGGGAACGTAAACAACTGACTCGCCGGCGCTTCCTCAGCAAAGCGATCAGTCACCCCCGCCCATGGTTTACGGTGACGTGGAATCTGGCGACAGACGTTATTAGCGTCCCTCAGTCGCCGCTTCGGCTGCACGAATTATCCGATACTTACACTTCAAAGGCGGCCGCCAACGCGTCACCTCAGCCTGCGGGAGGCCACAGCTGAACTACGCGTCGCCCTGTCGCCGCCAATTACTGGGCCTGACAAAGTGCCAACTACCCTGTAGTCTAGTCTACTGCACCGCGCTGAAACTTTGCGGCTCCGTCATTATTACCCGCTGCAGCCGAGCCTTCGAAAATAAATTTCCCCAGCGTATTCCTCCGGAAATTGCATGTGGTAGCGCGTCACCGTGAAACCCACTTTATATCGCTTAATTTTTAAAAAAAATATTTATTTCGGAATAAATGGGAAGCTATAATTCTAAAACCGTGACAGATCGTTTGTCACTCTCTTGCGCACTGTGGTGGATGAATATGCGAATTCTGCCCGCAGGCTTATCGCGTCTTTATTCGAAACTGCCTTCATTCCAAATTGAAATTAATTTCATTTAATTTCATAACTCTCTCATTGGAGCATAAAGCGATGGTACGCTATTATGTAGAGACCGCAACTATGAATCATTGCTAACATTCCTCGTTGGTGTTATTAAACATACGTCGAAATGCCACAAAACACAACCTAGATGAAAATTAATAACTTGAATACAACGTGTTAATGTTCCACAATAATATTTATTAGCTCGTTATGAACCGGTTTTCGCCTTCTTAGGCCATCGTCAGACAACTTAATGCTGAACGGATGGTCCGCACAACTTCAGTGACAATTCATAGTTGTACAGAGAATACTATAGAAAGATATGTGACACCTGTCTACGAAGCTGTGTGAACTATCTGATCAGCGTAAAGTTTTCTGACGAGGCCTAAGAAGCCGAAAGCCGGTTCATAACGACCTAATAAATATTATTGTTGAACATTAATAAGTTGTATTTAGGTTATTAATATGTCTATTTTCCTCCAAGAACAGAAGGAATATTCCATAAATACTAGATGAAAATCTTTGAGGCTGGTATGAGAGGGCTCCATATCTACATAAGAAGCTGCAAACCACTGTGAGGTTCATGGTAGGATACGTAATGTTCCACCACATGTCTGGGTTTATTCCCGTTTCAATCGCAAGCTTAAATGCCTCCAAACGGGAGCATACCTACAGGACTGAGATATACTATCTAATCAAAAGTATCCGGACATCTTGCTGAAAATGACTTAAAAGTTCGTAGCGCCCTCCATCGGTAATGCTGCAAATTAATATGATGTTGGCTCACCCTTACCCTTCATGACAGCCGGCATACGGGCATCAGGGACCATTTGCTTGCAGCAGGACTAAAATTACGCGAGAGTCCGGTCAGGCTACCATTGACACGACGACACCGCCAAGCATAGCTACTAGCTACTCTGGTGTCGCCAAAGAGTCGACTTGAGACTGAAATGGTGCTCTGTTGCCTTCAGTAATCGCAGTGAGTCCTGTCCATACCCAAGAGATTGACGTACACGTGTTTCGGTGTAGATCTGGCGAGCGGTCTATTCCGGAGCCCATTAGCCCACGACAAGTAAGTCCCATCCCAGGCTTCATGGTTATAACTCGCGGTCACGTTTGTTGTACCTGCAGGGTAAAGTTACCAGTGTCCGCTACATTTCACACGCTGTTACTACCGTTCCACTGCCATTTTTTCGACAGGAAGTCTACGTGCATTTCCTGCAGGACAGTAGAAGTCCAGTCCGCCGCCGGTAGCTGTGTGGTAAGCGCGACAGAATGTCAATCCTAAAGGCCCGGGTTCGATTCCCGGCTGGTTCGGAAATTTTCTCCGCTCAGGGACTGGGTGTTGTGTTGTCCCAATTATCATCGTTTCATCCCCATCGACGCGCAAATCGCCGAAGTGGCGTCAAATCCACAGAAGGCCCTAGTCACACGACATTTTATTGTATTTTGTGGAAGTCCACATAATATTGCTCTGACGTAACGTGTTCTTTGTAGTGTATAACAACTGCATTGGCCAGACAGTTCACCAGATCTCTCACAGTTCAAAACGTGTGGAACACGATGAAGCTGGTATTTACCCGCCCTCTAGGGCCTGCTAGAGCCACTGCCGCTCACAAGATGTCATTCGATACCTTTATGAAGGTTCGCATGAGACAATACACGCTTGCTTTGCTGTCAGAGAGAGAGTGAGAGAGAGAGAGAAGGGGGGAGGTGGCGGAACTACACTGTGACTGTAACTTTACTGAGTCAACCGTGCTTTTTTTGTCTGAATTTGTTGTCACATACGCCTACAATGATCAACTAACCGTCACCTTACTTGTCAATAAAATGACAGTGTTGTTGAGGATGTTACTTTATCTGTTAATGTACTTTTTACCTTTTCCGGTAATCTATTGAAGGGATTTGTAGGTCCTTACAATTCACTCCTTTAAAACATGGTTGCTTAATAAATACGGAAGAAATGCATATTTACATCTTTAATGGCATGATAAGATAATATTGTGCAGGTTTGTGAGTAACGAACACATTCTGATGTAATGATTGCTTTCGTAATTTTGACCATCAGTTCTTAGTACCCCGCCATAAAAGAATTACAAGCAAATAAATACTGCTATTGCCCACCATCCGACCAAGTAGGCTCTGTTCATAAACTTTTGCCTCTCCGAAAATGTGCATTCAGGATCCAACCACATTAAGTACAAGAACAACACAACGAGCAACAACAACATCCAACCACTCAGCCGTACGATACTATTGTTTTTTTCTGTCATTCGTAAAATGTAGCTGCTTCTAGTTTTATACCATTACGAAACGGAAAATCTACGACAAAAACCCACGTCACAAAAACAATCTTCAAAGAATATCATACACTTTTCTTTCCCGTCTTTAAATATATAAGTTTTATATATCTTTTGTCCAAGGAAAAATAGTTTTTTTAACATATTTAGACAGCATTTTACTATTGCTCGAAATATTTATGTGTGCCAGGAATGAAATGTTTTGCATGTGGATCGGCACGATATCGAGCACTTGAAAATGACCATACGGTCAGAAATACGACTGTGGCACCTAAAATAAATATGAAACACAATAGCTAAAACTTTATCTTTCAAAAAGAACTTCGGTAGCTGGAGACAGGGTTTCAAAAAACCAAATTCCGGTAATTGTTACTTTTGTTAAGTATCTCTAAAGACTTTTATGTTAATGTGCTTTTCGTTTCGTTCTGAAAGAGTTCTCGCAACTTCCTGGCAGATGAAAGAAATTAAGTTAGTCCTATTTTTAGCACCCGTATTCCGCAACCTGCAGATCATAATAACAACGGAAGATGAAGCTTTTATCTTTTATACCTGCTGACGCACAGAAAAAAAGAGATGCTTGGATAATTTCTGACAACTGCATGCCTTTCATTTGGCTGTTGTTTTATCCTTGTGTGGTTCTGAGCATCTCACCTGCTTTCGGATCTGGAGCTTCAGAAATATAGAACAGTACCTCTTTAGAGATGTACGCTATACACCTGAAATAAAGTTCATATTGCGATCAGCAAGTAACAAGACACAAGCGCGCTGACATTTCTGCATTCGTGATGTTTTTTGTGGTGTTTGTAGCAGGCAACAATGGCTTATCATGCATCGATGACGGAAGGTAGACGTATACATGCAAGAGTACACAAATCCGTCAGTGAATCACAGGACCTTGCGGATAAACACACAAAAGCTTCCGAAAAAAAAGGCTATTTGGACCGCGCAACGAATTTCGTTGCAATTAGCGAGCTGACACCGCCGCCCACGCCCTGTAAAATAAACAGCCATTTTGTGTGGCGCGTCAGTTACGGAGTAACTGTTTTATTCGCTTTGTAATGAGAGAACTGTGCAGAAGACGGCCTCGACTTTCGGAAGCCTGCGCTGTCGCGCCGCGCTGTCCTGCCCGGGGCTTGCAGGACACACTCCCTGTGATGTACGGGACAGCGCCTGCTCATTATGCAACTCAAACAGCACGCCTGTCGTGCCGGCAGCACTCCCATCCTCCGCCCCTGAACAGGAGAACTTCGCCGTTGCTACACGGGCTAACGTTAACGAATTTCAGTGAACTTTCTGACATGAAGAGTACAGCGATAAGGTACAGTAAGCAGCACTGGACTGAATATGTACGAAATGAGGAAGTAGTGATAATTTTGAAACTTTATTGTTTTTTTTTTTTTTTTTTTTTTTTTTTTTAATACATGTACACTGCGATGCAGAATTAAAGTATCATTTTTTCCAAACTCCCTAATTCCCACCCACTGCGACGGTTAAGTTAGAAGTTCGCTTCATAAGTACGTACAACCTTCCTCTGTAACGATACAATATCATGATGCCCTGCGATGTTACCTTCGGGGTTAACGACGCTTTGAACAGCAGGTTGTCGAACCATGCGAAACAATGGCTGCAGCTCAATAGTTCATGTACCGTGTAAAGTGTTACATTAGCACCAAATTTCACCACTTCACCATTTCACCCACATGATCGTACCTAACCTTCTGAATGGTTGTGATGCGGCCCATCACGAATTCCTCTCATGTGCCAACCTCTTCATTCAGAGTAGCATTTGCACCTTACGTCCTGCCGACCACTGTGGCCGAGCCGCTCTAGGCGCTTCAGTCCGGAACCACGAAGCTGCTACGGTCGCAGGTTCGAATCCTGCATCGGGCATGGATGTGTGTGATGTCCTTAGGTTAGTTAGGTTTACGTAGTCTAGGGGACTGATGACCTCAGATGTTAAGTCCCATAGTGCTTAGAGCCATTTGAACCTTACATCCTACGTGTTTACATGTCACCCACTGAACATAGCTAGTATAGCTAAAATCATCACTATTTCTCTTTATGGAGATATTTCACTATACTGGTAAAAGGCACATTCCGTCGTCGACGTACTCACATTACACACTTTACAGGTGTGTGTGTGTGTGTGTGTGTGTGTGTGTGTGTGTGTGTGTGTGTTTGTATGAGAGAGAGAGAGAGAGAGAGAGAGAGAGAGAGAGAGAAAGAGAGTGTGTGTGTGTGTGTGTGTGTGTGTGTGTGTGTGTGTGTGTGTGTGTTTGTATGAGAGAGAGAGAGAGAGAGAGAGAGAAAGAGAGAGAGACCAAATCCGACGTAGCAGGGTGTGTATTAATAATTTCTTGAGGAGGAGGTCTGAGGGATGTGACGGTGATAATCACTCAAATTATCTGTGAAGAGACAGATTTCTACAAGAGACGAATATCGTAACACAGAATGGCGTATATTTCAGTAAGTTTCTCATCTTCGGTAATAATGCAGCACAAGGAAAACACACTACGTAAAACTGGTTGTACAAAGTTCTTAGGTTGCACATTGATCAAAATTTGAATTGGTAATCACGCATTACTGTTCTTCTCAAATGCTCTACTTGTAATTGTATATCATGGTACAGAAAACGTCAAGAAAATTAGCATACTTAGCATATTTTCGTTATTTAATGTCGTATGGAAAAAATTTATGCGGCAGTTCTACACATAGACACATTGAATAGGAACTTGCAGTAAAGATAACACAAGGTGTCCGACTCGAAGTTCCCATAGGTAACTATTTAAGAAATTAGGAAAACTAGCAACAGCCACAAAACACATTTACTCTCAGATTAAATTTGTTGTAAAGAATCAGGGACAATTTGAAAATTATAGCAGCAGTCATAAAAATAGCTCTTGGAACAAAAATAGTCTCCAGTATCCATAACTTTATAATACTCTTACGCGGAAAGGGGAAAAGTATGTAGCCATAATATCTGACTACCTCGATTGTGAATTAAAGGTAGATAAGGTTTTTTTAAAAAAAGGGAAATCATTTAAACTTGATAGATACTGCTATACCATAGATGAATTTCCGAGTGAAGAGTATGCTTTGGTTGGATTAACTTTATCAAAATTCGTTGCACATTAAGGCGAAAAAAAACAGTTATTTGAATGCCCAGTATGTAGTCAGGTTCTCTCAGAGGAGACTAATTTTACTGTCTAACCAATGACACCTTCAACATCATGGCCAGTTACCACGAATATGATACAAAGAACACGAGAAAACGACATCATCCAAAAATTGTACGAGACAGTGATCCCACACCAAAAACAAGATTGTTTAACTTCTTACACAGTATTAACCAACACAATCTTTTAATTTATACAGATTGAGCACTGTGGCTAAGGAAAAGAAAATTGACCGCAAACTCGTTACATACGATGCCTGAGGAAGAAAGTGAAGCGCCCACAAATAGGTCGAGAGAGTATGCGATGTCATTGCAGCGATTACAAAATCGAGTGAATTTCCAAAGAACTTAGTCGTAGGAGCCCACTTATAAGCCTGAGGTTGCACCCTTCTTGCCTAGATGCATACGCTGATTCGGTTGTGAAGGGCGTCATGAAGTCGTCGTATCTTTCCGTGACGAAGGATAGCCCACCCTGCTTTAACAGGTCCTTGATATCCAGGATATTGGCCTTATGACTGTGCCGACGACTCAGCAGTTGCCAGACATGCTCTTTCGGGGACTTTAGGGATTTTGCTGGCCTTAGTTCATACAGAAACGTGTCATGTATGGATGAGCATTGTTCTGTAGAGCCGGCCGGTGTGGCCGTGCGGTTTAAGGCACTTCAGTCTGGAACCACGTGACCGCTACGGTCGCAGGTTCGAATCCTGCCTCGGGTATGGATGCGTGTGATGTCCTTAGGTTAGTTAGGTTTAATTAGTTCTAAGTTCTAGGCGACTGATGACCTCAGCAGTTGAGTCGCATAGTGCTCAGAGCCTTTTTTTTTTTTTTTTTTTTTTTTTTTGTTCTGTAGAAAAATAGCGCCACGATTCAGTCACTTGAGAGGAAACACGAGAACACAGGATGTCCGTGACGTACCATTGTGCTGTCAGAGCTCTTTCAACCGTTACCAGCCGTGGCCCGAGGCCCGAGGTGATCTCTCTTTTTGCCCGGGCAATTCTATTTTTGATTTGCTTCGTCATGTGATTTTTAGCTTCGAAAGTAGGGGAATTCTTTCACTTCGTCTGCTGTGTGGTCCTTAATTTTGAGTTAAGTTGACCGTTAACCTCATTTTAGTTGCCCCTCATTACTTTTTTCTGTTTGCTCGGCTTACTCTCAGCCGATAATATGTGATGATTACTATGTTCGTTCTGTTCAACACTTCCTGCAATTCTTCCTCACTTACACGGAGTGTATCCATGTGATCAGCTACTCTTACCGCTGATATCTTTCATCTTGAATTTTATTCCCGCTCCTGAACCTTTCTTTCATTTCAGTCATTGTTTCTTCGATGAATATCTTATTCACGAGGGACCTGTCGTATAACCTTTGTAATCCTTCATTGGTTTTCTTTTCTTGTTTTCCCGTCTTGATCTTTGTACATATATTGTATTGCAAGTCTTTGCGTAGAGATTAAGCTGTTTTCATGTTAATTTCGAACCATTTTAAATTGTCGAGCGCTTTCTCTAGGTCGACAAGACCAATGAAATTTGAAGTTATCTTTTTTTTGGTCTTGCTTCCAATGTTAGAAGTGCCTCTCTGGGTCTTTAAGTTTCCTATAGACGAACCTATCGTTATGTAAGAGATCCTCGAGATACTCAATTTTCTTCGCTGTATTGAGAACGTAATTCGTATGCTTTTTTTTCTTATTAAACCTGTGACGTATGGTTACTTGGTAATAACTAGAAGTTCATAATTACGCCGGTTTTCTGACCAGAAGCTGAAATACGCTGCCTGTCGGAAATAGTAAAGCAGACGACGGACATGGTCCGATGTCAATAAAGTAACTTCATTCACGTACCTTTCATCGGCAGATACGCAAATGATTCTCTGTGATAGGATAAATGTCCGTCAGAGTGCAGTATTGTTTGTGTTTAGTTTTGTTACCAGGCCTGATAGGGAATACAAAGAGTGTGAACATCGTCAGATGTTGAGCGATCAATGTGAAGGACACAGAGACACCACGTACTCGCTTGAGATAGCGTTATCAGCAAGTGACTAAATTTTAAAGGGACATCTTTGTGGGTTTCCATTTGGCCGACTGGTCGGAGATTCAGATTTGTTGGGCTTTCGGATGTGCCAGTGGGCCGATATTGGATTCCATGGAAACGTGAGAGCAGCGTTGTCAGGGTTTCTATTGACCACCATAAAGGAGGAGCACTGTATTGTCCTCCATTCACATCGAAACCGCGACTACCATCCGAGAACCAATCAATGAACTGCCTGGGTCACTCTGAGTCTTCCTCCACGCTTGGTCGGTCATTCTGAACCCTTATGTTTGGCCTGTCGTCCGAAATTTCCTGGCATTTGCGGCGCGGCACGTTCCTTTTTACCGCCCTGCCAATGTCCAGCAATGTTCAATTGTCTAGCCAGAAACTGTAGTAGAAAGTACTAGACCACTACTGTCTATTGCAGGTCGCAACATACACAGGATGGTCGGGTAAACGGGATGTGGCTAGTACTGAAACAAAAGTTTTAATTTGGCAATGTAAATTTTCTGGTGTATTTTTACGTTAAAGATCACAGTTAATACTGCCAAGTCCATACTAAGTGTCTACACAATGTAAAGCTCCCACGCACACTCAATCACACACGTAGCCAGTTTATGGTATTTACACCCGCTACCGAAGTTAATAGAGTTCACTGAATCGTTTAGTTATGAAAATGCTCGCTCAAATGTTGTGCACTCTGCTCTACACGTAATACCTGTTCCAGTCTTAGACCGCACAACACGCCACGCGGTTTTAACTGACAGTCAAAAACAATAATTTTGATATTCCGTCCGAAATTCCACACGACTTCCACTATATCGTTCTCTTAAATGCGCTTTGTACTACTTCGCGAACTCGTAATTAGCATTTTTCCGCGATTTTATAGTACTTTCATCGGAGCTGATTTCAATGACATGTTACTAGTTCAAACCCTCAGCCCCGACTTACCTCGATCACACCAAAGGCTTTGTTCCCAGCATAGATTGGCGCGAGGCCGGATTTTTCTGATTGGCTGATATCACAAACAGCAAATCAGTGGCAGTATTATCCCGCGCTAACACGCGCTTTACTTCAATGACCAATCATAGTAAAACATTTCTTTCTATGGCAATTGGTAAATAAATAAATAAATGTAGAAAAGTATGAAATATAAACTTACTCCTTCTGAAATTACCGATTAATTTGTGTTCTACTCACGATTTATTCGTACCATAAACTGACTGCACATTTAATTATAGTAAATTCCCTGTATAGTTTAACTGGTACTTCGTGAATAAACAAAACAATTTTCATTTACTTCTGTTCTTCTTCACTCATACAACATCACACTGCTAATTACTACACATATAAAACAATTATAATTATGCAAATACATTAAATATTAGTCAAACATAACTTTACAACATTGTTTTGACTACGACTACTAGTACTGTCCGTCAACTGCTGACCTCTGCCGCCTACTAGTACAACTACGTGCAGCTCAGTAACTCAGGTCCATGTCAGCTGGTGACATCTGTCGATGACATGCCTATAACGATATCGTCCTAACAAGTGACAGGAGCGATGCGAAGGCGCTACGCCTCACATTGTGTGCGACTTCGTACACAATGATAAGGAGAGGTGAGCTACATAATTGTGTGACAACTTCCATTGTAAGAAAACTGGAAAGGAGCAGAAATGGTTAGCGAGCAAGTTAACACAGTAAACAGAAGATGTACTTGCTAAAAGTGTGCAAAGACTTATTACAAATAATGGAGCAAGGAACAGAGTGCAGCACATCAGAGGGTTGGATCCCCTCAGTCGACGACGTCAGGTTGCAACGCCTGGGCTGCTCTCAGGTTGTAATCTCCGTCTTCGGCGGTTGTGTCTGTCTGTCTGTCTGTCTGTCTGCCTGCCTGCCCGTCGCTTCCTGCTGTCGCTGTCCGTCCGTCCGTCCGTCCGTCTGCCTGCCTGTTCGCTGCCGTCTGCTGTCCGTCCGTCCGTCTGTTCGTCGCCGCCGCCAGCCGGTGCCCGCCACCGCCACCGCCGCCGCCGCCGCCGCCGCCATCCGGTGCCCGCCGCCGCCGCCGCCGCCGCCGCCGCCGCCGCCGCCGCCATCCGGTGCCCGCCGCCAGCCGGTGCCCGCCGCCGCCGCCGCCGCCGCCGCCGCCGGTGCCCGCCACCGCCGCCGCCGCCGCCACCGCCGCCATTCGGTGCCCGCCGCCGCCGCCGCAGCCGCCGCCGCCGTCGCCGCCGTCCTGACCCTGGTCTACGGCCGTCTTCATCCGTCTTCGTCTTTGTCTGTCCCCAGTTTCTGTCCTCTCCTCTTCGTTCTGTTCGTTCTTGTTTCTCTCTCCCGTCATGTCCGCCCCCACCACCACTGTCACTACTACCACCACCGCCATTGTCTATACCTCCCCTTCCGCCGCCTCCACCACTATAACTTGGTGTGCCCAGTCCCACCCCCCTCCTTCCATTCCACCTCTCCTCACTCTCCCTTCACCCTCTATCTTTGTCGCCCCCTCTCCCGCTTCTTCCTCCCGCTCCTCTCGTTCTGATCCCTTCCCCCCACTCCCCCAGCCTGTCACTGCAGCTCCGGCTCGGGTGGTGGCCCGTCGGGCCACTGCCCATGCCCAGCTCTCCCCGTCACCTTCGCCATCACCGCCGCCACTGCCACCGTCATCGTCATCGTCGCCGTCGCCTTCGCCTTCACCGTCACCGTCACCATCTCCGGCGCCGACTCCGGCCCCGGGACCTGCCCCTCCCTGCCACATTCCCGTTGTTCCCATCCCCCACACCTCCTCCACCGCCGTCAAGCGCCCCAGTGGCACTCCTGCTTCCTCTGCTTCTAAAAAGGCTGCGCCTCGTCCTCCTTCCCCCACCCATGATGCCATGGAAGTCTCCCCGCCTGTCCCTGCCCCCTCATCCTCCTCCTCTCCCCCTTCCTCCTACCGCTACCTCCTCTCCCGTCCTGATCCCTCTCTCCTTGAAGCCCGGAACCTCACCCTCTTCCTTCGCCAGCATTGTCCTGGTGCCCCCATCTCCCTCCTCACTCCTCGCCGAGATTCGGTCCTCATCTCCTCCCCCAGCCCAACCCTCCACACCTACCTCCTTTCCCGCATCCCTGTCACCCGCTCTGGCCCTCATGCCTCTCTCACCCCTGCTCCTTCACCACCTCCCTCCCGCCAACCCCAACCACCGCGTCGACCGCCAACTCTCACCGCCGTGATCACTCGGCTTAGTCCAGTGATCACGGAGGAGGAGGTGTTGGCGGAGCTCAAGGCGCATCCCCATTTGGAGGTGCGTGCGGTTCGCCGCATACATAACGCTGCCGGCCCCACCCGCCTTATGCGGGTTTTTTCTGAGCACGCCCCCTCCATTGACCGTCTCCTGAAGGAGGGTGCCCTCCTTTTTAACCAGCGGTACAAGGTCGACCCCTCCCGTTCCCCTCCTCAATCCCTGCGCTGCCAGAGGTGTCTGCACTATAACACGCACCCCACAGCTGAGTGCCACGAGGCCCCCACCTGCCCGCATTGTCGGCAAGCGCACTTCCTCAGGCAGTGCCCTAACCTCCAATCCCCTCCTTCCTGCAATACCTGCAATCTCCCCCATCCCACCTACTCCCAAAAGTGTAAAGCCCGACCCCCTCCAACCACTCCTGAACTCACCGTCCCTGTCCGTCCCCTGGACGCCCCCACCCCTCCTGGCAATTCCCTTCGTCCCCCCCCCCCCCACCGCTGAGGACGTCATCAGGTTCCTTACCATCGTCCTCCAGAATGTTCATCCCTTTCAGCGCCCACACACCCTCCAACAGATCTCCCTCGCCGCCCGTTCCATATTCCAACTCAAGATGTACACCACCTACTCCAACAACCAGGCCCATTTCACCTTCTCCCGCCTTGACACCCTCGTCTAAATCCCTATCATGGCGCGACAGCAACGTATCCTTTTCAACAACATCCGCTCCCTACCCGCCAACATGAACCTCTTCCTGCACACCCTTGCCACCCACCGCGTGGATGCCTTCCTCCTTAATGAAACCTTCCTCCAACCCCACCACACTTCGCCCTACCTCCTCCACCGCTCCGATAATCCCCTCCCAATTGCGCGTGGCGGAGTTGCCATTGGTCACCACCGCCAGATCCCCGTTCGGCTCCAACCTCTCCTTCCTGACCCCACCGAACACCTGATCCTTAGTCTCTTCTTCCCCGGCCTTACCGTTACCTGCGCCACCATCTATGTCCGCCATAACGCTCCTATTCCCTTCGACTTCCTCTCCCACGTCGATCATACCTTTTCCTCCTACGTGATCGCCGCCGACCTCAGTCGTTCCGCTGCCCAGTTACGGTGATGGCATCGGTTCCTCTCCACCCTTCAAGGTGACCTCGTCCCCATCCCCCGGCATACCCGTCCTGAATCCAACTCCACTCCTGATGTTATCCTCTCCTCCCCCAACCTCCTTGGCCGCATAACGGTGGATGTCCTGGAGCCTATTGGTAGCGACCATCTCCCTGTCCTCCTCACCGTTTCAGATGGTCGTCGCCCTCGCCCCGACCCTCGTACTGACCCTCCCCCTAAGTATGACCACGACTATTCCCGAGCCGACTGGAATGCCTACCGGGATACCCTTTCCACCCAGGTCGATAGCCACCCTCTCACCTACCACCACCCTGACGATGTCACCCATGCCGCCTCCTTTCTCCAGCAGACCTTGTCTGAGGCCGTGGAGGCCCACGTTCCTACTGTCGCCATCCACCCCACCGTCCTACCTTACCCCCACAGGCCGTTCTCCTCCTCCGTGAATCCCGTCGTCTCTACCGTGCCTTCCTCCGCACGCGTGACCCGGACACACTACGACGCCACCGGCAACTCCAGCGACACGTTCGTAATTTGCTCGCGGCTAAGAAACGCCGGGACTGGCGACAGACATGCACCCGTTTAAATGCAACCCTACCAATCAACTCGTCCAAGTTCTGGTCGGCCTTCCGTCGCCTTACCGGAACTAAACCCTCCCCCTACTATCCTCTTCTCCACGATGATCACCCCTTCCCTGACACCCTTAGTAAGGCCAATCACTTTGCCTCCTACCTCTCCGATGTCTTCTCCATCCCCGACGATCCCCAGTTCGATTACTCCCTCTTCCCGGATATCCGCGATCGAACTGACACCTCTGTCCCTCCCCTCACTCCTGGTTTCCAGTACTTGGACAACATTACACACACGGAACTCAATGCCCCTATCACTACACAGGATCTCATTGATACACTCCGCACAAAACGCAACACCGCTCCTGGTCACGATCGTGCCACCTACCGTCACCTTCGTGAAGCTCCTGTCTCTTTCCTCTCCACCTTGGCCAGGCTCTACAATGTAGTCCTGTACACCGGTTACTACCCCGACCTGTGGAAAACCTCCCGTATCCTTATGTTCCTTAAACCTGGCAAACCGCCGTCCGCCGTCTCCTCCTACCGTCCCATCAGCCTTACCTCGGTCTTCAGCAAGGTCCTGGAATCTATCCTCACCCGCTGCATCCACCAGCATCTCCGCCAGCACCGCCTCCTTCCCGTCACCCAGTGTGGCTTTCGGCCATCCTTCTCTTCCGACGATCTTCTCCTTCACCTCACTCATCTCCTTTCCGAACAGCTTAATTCCCGTCGCTCCGCAATCTTCCTCTCCCTTGACCTCGAACGCGCTTATGACCGCGTCTGGCATTCCGGTCTCCTCTTCAAGCTCCAAACCTTTGCCCTTCCCATTAACTACGTCCGTCTGATCGGTTCCTTTCTCTCCCGCCGTCCTTCCTATGTCACCATCCATCACACAGATTCCTACACCTTTTTCCCCTCTGCCGGTGTGCCCCAAGGCTCCGTCCTCTCCCCCCTTCTGTACCTTTTGTACACGGCGGACATGCCGCCGCCGTCGCCCCCCCCCCCGTCCACCTCCTCCAGTTTGCCCATGACACCGCCTTCCTCGCCCTTGCCCCCACCCTGCAACGCTCCCAACGCCTTCTCCAATCCCATCTTGACCGATTCACCGCTTGGTGCAACCAGTGGTTGCTCAAGGTCAATCCTTCGAAAACCCAGGCGATCATTGTAGGCAAAACCACCCCTTCCTTCCGCCTCCTTGATTTCTATCTCACCGTCTATGGCCGTCCCATCGCCCTCACTCCCACCCTTAAGTACCTTGGCGTCACCCTCGACCGTCGCCTCTCCTGGACTCCCCATCTCCATACAATCCAAGCCAAGGCACGTTCCCGACTCCGTCTCCTCAAGCTCCTTTCCGGCCGTACGTGGGGTCTGGACCCTTACACAATCCTCCACACCTATAAATCCCTCATCCGCCCTATCCTTTGTTATGCCCATCCAGCCTGGATCTCCACCCCCCCCTACCTTTTATAAATCCCTCCAAATACTTGAACGCCATGCTCTCCGCCTCGCCTATCGCATCCGTCTCCCCTCCTCCACGCGGATCCTGCATGATCTCATCCCCTTCCCCCACCTCCTCCTTTTCCTTGAAAGGATACGGATCCTGTACACCTCCCGTAAACTCGATCCTCCTCACCCGCTCGTCTCCCCAATCCTCTCCCATCCCCGCCCGCTGCCGCGCCTGTATTCCCACGTCCCACCCGGTCTCCATCTCTCCACCCTCCTTACTCTCTCCCAAGGTGGCTTCCGCCAGCTCCCCCTCCCTGATGATGTCCTCCTCCCCTCCATCTACCCCTCCTATCAACTTTGACCCTGCCCCACCACCCACTTCCGGTGTCCTTTCCTTTAGGCACCCTCCCTCCCTCCCTTCTCTTCCCCTACCTCCCCTTCTCTTTTCTTTTCCCCCATCCCCTCCCTCCGCCACTCTTCCCCCCGGGCTTCCCCTCCCCCTTCCTCCCTCCCCCTTTCTCCCCTGCCCGTGGCATCTCTGCTCTCCCCTCTCCCTCTCCCACTCCCCTTCCTCCTCCTCCTCTCTTGGCAGGTCCCCGGACTCGCACACGCATGGTGAACATTCGCGCGCCGGAGATCATCGCCATCAGTGTCTAGTGTGTGCCGTCGTGTTTAGTGTTCAGTGTTCCCCGTCACACTCCCTCGTTCACCAGTGCCATCGTCATCTTCAGAGTTTGTGCGTCGTCTCATCAGTTAGCAGTGTGGATTATCGACGAGTGTGAACGGCTCCGTGTTTGTCTCTATGTGTCTCCTGTTTTATTGCCCACATTCTGTAACTTATGTGTCTTCTCCTGTTTTCTCTGCTTGTATATTCTATGGCTGAAGAGCAGCGTAGTGTGCTGCTGACAGCCTGCCTGTTGTACAGGCTTTAAAAAAACAATAAAGTAAACAAAAAAAAACAGAGTGCAGCCCTCACAATGTCAATAAGGCCGAGGCTTATTGAGCTAATCATGAACGATGGTGCTGGAGTTGCACATCGTCCTTTAACGAAGAGGTTCCAAGTGTGGGTGGTCTGTCTGACTGCCGCCGGCCGTCCCATATCTCGGCTGCAGAAGGCGCTCGTTGACCAAAGCCACTGCAGATGTGGTTCAGTGGGCACGAACCATTGGATCCAGCGGATCCCGCGCAACTGCTGTCGGCGTCTAACGGAAATTTGCCATTCTACTGCAAACTTTAAAGCCTATATTTTAACACGATAATGCACTTCCACACATGCTGCATGTCTGCATGAACTTTCTGCGTGATGTTATGATACACCCTTGGTCAGTAGGATCTGTCCTTCATACAACACGTGTGGGACACGTCAGGGCTCCAGGGCTCACAAAGATATAATGAACGATACTGTAAAGGTTCAACCAGTAATTCTCAAGTGGCGTCTCGCAGTCGAGCTAGCATACGACAAGGGAAAGCGTAACCAGTAGTAAACAGCACGAACTGTGAAACTCCCGGATCTTGTACGGCGAGTAGGAATATTCCACCCTGAATCTTTACGTGAGAGAGGAATTCAGTGTAGGGCCAGAGTGACGGAATATTCTGGAAGACGGAAAAGTAAGCTAGGGGAAAGCGGATGTAAGGTACTGCGGCAGGCCTTGCATCCAGGAGCAACGAAGAGCAGAGTCGGCGCAGAAGTTGAAGAGAGCACAATTGAGCTCAACAACGAGCAGCATCGAGAGGGTAGCAGCAGCTATGGATGGGACGATAAAGTCTTCAGTCACGAGAAGATGGTGGTACTCGGGTGGACGCAACTGCAACTGTTACATAAGTTGCAACTTTACCTTTTCATCTGAATAAAAATGAACAGAGACAGCCTGTCTCTGTCTCAAGTAATTGACGTATAGAGTATCACTTGTTAGTAGGAGAAAGTCACTGTTTAGTGGTTGTCCCACCGTTAGCGCGAATCACGCCAAAGGGCCTGTGATTGAATATTTAGGCCAAGGGGTAGTGATTCAGTAGTTAGCAGAAGAAGTTGTAGCAAAGACACTTGTCTCTGTCGATAGTGATAAAATAACGAGAAGCACGCGAGAAGACCTTTCTGGCTGAGACTGTAGGGACTTGGAGGAAACTGTATACAGAAGAAAGGATAAAGGGCCTGACATCCCAGATACGTTTTATGTTAATGGTCAAATAAACTGGTTTAAGGGAGAAGTTGTACCTTAGTACTTCGGCAGACCAGCACTGCCTAAATCCCGTCTCATCGCCCTTGTTACAAGAATTTGTCAGCTTTACCTACACTGCCCTCACCGCCTTAAGTAGCAGAGAGATTCTGCTCCCTCTAATCTCCTTTATAGAGGTTCACTGAGGTAATCACACATTCCCGGCATCGTTAACGTCCTGATTGCGGCACGCATGCCTTGTTGTTGTTGTGGTCTTCAGTCCAGAGACTGGTTTGATGCAGCGCTCCATGCTACTTTATCCTGTGCAAGCTTCTTCATCTCCCAGTACCTACTGCAACCTACGTGATTCTGAATCTGTTTAGTGTATTCATCTCTTGGTCTCTCTCTACGATTTATACCCTCCACGCTGCCCTCCAATACTAAACTGGTGATCCCTTGATGCCTCAAATATGCCCTACCAATCAATCCCTTCTTCCAGTCAAATTGTGCCACAGATTTCTCCTCTCTCCAATTCTATTCAGTACCTCCTCATTAGTTATGTGATCTACCCATCTAATCTTCAGCATTCTTCTGTAGCACCACATTTTGAAAGCTTCTATTCTCTTCTTGTCTAAACTATTTATCGTCCATGTATCACTTCCATACAAGGCTACACTCCAAACAAATACTTTCAGAAACGACTTCCTGGCACTTAAATCTATACTCGATGTTAACAAATTGCTCTTCTTCAGAAACACTTTCCTTGCCTTTGTCAGTCTACATTTTATATCCTCTCTACTTCGACCATCATCAGTTATTTTGCTCCCCAAATAGCAAAACTCGTTTACTACTTTAAGCATCTCATTTCCTAATCTAATTCCCGCAGCATCACCCGATTTAATTCGACTACATTCCATTATCCTTGTTTTGCTTTTGTTGATGTTCATCTTACATCCTCCTCCACGACACTGCCCATGCCGTTCAGCTGCTCTTCCAGGTCCTTTGCTGTCTCTGACAGAATTACAATGTCATCGGCGAACTTCAAAGTTTTTATTTCTTCTCCATGGATTTTAATTCCTATTCCAAATTTTTCTTTTGTTTCCTTTACTGCTTGCTCAATATACAGATTGAATAACATCGGGGATTGGCTATAACCCTCTCACACTCCCTTCCCAACCACTGCACGCCCTAGCAACACTATATTGGCAATCTGGACCTTTGGCGGGACTTGACAGTGGCTCAACTTTCAACTCAGTACCAGTACCTGTAACCAGGATATGAAGAACCAGTTATTGCAGTTGTGGGCCATGATTCCTCACGGGATGCTACAACGAGTTTCTGACACCCATCGCAGCTGAATCGGTGTATGGAGAGTAGGTGTGACGTCACGCTGATAAGTGGGCTCTTGCTGCCAAGTCGTTTGTTTATACATTTGACTCGATTGTGTAAGCACTTCGTCGGTGAGGTTTCACTCCGTTTCCCTCCTCCCCTTCTGGATGGTTCACATTTATGCTAGCCGGTGCACGTAGTGTTTCTGAATCTTTCAGCATGGTGTATGGTAGAGATGGGTAATTCGCGAACGAACGGGTCCAAGGGATCGGTTCACCAAGATGAACGAAAGGACCGAGGAACGAATTCCAAGGAACGATCGGTTCATAGTTCACTTCGGTCGCGGCGGTCTACTTATAGTTCCCAGGAACGAGGAACGATCGGTTCATAGTTCACTAGTTCACTTCGGTCGCGGCGGTCACTTCGGCAGTTCTCGTTCCAGCCTCGGTCGCGTGCTCGTCTCAGTCTCGGTCTCCCTCGGCCGCACTCGTTGTTCTTCGCATGGCCACCTGTCTCAGTTCCACTGCCGACTGCTCTTAGTTAGTTCAGTATCTAGTTTTTCGTTTCGTTCACTGCGCTCGCCTATTTTACATGTGTTCTACATTGTTCTTGCATTTGGCTCTGGCTATTCAGTGTCCACGACAGGTAATCAAAAAGCGTTTTATAGTTACGTAAATTACATAAAAATTACGTTGTATGTAATAGGTACGTCTTTTCCGGTAACAAAAGGGCATATCAGCTCACTTCATTATATCGTTGAACAGCAGAAGACATACTTATAACAAGGGAAGTTTTTTTTTGTTATTCATATATTTTTTGGTTTCATCGACTTGATTTAGCAGCTAACTTTCAATAATTTGCTTAATTTTTAGTGTCAGAAAATTCATATAAAACGATTTTCGGGTATCTTTCAAATACAAAACATTACATTTAGGAAGGCTCTAATCATTCTAGTTTGGTTGTTTCCAATTTGCATTACCTGCTAGTTTGGTTTCTTTGGAAAAAAAGAGTGGGTTGTGGGTCATTTTGGCTCAGTAGGAAAAGCGGTGCCTCTCCATTTGAAAAGACATAGATTGCCATAAAATCATACTTATTATCTCAAAAACATTTGTTCAGAAGGAGCTTTCAAACCAAAAACTTTATTACTGCGAAGTTAATTATTATTATTATTATTATTATTGCTGCATTAACGTTAATAATGCAACATAAAAACCTAATTTTTACCAAGCGTGTGACGCAAGTACGAGAAAACCACATTTTATTTTATCCTTCCATGAAGTGTCTACTTCGCCTACGAACTCAGAGACAACGTGAGGTATATATAGGGTGTAAACGATTATTGTTTACAACGTAGCATAGCTATGTAGTAGAAGTCGAAACGAAGAATTTTATACAAGACACTTGTGGTCTATTAAGTTGGGAAACAGCCACCAACAGGTTTACAAGACTACACGAGCTATAGCCCATGCGCGTCGCATGAGATTTTCATGTTCTCTTCTCCAGCTCTCTACACATCGTCATCGATTGTTTCGCAATTGTTGCTTGCATTAGCTTGTTATTTCTTCACTGCCTAATTATTACGTGTTTGTCTGTATGTTGTATCTTCTCGTAACGGGCAACATATCGTCCGTAATTGGCGATCAGTTTGTACTCGGGGCCGGTTTTCCGTGCGCCACCCTATATTATTTCCCTGCGACCAGTCATACAAGGCTACGGTTGGCTAAACGAATCACAGAAATTACTTCTAAAAGTGTGTAAGAATAAAAACTCTATACTCCAGGGGGGAGGCAAGTGCCCCCTTTTGGTGCCCTCCATCCTTCAGTCACCTACACTATTAGTTTTCAGTTTTTCATAAGAACCATATACCAAGCACAAATGAACGGTGAACGAGTAAAAATTAACGGTTCCCAAAAAAAGAACGATTAGCAATGAACTAGTTCCCAAGGATGAACGAGTTTGGCCATCTCTAGTGTATAGGTAGCCGAAGTTAACCTCGTGAGAGTAATACGGAGACCACCCGGCGGCGGACCGCTGGTGTGGGTCCAGTCGCCGTACCCCCGATGACGCCGTCGCTCTGCAGCCTCCACCGGCCGCCGGCCTGCGAGCTCGCCGGCTCATCCGAATCAAAGTCGCCGGCCGGCAGCGCTCGCCGCAGAATCGATACGCGCCTCACGCACCGCGCTGCGTGGCCCACTGACGCCGGCGGCGCTGCGCGGCGTCGATAGCAGGCGCGCGCGCACGCACGCACGCCCACGCACACGCACTGACACACGTGCGCCACGTCACGCGCGCTGGGCAGCTGCCGGCGCTCGCTCGGGCAGCCGCTTTGTACGGAGCGGTGGATGGCGGCGTCTAGCGGCCCCCAAACGACAGAGGAAATCGCTTTTCTGGCGCCTGTCGGCCGGCGAGAAGCGGGCCCCCGATAAACGCAAAAGCGGGCAGCAGTTTGTACGAACCATCATAACGGCCTCCCTCCGCAGTCTATGACACGTTTCGCCGTAAAGGGAGAAAAGCCCGTGCTGCCTATAAGTCTGTACATGAAAGTTAATGGATCACTTTGCCGTTAATGTCCAAGTCTACAAAAAGTTTATTGTCCTGCTGACGACAAGAGCGACTGTCTCGTGCATCGTGAAGTGACACTGGGACAAAATCACTTGACGGGATTTCCGGCGACGTCGACGCACACTATTTGTGGGACGAACACAGTCACTGTGAGAGAGAGTGGCACTGGGCGGAGTGGAATGAACTACATGAATTTCCATGGGCGGAGTGTCACGAGCCGGAGTATCCTTGGTTCGATTCCGATTCCGGCACGAAGCAAAGGGCCTGGAATGGTTGTGAGTGTCCGATCTGAGCTTTTTTCGGCAAACACTCTGAACATGTCCTTTTCTATTACAGAAAAAGCAAATAGCCTGCCTGAGCGGTGGAGCGGCGGAAATGGAAGAGGCGTGGCGCACATAGCGATGATAATAATTAATTTTTCCCAGCACACTCAGTAGCTGCTTCAAATTCTGCGGCGAAGGAAAGTCTTGTATGGCACGGAGGTGCTCGGGACTGGGATGTATGCCTTGGGCATTGATTACATGTCCCGGGTAGGGTAAGTCACGAGCAAAAAACACACATTTGTCCTTCCGCAAGCGAAGACCATTTTGTCGCAAGACCTGAAATAATGTTCTGAGATTGGCTAAATGTTCTTCTTCCGTCTTTCCGGAGATCACAATATCGTCCAGACAGTCTGCTGCAGCAGGGACCGACACACAAACAGTTTGTAGATATTGCTAATCCAATGTGCACTGCACGCGTGGGTTCGGATCCCATCCTCGTCGCCAAAATGTTGTGGATTGGCAGGAGCCAACCCACGGAGTTTGGAGGAAGCCGAAAGGCACGCGTTTAAGCTCACGCAGGCTGGCGTGAGGTCTGGAACAGGACAAGGTAATCAGAACTCAGTAAAACGGACGCAGATGGTGGAATACTTAACTTTAATCCATTAATGTTGAACGTAGCTCTTGTCTGTACATTCTTTACAATATCAATAGCAACTGATAATGGCGTCTTGCTAGGTCGTAGCAATTGACGTAGCTGAAGGCTATGCTAACTATCATCTCGGCAAATGAGAGCGTAATTTGTCAGTGAACCATCGCTAGCAAAGTCGGTTGTACCACTGGGGCGAGTGCTAGGAAGTCTCTCTAGACCTGCCGTGTGGTGGCGCTCGGTCTGCAATCTCTGAAGCCCGCATCTCGTGGTCGTGCGGTAGCGTTCTCGCTTCCCACGCCCGGGTTCCCGGGTTCGATTCCCGGCGGGGTCAGGGATTTTCTCTGCCTCGTGATGGCTGGGTGTTGTGTGCTGTCCTTAGGTTAGTTAGGTTTAAGTAGTTCTAAGTTCTAGGGGACTTATGACCACAGCAGTTGAGTCCCATAGTGCTCAGAGCCATTTGAACCATTTTTTTTGCAATCTCTGATAGTGGCGACACGCGGGTCCGACGTATACTAACGGACCGCGGCCGATTTAAAGGCTACCACCAAGCAAGTGTGGTGTTTGGCGGTGACACGACAAAAGTAAAACTGTTTTAGAGGAATGTGGCCTAAATTGTACCACTTTTGATATTTCCCTTTATTATAACCCAAACAGTAACTTACAAAGGTATTTAAACAATGTCATCCTTAAGTGTAAGAAGATGTCTAGATTTATAAAGGGTTTTAACTACAGCTACCAGGCATAAAATTTGTTATTTCACTACAAAAATACAGCAACCAGCCACTTTTTAATGCGTGTTATTTATGCCAATATGCATTTCGGCTTTGCACCCATCTTCAGCTGGCAAATTACATGTAACTTCAGTTTCTACAGTGGTACAATCTCGACAGCAGTTTTGATGCTGCAGCTGGCCTGTGCAAAAGCAGCGATTCCAACCATTTACTTCAATTTCGCGAGTTTAAAGTTACACACTATCAGTTGTTCATTTTACTTACATTCTCCTCTCCTTGTTTTTTCTTGGCTCTTCTTCTTTTTTGCAACAACGCAAACACTTTTTGTCACGTATTTTACACAGGCGCACTGCGTTATCCGCCATGTTGTCGATTGACAGTTTTTGTTCACATACAAGCGGTTTATCTATGGACAGAGTTACATTTTACGAAAGTTTTGAGGTTCTAGATAAGCTACTGGTTTCTAAACAGTGACTTGGGTGATAGAAGTATTCTAAGTAAGATGTATACCATTTTTGTTTTTGGTTACTTAGGCAGTATTGAAGATCATAAACTAACAACACATTTATACAAAGCAGTAATTCATACATTTACAATATAACAACGATAGAATTAAGATTTTTATGTTGTATATTATTACATGCATTTGTTGGGTTTATATTAGATTATTTTATTTCTTGATTGTGCTTAGTAAGTGGTTTGATAAGTAGAATGTGGAAGTTTTTCAGAAATATTCGGTTTGGTAGCTCTGCTTGGTCGTTAAGTATGTCAGAAGGGGTGCATGTTTATGTGAATAAATTTTGATTTCTTCTAGGGGGCTAGGTGGAGAGCATGTACGTTATGGGATATGTCTGTTACTTGATGTTCTTCTTCTGCAACATGTTGGGCAAATTGTTATAAAATTTGTTAACTAATGTATTGTTTATTTATTGTGTGACATGTTTCGAGGGTATACCTCATCTTCAGGCTACATAGCATTACAAAAACAATTCCACAACAGGATCATGTAAATGTTAAACAATCCTTTCATGATCCTATTGTGAAATTGTTTTTGTAATGCCACATAGCCTTATGATGAGGTATACCCTCGAAACATGTTGCATAATAAATAAATAATACATTAGTTAACAAATTTTGTCTCTCGTAGCGATAGTTAGAAACCTTTACATATTTTTGAAGCAGTCACGGTCGAAAAATAGTCCAAATTGCTTCAAATTCTTTTGTAAGAACATGCTACTGGCATCTCATTTAAAGAACGAAAATTCTGAGAAAAATGATCACAGTACTCTTAATTTTCTAAAAATCCGTAAATGTTGCAAACTAGCAAGCTGGTTTCCTAATTTGCACCAGTCTGTGTATAAACTGTGCTACCCTTGTAAACTATGTCCCTCACCTTGAAGATACGTACTAGCGGAAGTTTAAGGAAATGTTCCACATTTTAGTTCTTATATCACGGTCACACCTTTCGCCAACCCCGCACACTTTTCATGAATCCACATTTTGCATCTCGCGCATATGATCATGTTTTCCATTCTATCTTCCTCACACAACTCGCAATATCATTTCTGTGTTCACTGATTTAATTTTGCGGTGGATTCCCCGCACGGTCTCCAAAACTTTGTTTCCACGCGTCAAGCCATACTTTTAGGTTCCTTCTCCTTTCCTTCCTTTTTTTTATGCTGCTAGTCATCTCACGAGCTCCTTGCCTTCGCTTGGATCTTTCATCAGGTGCCTCGGATTCGGTGATATTTCTTGGATGGATCGTAGCCCACTTTTTACCTGCCTTAGTTTACTCTATGTCAAAATTATGGCACAACAAATTTCTTCCTGTAACGTCGTTGCAAGTTTTCTTAACGCAAAAATGCATAAACTGAACCTCAAATGTAAGACTGTGCTCTGTCAGTTCATTTTGAACTTCGCTGGAAAATCTTTTTCTGCAGCCAAAAACTTTTACGCATCCATGTACATTTTTATTCTTATTTTGAGTACACCTTTTAATTGTCGGCTTAGGCACGTTTTACATGCGTGTTCGTTCATTTAATACATGATTTCCATTTCGTTTTACTGCACTGTTAGAGCAAAATGCTATTTATCTATACTTCACTTCCCGTAACATCCTTCTCATTCGACACTGTAATATAAAATGATTGTTTAATTAATAATTTAGGATAAAGAACCCTTTTTTTAAAGATCTATGAAAAGATCCTGGAGAAGAGAATAAGAAGCAGTATTGAAAGTAGACTGCAAGAGGAGCAGTACGGTTTCAGACCGGGAAGATCAACAACGGACCTCATATTTGCGGTAAGGCAACTGCAGGAAAGGCACTATGAGTACGGGAAGGACTTAATCATGGCCTTTTTGGATATTGAGAAGGCGTATGACAGTATCTGTAGGGACAAGCTCTGGGATGTGCTGAACGCAAAAGGGATAGATGAAGAGATAACACGAAAAGTCAGAAAAATGTATGAGGGAAGTGAGAGTTGTGTGAAAGTGGGGAGGGAACGTACTGCATGGTTCAAGCTGGAAAATGGGCTGCGACAGGGAAGTGCACTTTCGCCTTTATTGTTTATTATTGTTATGGATGAAATCCTACAGCAAGTATCAGATGCAATTGGAGATCATAAAATGAAAGCAGTGCTTTTTGCCGATGACCTGATGTTATGGGGAAATTGCGAGAAGGAGGTGCAAGAGCAGTTAGATGCATGGGAGGCAATGGCAGCACAATATGGAATGCATTTCTCTGCAAAGAAAAGTGAAATAATCGTCACAACAAGGAATAAGAATAGGCCAAATGTGGATATAACTTGTGGAGGGGAAAAACTACAAGTGGTAGAGAACTTCAAGTACCTGGGAAGCGTGATTGAAAGTAAGGGGGGAAACGCAATGGAAATAAATGAAAGGGGCAGAAAAGCAGGGCAGTTCTACAAATGCATTAGGGGGCTTATTTGGAACAAGGAGGTGCCACAGAAATCCAAGGGAATTATATACCGAACCTACTTTGTCCCCATATTGGCATACGGAAGTGAGACATGGGTAATGCACAAAAGCGACAAAAGTAGAATACAGGCTAGTGAAATGAAGTTCCAGAGGAGCAGGTTGGGCGTAACAAGACGAGACAGATTGCGAAATGTGTATGTGAGGGAAAGACTAAAGGAGGAACCAGTACAGGACAGGATAGAAAAATCAAGACTGCAGTGGTATGGACACATGAAGAGAATGGATGAGGGAAGAATTCCAAAGAGGATGTTTCATCTGAAACTGGAGGGGAAGAGGCCCAGAGGAAGACCAAGAGATAGATGGGTGAAGGGAGTGAAGGAATGTGTGATGAGAAGAGGAGAGAACTGGACGAAGGTGGAAGAGGGGGAATGGTGGAAAGACAGAACACGATGGAGAGGCTTGTGTTCCCGACAGACCCAGCCAGTGGCTGGAAACTGTCCAAGATGATGATGATGATGATGATAAAGAACCCATTAGAAAGTTCACTATACCCTTTATAAACATTATGTTGTAGTAATAATGGTGAACGCATTTTTTAAAAACTCGCTATACGGCCAAGTTCCTTAAACTGTATCGGGACAACATCAGAAACTTGTACGTTATAGGCAACGTCACCATTTTCTCTTTTTCAGTTTCCTACAAACGAATCACAACTAATATAGATTCTTGACTGCCTGAAACTAAGGTTATTTCATGTATATTCACCTACAAATAAAACATTATGTTGCTCCTTACCATACAACAGTAATTCTCTCCTCCATGTACATGCATCATAACTACAAAAAAACTAGCGCTGTCTTCAGACGATGTGCTCCTCAACTCGCAGAACTCATAACTGACAATACGGCTGCAAGAAGCACATGGTTCACACTGAATTCACTAAACGTCATATATAACAACAGGTACGAATTTTGTAGCAGTGGTACAAATTAGGACCTGGTACAGTACAGATAGCTTTGCCCTACCACAGAGGACGTGTGGTGACAAACATTAGTGACATGAACACGTTCCGGCAAGTACAGTATTTGATCAAACGTATGTGGACACCTATTAGTGGACGTTAACAAGGGGTGTGTCCACACTTCGTCTTGCTTGAACTGTGCAGGGAACGTTTTCAATGAGGTGTTTGAATGTATGTGAAGAAACGCCAATCCATCCTTCCTCAAGAGCCGAAATCAGCAAAGGTAGTGATGTTGGACGCCGTGGTATGAAACGAAGTCGGCATTCTGGCTCATTCTAGACGTGTTCCATTGCATTCAGGTAGCGCCTCCGGTAAGACCAGTCTGTTTCAGGAACGTTACTTTCCACAAACCACTGCCTCGCAGATGCTGCTTTATGACAGCGTCTATTCCATTAGTGATGCAGTCATTGTCTCCGAACTGTTCCCCTGCTGCACGGAGAATACAATGCTGAAAAATGTTTTCCTGTCCCTCTGCACTTAAGAGGAGAACACGGCAAGTGCTATATGCCGATTTCTCAGAAACGTCGCTCAGTGGAAGAGGGGCCAAAATAAATTACGCACTTGTATTGACTTATCCGTAGATACTTGACCGTTTCTGAGAAAACGACCGTCAAAGTTTTCCACGTACTTTAGGTGCACTTTTGTGCGTGATAGCCTCAGCCCATTTGGACGCATACCGGCTAGCATCGCGATCTCAAACTATTGCGTCCCTTTCTCGAAACCCGGTTATTGTTTTCATTCATTTTATGATTTCATTTATCTACCGTCCGTAGAGGGTTACTACACGAATGTTTCTTATCAAGTTAGAGGATACAACGTTTTTTATATCAATTCTGAGATGACAACTTAGTTTCACAGTAAGTACTCTAACATTCTGCGTGGTGTCTGTTGTTCTAAGTCGTGTCTCCCTACCACTTTCGCGCAAAGACGTTCCGAGCGTGTTTTTTAGGGAATTGACTAGTTTGAACCTGGGACCTGTTGCTGGTAAGGAGACGCCAGACCACACATGATATGTAGAGTTCAGAAGAGTTCAGTGAGACTAGCAATGATATAACCAAATACTTAATGATTTCAGCGTCAGCTCCACTGCACTCCCTGTAAAAGAATCTTAATACTAACTAAATTTAGTGGAAGTGGTTCAAGGCTATCCTTTTTGTAGTTAGCTGGTAAAATAACGTCGAAAAAGCAGTTATGTTTACCATTGGAAATTCTATTCTACTCACAAAACATTGTTTATAAATTGCACTATTGATAAAAGGAAATGTTTTAATACAGGATGATAAAAACCAACTGCGTTCAACAAAAATGTGAACGAATATTCCCTGAATGGGTTTCCAAGTTCTACAATGGATCGAAGGATGACCTATGCCATATCACATCTACAATCTAGGTTTAAATTAAGTTTCACAAAAGAGAAAACTATCAAAATGGTCTACAGTGACCCTCAATTATCTTTAATTACTTATTTAACTTGTGGTAAATTACAGTGGCTGATGTGGCTTCTCAATAACTATATAACAGAAAAATCATCACGTTTCAGATTTTTGCTTCAAGTGGCAAATGTGAACACCATGATCTTTAATTTACGATCGACACTAGTATTACGTAAAAAGGGGATGTAACAGATGAGACTTCTGCAGTTCTGAGTGAAGTCTTATGTGCTCAAAAATGCGGCATCGCGTGTGTTCATTACCTTGTCGGTGTTCGTCAGGGGGCGGCGGCCGGCGCAGCTCCATGCATCTCGCCGTCCCGGAAGCAACTCTGTCCTAACTTCTCCTTACTACAATTTACCGAAGTTGGTTTAAAAAAAAAACTATCTGGCTGTGTTTTCATCTGACCAATCAGGTTCTCAATGTTAACCTTAAGCTCTGCCTACAAAAATTCTGTCTATCCAATGAGAAACGTTATACTTTTCGTGGTGGGGCAATGTTTTTAAAGTTTGCAACGTAACAGAGACGCGAAAAAGTCTCACGCTAAAACTTGCAGCTGGTGTGGCCCTTTTAGTGTTATCATAAGATCTATACTGTTCTTCTGGAGGGCGCTATCTTTTAACATGGGCTGGGGGGTGGTCCTGTCGGTTAGCTGGCGACGTGGGTGTCCGTCCCTTATCGTAGGGCTTTCTAGCTTAACACGGTTCTGCTCTCGGCTTCTGTTCTCGTTTATCCCCTCGGAACTGCGTCTGTCTCACGGTGGGAAGGTATGACATGCATTTAGGCGTTCTTGTGTTAGTCTGTGGTATTCCATTTGCTCACTCGTTACTCGCATTACTTTGGTTAATTTAATATCACGATTTATTCGGAGCTATGTGACATACTACTGGATTTGCTTATCATGTCAGGGTTTTCATGGAAGGTGTTGGATTTGCCTGACACCTTACAGTACCTTACATTTACTATGTAAGTATATATAGGGGAAGCTCTCCTGCTTGAAGGTAGGAGACGAGATACTGCCAGAAGCAAAGCTGTCAGGACAGGGAGTGAGTCGTGCTTGGGTAGCTCAGATGGTAGAGCACTTGCCCACGAAAGGAAAAGGTCGCGAATTCGAGTCTCGGTCCGGCACACAGTTATAATCTGCCAGGAAGTTTCATATCAGCGCACACTCCGCTGCAGAGTGAAAATCTCATTCTCAATACAAAATTATTTAACCAAAATCATCCCTTATGAATACAACCAAAGCAATTAGTCAGTAAAGAGAAAACATAGTACAACATAAAAAAGAACTTATGCAAAGCATAATTAATCAGAAGAAAAAATTACATGATATCTTACTATGGTGTTACAAGTCGGCATCGCCTATATAAGACAACAAGTGTGTGGCACAGTTGTCTGATCGGTTGCTGCTGTTACAATGTCAGGTTTTCAAGAGTTATGGGAGTTTGAACGTGGTGTTATAGTCGGCGTCACGAGCGCACCGTGAATATCAGGAATTCGGTAAAACATCAAATTTCCGACATCGCTGCAGCAGTCTGAATTCGTTTCCCGGTTGATGCAAATTTTTAAAAAGAGGAACATGTTCTATGAGCATTTTCATGAAGCTAAAATGCATGCTTGTTAAAATTCATGGTGGAACCTTCAGTTGTTATTCAGTTTACACAATTCGCTACTAGTTTCGGTCAATCACGAATAAGCTGCTCTAATGCCAATTAAGCTTGATAATGGTCACTGACCGAAACTGGTATCGAATTGTGCAAAATAAATGACAGCTGAAGGCTTCACCATGAATTTTAACAATTATTTGGCGGCTGAATATCCCCACCTGCAAACATACAGAAAATACGTGCAGATGGAAAAGAAATCGGTAGCGCTGATCACTCGTAATCGCTCGTTCGAGTCTCGTTTCAGTCATAATTTTTTAGTTTTTCTCGTTCAGTTAAATTTAAATACACTCCTGGAAATTGAAATAAGAACACCGTGAATTCATTGTCCCAGGAAGGGGAAACTTTATTGACACATTCCTGGGGTCAGATACATCACATGATCACACTGACAGAACCACAGGCACATAGACACAGGCAACAGAGCATGCACAATGTCGGCACTAGTACAGTGTATATCCACCTTTCGCAGCAATGCAGGCTGCTATTCTCCCATGGAGACGATCGTAGAGATGCTGGATGTAGTCCTGTGGAACGGCTTGCCATGCCATTTCCACCTGGCGCCTCAGTTGGACCAGCGTTCGTGCTGGACGTGCAGACCGCGTGAGACGACGCTTCATCCAGTCCCAAACATGCTCAATGGGGGACTGATCCGGAGATCTTGCTGGCCAGGGTAGTTGACTTACACCTTCTAGAGCACGTTGGGTGGCACGGGATACATGCGGACGTGCATTGTCCTGTTGGAACAGCAAATTCCCTTGCCGGTCTAGGAATGGTAGGACGATGGGTTCGATGACGGTTTGGATGTACCGTGCACTATTCAGTGTCCCCTCGACGATCACCAGTGGTGTACGGCCAGTGTAGGAGATCGCTCCCCACACCATGATGCCGGGTGTTGGCCCTGTGTGCCTCGGTCGTATGCAGTCCTGATTGTGGCGCTCACCTGCACGGCGCCAAACACGCATACGACCATCATTGGCACCAAGGCAGAAGCGACTCTCATCGCTGAAGACGACACGTCTCCATTCGTCCCTCCATTCACGCCTGTCGCGACACCACTGGAGGCGGGCTGCACGATGTTGGGGCGTGAGCGGAAGACGGCCTAACGGTGTGCGGGACCGTAGCCCAGCTTCATGGAGACGGTTGCGAATGATCCTCGCCGATACCCCAGGAGCAACAGTGTCCCTAATTTGCTGGGAAGTGGCGGTGCGGTCCCCTACGGCACTGCGTAGGATCCTACGGTCTTGGCGTGCATCCGTGCGTCGCTGCGTCCGGTCCCAGGTCGACGGGCACGTGCACCTTCCGCCGACCACTGGCGACAACATCGATGTACTGTGGAGACCTCACGCCCCACGTGTTGAGCAATTCGGCGGTACGTCCACCCGGCCTCCCGCATGCCCACTATACGCCCTCGCTCAAAGTCCGTCAACTGCACATACGGTTCACGTCCACGCTGTTGCGGCATGCTACCAGTGTTAAAGACTGCGGTGGAGCTCCGTATGCCACGGCAAACTGGCTGACACTGACGGCGGCGGTGCACAAATGCTGCGCAGCTAGCGCCATTCGACGGCCAACACCGCGGTTCCTGGTGTGTCCGCTGTGCCGTGCGAGTGATCATTGCTTGTACAGCCCTCTCGCAGTGTCCGGAGCAAGTATGGTGGGTCTGACACACCGGTGTCAATGTGTTCTTTTTTCCATTTCCAGGAGTGTATAAAATTCATCAAATATATGTCAATTAACACATATCTAATTGTAATTTTTATGAGAAACCCACGTCTTTTTATTTCTAACCACATATGACTCACAAAAATCGTTTTCATTGCAAATATAAATACTTAAATACCAATGCTTTATAAAATACTGATAGTAAAGTGTGTTTCAGTTAAAGAAAAGCGTTACGAATTAATTTTATTTCATCTTTGTGCATATAATGTAAATGTGCATAAAACATACGTGTTTGATTAAAAAATTTGCGCGGCCAGGAATTGAAACTACACTGTGTATGTGGCAGGCAAGTACACTTCCGCAGCACCACGCTGCCTGTCGATAAAGCGCTCTTACTTTGAGGCATTATTAAAGTCGCTCGGTAAAACATGGAAGTCAATTTTCTCATGAAATTTTGAGAGTTGCATCGAACTGCTGACTTGTGAACATAAACATCGAAAAAGTCACGAAAATCCGCAAGCCGTGAGGTCACCATTTGAATGTTGTATGTATGTCTAAAATCTCTTTTATTACTCTTGAATATTTGTGACATGTCTTATCAGTGATGAAACGAAATGATCGTATTGCATTATTGGGCGGGAGTCCCTTTCTGGAATTGTTCGGCCGCCTGGTCGGAGTCTTTCTACACGGTTCACTCACATTAATGAGACCACCGCCTATTTTCGATGTCAACGTGCGATAGCCACTCACAGACAGCACGTCGCAGCACTAGCAGTGCAGAGGTATACAGGGTGAGTCACCTAACATTACCGCTGGATATATTTCGTAAACCACATCAAATACTGACGAATCGATTCCACAGACCGAACGTGAGGAGAGGGGCTAGTGTAATTGGTTAATACAAACCATAAACAAATGCACGGAAGTATGTTTTTTAACACAAACCTAGGTTTTTTTAAATGGAACCCCGTTAGTTTTGTTAGCACATCTGAACATATAAACAAATACGTAATCTGTGCCGTTTGTTGCATTGTAAAATGTTAATTACATCCGGAGATACTGTAACGTAACGTTGACGCTTGAGTACCACTCCTCCGCTGTTCGCTCGTGTGTATCGGAGAGCACCGAATTACGTAGGGATCCAAAGGGAACGGTGATGGACCTTAGGTACAGAAGAGACTGGAACAGCACATTACGTCCACATGCTAACACCTTTTTATTGGCCTTTTTCACTGACGCACATGTACATTACCATGAGGGGTGAAGTACACGTTCGACGGGCGTTTCGTAGGACGTGGAGGACGCATAAATTGGGCAGCCCGTTCTCCTGATCTTACACCTCTGGACTTCTTTCTGTGGGGTACGTTAAAGGAGAATGTGTACCGTGATGTGCCTACAACCCCAGAGGATATGAAACAACGTATTGTGGCAGCCTGCGGCGACATTACACCAGATGTACTGCGGCGTGTACGACATTCATTACGCCAGAGATTGCAATTGTGTGCAGCAAATGATGGCCACCACATTGAATATCTATTGGCTTGACATGTCGGGACACACTCTATTCCACTCCGTAATTGAAAACGGAAACCACGTGTGTACGTGTACTTCACCCCTCATGGTAATGTACATGTGCATCAGTGAAAAAGACCAATAAAAAGTTGTTAGCATGTGGACATAATGTGCTGTTCCAGTCTCTTCTGTACCTAAGGTCCATCACCGTTCCCTTTGGATCCCTACGTAATTCGGTGCTCTCCGATACACACGAGCGAACAGCGGAGGAGTGGTACTCAAGCGTCAACGTTACGTTACAGTATCTCCGGATGTAATTAACATTTTACAATGCAACAAACGGCACAGATTACGTATTTGTTTATATGTTCAGATGTGCTAACAAAACTAACGGGGTTCCATTTAAAAAAACCTAGGTTTGTGTTAAAAAACATACTTCCGTGCATTTGTTTATGGTTTGTATTAACCAATTACACTAGCCCCTCTCCTCACGTTCGGTCTGTGGAATCGATTCGTCAGTATTTGATGTGGTTTACGAAATGTACCCAGGGGTAACGTTAGGTTACTCACCCTGTATAAAAGGTCTCGGGGTACGGGAGGGGGGACGGGGTTGGAAAAATCCGGCACGTCAAAATCGCCGTGGTGCCAATGACAACAACGAGAAGCAGCTGCAAGCCGCAGAAGACGACACTGGACGTCGATTTCTGACCTCACACCACCCGTCACAAATGGTTCAAATGGCTCTGAGCACTATGCGACTTAACTTCTGAGGTCATCAGTCGCCTAGAACTTAGAACTAATTAAACCTAACTAACCTAAGGACATCACACACATCCATGCCCAAGGCAGGATTCGAACCTGCGACCGTAGCGGTCACGCGGTTCCAGACTGAAGCGCCTTTAACCACACGGCCACACCGGCCGGCTACCACCCGAAACAGGACAGTGAAGAAACAGCAAGGGAATTTAAACTAAGATATTTTGTCTTTAATTAAAATATGTATGCATGAACGACTACTGATCAGTAAAACATGCTAGAAACGCGAGGCAGTATGTTAAGTCAAACATACAGTAAACAAATGTGACAAGTTTCAGAGAAACAATAAATAATTATTCCACTAGGCACGGTTCGTAAACTTAGCCGGCCTGGCCACAATTAATTATAAAACCCGAAGAGACACAGGTGCTGAAGTTACGGCGTTAGTCTTTGTCTTAATGCTGAAGTCGATCAGAAAGCGTTCTGTAGAAACTGGAATTAAAAGGAGCAAAGTGCACCTCCACGTGAAGATGGATCACCGTGAGGACGTGGAGTATCATCAAGCAATGCAGAGATGAGGGTGGAGCACATACAGATGTTTAAAGTTAAAGTGAGATAACGGTCAGGGTAGAGGTGCTTCCTGGCCAACCCGTATGATGTTGACCCTGACGGTCTGGACCACCCTGTTGTATAAGGTGGCAACCACTTCCACTTCACTGAACGCAGAGGCCCACTAGCTTTTCTCTGGCAAACTCCAGGAGCCACTCCACTCCCCCCCCCCTCCAACCCCACCCCTACAAAGTCCTCCCTCCCCCCTCCCCCATCTTCTTTAGTTTGCTCTCCTCCCCCCGGCTCATTACGGGAGCCGGGTGCGGCCATTCCGCCGCCAGCCCTCTGGCCGAGTTCCCCGACGTAATCTGCGGCGGCCGGGTGCTTGGGAACAACTGTTTGGCCAGAGGCAGCCGCCTCTTTCTCGCCTGGAGCCGCGCGACCTGACCGAGCTGCTCCTGGGCTCTGAAGCTGTCCGACAGCAAACGCCGCACCGGACGCACGTCTACAGCTACATTACGTAATTGCAAATCTCTCTGAAGTGCATGGCAGAAGATACTTCCCATTGTGCCAGTTACTGGGGCTTATTCCCGTTCCATTCGCGTATGAGAAGAACTGACCACTTAAAACTGATACCGGTATTTTAGTTCCGAGTAACCGGTATTTTTTCGGTATTTGGTCTCTGTCATAGAAACAAGTGTTTTTCATTTATTACTAATAACCGAATAAAATTAGCCTTAGCAGCAGCGCTATAATTTTATGTTTTTAAACAAACCTTTCCTTTAGAAAACGGAATAACTTTTATTCGTAAAATTGACTTTAGTTTGAAATACTGCGTTACTATAGGAAAAGGGGAAAGTGGTCAGTGCTATTTTAATAGCAATAAGGTACGCGTGTTCGTGCAGGGTGCAAGACTTGCCCGCACCTGGTCTATACGGTAGTTTCTCCCTGTCGTCGCCGGACATCCGTTGTACTGCAGAACGATACCAGCCCTAGTCGGGAAACATTTCAACGAAGTGATGTAGCAATGAACTACAATGCTCCAATTCATTTAAAAGATTAGAGATATGTCAACCATTTTTATGAAATAATTAAAGAGAATTATGTTAACAGTAACATATTAGAAACTTTACATTTCATCCATTAACAGTATATAATATAAACAGAGAGTAGCCGATCTCCTGCCTGTGTCTACATAATATGCTGTTACCTGCTTGTAGCCCCTGAAAGCGACAAATTAAAAACATAATTCTTCAACCTCACTTATCTCCGTGTAGCACTGACTATTCGTAATTCTCAAATAATGGTATGAGCCCTGATTACAACACAATTTTTGAGTAGAGTTCAAAAACTTAGAATCAGTAGGACAATATCGGCTATTTTTGGTAGTATTCAACAACTGATCAATTTTCAGGAAAGGCAACAAATGTTACAAGGACTAAGTTTTCTTTTATTTGCCTGTTGAATTTAAAATTTTGATTCTGTGTACCTTGTAAATGAGAAAGTCAAAATGTTTTCATTCTTTGTTCGAGTACTATGTTCGTTCCAGGAAATTAGGGGAATAAAAAACCGAAAATCGGTTATTTCAGAAACCGGTTATTTTGAGCACTTTTAACAATCAGGTTAAACTAGCGTGCTAAAAAAAACTATATAGCCGAAAACCGGTTGTTTCAGCGAGAACCACCATCCCTAGTGTGGACTGCAGAAGAAATGTTTAAATGCCTCTGTGGGCGCTGATATTAATCTTCTTCTCACGACCCCCACGTGCCTGGTAAGTAGGGGGTTTAATGTTGCTAGGGTCATCATTTAAAACCAATTCTTGAAACTTCAGAAGTAGGCTTCCACGTGACACGTTTCTTCTGTCTTCAAGAATCTCCCAATTCAGTTTCTTCAGCATCTTTGCGGCACTCTCTCGCGAATGAAACAAATCTGTTATCCATCGTACTGCTCGTCTCTGTATGTGTTCAATGTTACCTCTTAGTCCTGTCTGGTATGGGTCCCTCACACTTGATCAATATTCTGGGATTGGAAACACTAAAGATTTGCAAGCAATCTAATTTCTAGACTGACTTCATTTCCCTACTGCTCTACCAACAAAGTGTGGTGTGTTGCCTGGCTTAACTATAACATCATCCTATGTGATAATTTCGTTTCGTATCCCTAAAAAGTGCTACCCACAAGTATTTGTATGAGTTCAAAAAATGGTTCAAATGGCTCTGAGCACTATGGGACTCAACTGCTGTGGTCATAAGTCCCCTAGAACTTAGAACTACTTAAACCTAACTAACCTAAGGACATCCTGCCCGAGGCAGGATTCGAACCTGCGACCGTAGCGGTCGTGCGGTTCCAGACTGTAGCGCCTTTAACCGCTCAGCCACTCCGGCCGGCATGTATGAGTTGGCCAATACCAACTGTGACTTATTGGTGTTATAGTCATAGGATAGGTTTTTCGTTTTGTGAATTGCACAGTTTTACATTTATGAAGATTCAAAGCAAGCTTTCTATCTTTGTGCTGTTTTGAAACCTTACTGAGATCCGACTGCACGATTTCTCCTACAGTTTTTCACTGTACGAAACTGCCTCATCTGCGAAATGTCTCAAGTTACTACTAATACTGTCTGCAAGGTCATTAATGTACAAAAGGAGCAGAAAGCGTCCCAGCACTCTTCCGTAGAGCAGACCTGAAGTTAACTCTATTTCTGTTGATAATTCTTTATCAATAAATCTCCAAGTCAGTCACAAATTTCTCTCCATACCCCATAGGACCACATTTTCGATAATAAGCGTGGGTATGGCACGGAGTCAAACAATTTCGGATATCGGTAAACAATATTTTGATCCATGGCTTTCACGATGTCTTGTGAGAAAAGTGCGAGTAGGGTTTCAAATGATCGACGTTTCCGGAATCCGTGCTGGTTGGCATGAACGAGTACTTGCATTAAGGTTAAGCCTAGAATATGTTCTGAGATTCTACAGCGCAGTTGCTCCTCATATTTTCGTTGTTTCAGTCGCCAGCTGTATTCGTTGTAAACGTCTAATATTTCACTACTACAGGGGGTTTTATCCTTGAAAATAAGTCCACCAGAAGAAGGGATGTGACAATAGGACACATGTTAAGACATTGTGGAATAATTTCCCTGGTACTTGAAGGAACTTTGAGGCTAAAAACTGAAGGGGAAGTCAGAGACACGAGTATACCCAACAAATGACTGAGTGTGTTGGATATGAACGCTGCTCTGCGGTGGAGAGGTCAACACAGGAAAGGAAGTCGTTCCCCATCGCATTAATCCAATCAGAAGACTGGTTACTCAAAAAGAAAAAAGTCATGTTAGCACACTGGACAAAATAATATCCTTATGAGTCGTCTGTTTGGATTTCCCGATGTTCTTTTGTGTAGTGGATTCGGCTTCGCCTAACCCTGAGCCACCACTAGCCGAAAATTCCACATTGCAATTTGTTGATCTGCAGATCTCGCTGAAGGCATTGCGGTCGTTCCTGAGCTCATGAAACAACCGAACCTGTAGTTTTTTCCAGATCTTTCCCATCCTCTTTCTAGAGATATCACGTGAAACCGTGTTTACCTCTATCCTTGACAAGAGTACATTTCGGAAAAAAAGAATGTTCACAACTTTATTACGGATATGCATCACGAGCAGATATAGACTCAGATTACATTTTAATAGCGATGAAGAGTAGGCTAAAGTTTAAGAGACTAATAAACAAGAATCAGTCTGCACAGAAGTGGGATACGGAAGCGCCAAGGAATGAAGAGATACGACTGAAGATGTCTGAGGCTATAGATAGTGCGATAATGGGTAGCTCGGAAAGTAGTTCAGATGAAGATAAATGGGCATCTCTAAAAAGGGCAATAACAGTAGTTGGAAAGAAAAACTTATGTACAAGGAAGGTAGCAAAAACCATGCGTAACAGAAGAAATACTTCAGTTGATCGACGAAAGAAAGAAGTACAAAAAATGTACAGGGAAATTCAGAAATACAGAAATGCAAGTCACTTAGAAATGAAACACAAACGAAGTGCAGGGAAGCTGAGGTGAAATGGCTACACGAAAAATGTAATGAAGTCGAAAACGAAACAATTGTCGGAAGGACTGATTCAGTATACAGAAAAGTCAAAATAACCTTCGGTGATATTAAAAGAAAGGGCATAACGTTACGAGTGGAATGGGAAATCCATGGTTAAAAAACAAAGGGGAGAGCGGGTAGGTGGAAAGAGTACATTGGGAGGTCTCTGCATGGGAGAAGACTTGTATGATTACATGATAGAAGAGGAAACATAAATCGTCAAGGAAGAGATAGGGGACCCAATATTAGAATCAGAATTTAAAAGATCTTTGGAAGACTCAGGATAAGACAACAGAGATAGACAATATGCCATCATAATTTCTAAAATCATCAGCGGAAATGGGAACAAAACGACCTTGATGATGTGTAGGAGATATGAAACTGGGCATATACCAAAGACTTTCGGAAAAATATCATTCACATAATTCCGAAGATTCCAAGAGCCGACAAGTGAGAGAATAATAATCACAATCATCTTAACAGCTCACGCATCCAAGTTGCTGATAAGAATAACGCAGAGAAGAACGAAAGAGAATCTGTTAGATGACTATGAATTTGGCTTTAGGAAAGGTAAAGGCACCAAGAAATGGCACTTCTGCCGTTGCGGCTGATAATGGTAGCAAGACCACAAATGGAGAAACATTCATAAGATCTGTCGACCTGGGAAAAGCGTTCAGCAGTGTAAAATGGTGCAAGATGTTCGAAATTCTGAGGAAAATGGGGGTGAGCTATAAGATAAGACGCGTAATATACAGGGTAATTTTTTACAACGAGTACAAACTCTAAGGACTGATTTATGAGAGGATACGGAACGAGAAAAGTGTAATGAATTGATGTCCCCGCAAATGCATGGTTTCCGTGCTAGAGACCATTTATTCAATCATACATTGTTACAGAGACTGCGGCCTAATACGCGCTGTACTATGCATCACAGTTACAGTATGTGTTGAAAACAGTTTACATGTACCTCAACGCATGCGTGTACGTGCTATAGCATGTTCTGTCTCATACGTTCACATCTGCCGGGCTGCATCCGAACTATGTGAAAGGCAGCATGTATACGCTGCTCCAGTGTCTCTACGTCTGGAATGGGCTCTGGATACATGATACTTTTGAGACGGCCCCATAACCAGGAATCGCACGGGTTGAGATCCGGTGAACGGGCAGGCTATGCAACTGGACCCTCTCGTCCGATACATCGACCGGGAAGACACGATTGCTAACGGTGAAGGGCGCTGGAGCACCATCATATAGCAGGCAGATAACCCTTCGAAAAATGATTATAGCTCCATCTTCTGTCTGTAGTAACGGACTACTGCTGGTCAATAACCAATAAAACAATACTAATCTCCGTTATTTAGGCTTTCCAAGGAGCACGCATGCCCGTAATAATCGTTACGAAACCAGTTTAAAGTGATGCTGTATTTTGTAACACGAAGGTTACTCGATTGAAGCAGGCCTGAAGATGACGTAGTGTATCGTCGAAACCGGCAGCGTAGAAATAAAACCTAAATAACGGCGATTGATATTGTTTTATTGGAACCCTTTGAAACATCAATGGCACTTCTTCCAGCAGGGGAGGCAAAGTCGCCAGTAAGAAACGTCGATTGTTCTGGCCTGTGGCGACTTTGAAGGAAGAGTGGTCCCAAAATACGCACGCCAATTATACTGGCCTACACGCTCCAGCTGCACCGTTGCTGATGATTCGCTGTCGCCATACCAAGGGGGTTCTGCATACTATCCCACAGTTGATTGTTATGAAAGGTGAAGATACCACTCCGTGTAAAGGTGGCCTCATCTGTGAACAGGATGGATGACACAAATCCCAGAATGGTGGCTGCCTGGTAAAGAAACCACTGCTCCCGATGTGGAGAGTCTGTCGCTAGTAAGCCTTGTATAGGCTGTAAGTGAAAAGGGTAGCAACAATTGTCATGGAGAATGATCCACACGGTCGTCTGGCTTACCCTGTACTGATGGAGCAACTGCCTGATACTCACACGGCAGTCGCCTTCCACAGTGTTAATCATATTCCCCTCCAAGCCTGGTGTCCCAACATTTCTGGTACTTATCACATGATTTACTGCTTCCTGAAACGATCCTGTCTCAGACAAACGGCGAAACACTGTCGCAAACATTTAAATGCAGTGGTTGTTGTAGGCACGGATAGGTCTCCTGATATGATCATGCTGCCCGCCGCGCATGAGAATTTGTCTTTCCATAAGTAAACACCATGTCGGCAAGCTGTCGATTCGAATACGGAACCACTGTGTACAACGCTGTATCACATCCACTAGAAGGTGGGTCAGCAAGAGAAGTGAATCAGACACAACATAACCAATTGCTACGGTAGGTTCAAAACGGTTCAAATGACTCTGAGCACTATGGGACTTAACATCTGAGGTCATCAGTCCCCTAGAAATTAGAACTACTTAAACCTAACTAACCTAAGGACACCACACACACCCATGCACGAGGCAGGATTCGAACCTGCGACCGTAACGGTCGCGCGGTTCCAGACTGAAGCTCCTAGAACCGCTCGGCCACAGCGGCCGGCCTGCTATGGTAGGGCCGGCCGGGATGGCCGAGCGGTTCTAGGCGCTACAGTCTGGAACTGCGCGAGAGCTTCGGTCGCAGGTTCGAATCCTGCCTCGGGCATGGATTTGTGTGATGTCGTTAGGTTGTTAGGTTTAAGTAGTTCTAAGTTCTAGGGGACTGATGACCTCAGCAGTTAAGTCCCATAGTGCTCAGAGTCATTTGAACCATTTTTGTCATGGTAGGATAGAGCGCTATGGCATGCTGTATGAGGAACAGTACAACCCTCTAGGAGGAAACAATGCATACAGTAACAGTGGCTGCAAGATACACCACATATTAGACTGCAGTCTCTGTAACATAGTATGATTGAATAAGTGGTCTCTAGGACGGGAACCATGCATTTCCAGACATAAGTTCATTAGATCTCTTCTGTTCCGTATCCTCTAACCGACCATCCCTATAGTTTGTACACAGCGGAAAAATCATCCTGTACAATATTAGCTGCGGTACCCGGCGTTGCCCAGGATGTTTAATATCTGCCACACAAAGTGACCGGCTCTGTCCCTTGTTGATACTGATACCGAATGCAAGCCGCACGGGAAACCGAAATCGCTTTAAACTGAATGGCATATATGACCACACTGGGTGTCAATGTAAGGTGACGAATGAATATGTCTTCACCTGTGGCATTCATAAAAATCAAGTTTCAGGTTTCTGATTCTGACTTTTGCAAATATACATCAACGTCAAACTAAAGTTGTAGTAATAACAGTTCCATCATAGATTAAGTTTTGCTTTCTTCTTAACCTACAAATTAAAGTAATATATTTGTAATGCATAATATACGTAAATAAATCTGATTTTCTGCAAAAAATATTTTGACTCTAATAATACGCTGTACGAAAAGATGATTGGGTGCGCTAACTGCGTTACATTTTACGCGATACGTATCTCATTGCGCTTTTGGAGAAACCATGTTCTATTCTTTCAGCTCAGTTTTCACTGTTTCTAGGAGGGCTGTGTTCGAGCACGACTCGAACTATGGAACAGTTTACTTACTGCTTCTAGAAACCCTCGGGTTCTGGTCGATCTTCTGATCAGCCCGCGATCTAGTGACTCTTATTGGTATTATATCTATGGCCTGTCTTACAATTAGTCTAGCGCTGCGGATTCTGATAGTAAAAATAACTGCGAAACACGGACTAAAATGTTTTCTAGGTTGTAGGCATTACGTAATAAACGCAACTAATAATAAATAAGATTTTTCAGTCATGCTTCTGTCAAATTTTCGAACTTTCACTCGTGCTGCGATCTAGTGGCTCTTGATAGTACTATCTCCAAGACGGGTATTCTCCCTGTGTCCGCAGCTCGTAGTCTCGCGAAACCATTCTCGCTTCCCGATCACGGGGTCCCGGGTTCGATTCCCGGCGGGGCCAGGGATTTTCACCTGCCTCGAGATGACTGGGTCGGAGGAAGGCAACGGCAAACCACCTCCACTAGGACCTTGCCTAGTACGGCGGTGCCGGTCTCCCGCAACGTCCCCTACGCTCTGTTACGGAGTACGGGACTTCATCATCATTCTCGCTGTAATTTATTGCCGCGATGGGAATTACACTCGGTTTACCACGACATATATCGTTTTTTTATGCATTTAATTTTTTCATTAATTTTCTTCATTGCTTTATCTGAATGTAGGAGTCTGAAGTAAATTGGTCAAGTGCTTTTCGACCTGTTCGCGTAGTTCAGCAAGTGTTGTTGATTGACGAGTCGCAAGAGTAGCTTCTCACGCCATCATATGCCACAGGTGCTCGATTGGAGACACGTCCGGCTCTGAGCACTATGGGGCTTAACATCTATGGTCATCAGTCCCCTAGGCCTTAGAACTACTTAAACCTAACTAACCTAAGGACAGCACACAACACCCAGCCATCACGAGGCAGAGAAAATCCCCGACCCCGCCGGGAATCGAACCCGGGAACCCGGGCGTGGGAAGCGAGAACGCTACCGCACGACCACGAGATGCGGGCGAGACACGTCCGGAGATCGTGCTGGCCAGGGAAGTTGCTCCACTTCCTGGAGAGCACGTTTTGTCCCACGGGCAATGTGTGGGCGAGCATTATCCTGTTGCAACAACACATCATCTTTCTGTTGCAAGAAAGGCAGAAAAATGAGTCTAACAACATTCTGCACGTGCCAAGTGCTGATTGGTATCCCCTCCAGAAACACGAAATTTGTATGAGAGTTGCAGCTTATAGCACTCCAAGCCATGAGGCATGGAGGGGCCAGTGTGTTTTGGACGAATTTACTCTACGAGACAGCGCTCAGCTGGTCTACGTCGTACGCGCAAATGTCCATCACTTGCCTGCGGGCAAAATCTGACTTCATCGCTGAAGGCCGCGGCGTACCATCTCATCTTCCAAGTGATCTTCTGGCGGCACCAGTCGTGCTGTGCGCGTCGATGCTGTGGCGCTAGTAGAAGACAGGCTAGAGCTGTCCCACTGCTGATAATAAGTTCGCAGCAGTTCGTGTTGGTAAGTCTTGGCTCAGAAGCCCTCTTATCTGTGCCGTGGTAGCTGTACGATCTGCCACTGCTGCCCTTGCAATACGACGGCTCTAGCGGGTATCCGTGCTGCTCGGACGTCCAGAACCTCGTCTACGGATATTAGAATGTTCACGTCACCACTGACACCAGCATCTTTGCGTAATTGACGCATCACGTCCAACTTCTGTGGCAGTTCACCGAGAGGACCATCCCGCCACTCGTAATGTCACAATTTGACCCCTTTCAAACTGGCTCATTTGGCTGTAGGAAGTGTGAGTGCGGCTCCGTGGCATGGTTGACTGCTTGCTTCACACGTTTGCATAGCACTGAGCCTTCTAGTTGTGAGCATTTTCTGAACTTCTTCTATCCCCCAGGTGGCCTACGACCTATGTCCACCTAAATGTTCATTAGGGAATCATATAGAAATTTGAAGTGAAAAGTACCTTCATATATTAAACATATTTATATGTTTCCAGTCAGATTACGAAGTGATCTTTCTCTTGTCTTGAAGATAAAGTGTCCAAATTCATCAAGATCGGAATAAAATTGCAGATTTGTATGAGTTACAAACAAACAAATACACACTGTTCCTTATATACAGGGTGTAAACGGAATAAGGCTCCAAAATTATACAGATGGCACATCTCGCAATGCTTGACAAAAAAGTCTAGTAACATGTTTGCGTATTTCCTACGGTTGTCCCAGAAAAAAACAGTTCGTCTCAGGATAATGGTTTTGGAAAAGTAGATACTTGCCCGTGGACGTACGTAAGAAATCGGTTCCTGTTATTGCCCGCTGTGCATATTGACATCGCGAGCGTAAATCGTAAACACATAGGCAACTGCGGCGTGAGTGGCTGCGTCATTGTAATACACCGAGCGACGACAGTAGGCGAGTAACCTGTGCAGATGTTATTGCAACTCTGTTAACTGTTAGGGTGGAAAGGAGATTTACTACAGCTGAACTATGCGAAATGCATTTAATTTATGGCGAGGCAAAAGGTGTCGCGAGGGCAGCTGTACGAATTTCATGTGGTTCCTCCACGATGCTGCTCCACCCCACGTTGGTCACAGAGTACGCAGATTTTTGGATAGTCGATTTCCAGGACGATGGACCGGGCGTTCGGGTCCACGTCGATGGCCAGCACGCAGCCCTGATTTAAATCCACTGGATTTTTACTTTTGGGGCCATATGAAGGAACTTGTTTATGCTGAGCTTGTAAATAATGTGGACGAATTGACGCAGAAGATTTTAGATGCTGCCGATACCATAAAGGCCAATGTGCATGTGTGTGAACGAGAGCGACGAAACTGGGTTCGCCATAATGAAGCATGTGTAGACGCGAATGGTGGTCAATTCGAACATTTATTGTAGTATTGGTGTAAGAGGAAACGAAGTAATGGGTTCTCTTTTCGTTACGATGTTGTTGTACAGAAGGAAAATAATGTGAATTTAGTATTCGTTATGGCATTGCCGTAAAAAGGTGAAACAGTTGATTGTAATTAATGCACAACTATCTATTTGGTGAATGACTAAATTTGTACTAATGGAAATACATTGTGTTTGATATTAGCATGTCATTACTACTACGACCTTCGTTGTCGACTTGTTGAGAAACAGACTGGTTGCATGGTTGTAATCAATTCACGTAAAGCGAATTACACATTCTTGACAACCCAAAAACCGTTTACATTCCTTTTTTCGGTACCACCTGATTATCACACCACGTCGCTGTACACGTCTTATGGTTTCAATCCTTTCTCTGGCCGCCCCGTCATTGTAGGCAATAAGCTCGGTACGCCTTGGACTGTCGGTTGACTACGTAAACAGAAATGCGTATACTATCTATCCTACGAACATTAGGTTTTAATAATACAAAAATAAAGTACATGATACAAGAAAATGTCATTAGACTTTTTTGTCAAGCACACCGAGATGTACCATCTGTATAATTTTGGCGCCTTATACCGTTTACACCCTGTATATAGTTGTTTAAAACGAAAGGTGACAATAACAGTGGAAGACAGAGAACAAAATGCTCGGATTAAAAAGGCTGTAAGGCAGGGCTGTAGTCTCCTGCTCCTACTGTTCAGTCTACACATCGAAGAAGCAATGACGGAAATAAAAGAAAGGTTCGCTCTCCCGAGTGAAAGTGAAGAAGAATTACAGCATCTGTTGGATGGAATGAAGAATTGAAGAAAGACAAAAGTAATGAGATTTATCCACAAATTGCAACAGCGAGGAACCTTATATCAGAATTGGAGATCACGAAGTAGAGAAAGTTAAGGAATTCAGCTACTTAGGCACCAAAGTAATCATGATGGACAGAGCAGGGAGGACACAGAAAGCAGACGAACACTGGCAAAAAGGACATCACTGACCAAAAGAAGTCTACTGTTAGTACCAACCGTAGGTCTTAACTTGAGGAAGAAATTTCTGAGAATGTGCGTTTGGAGGACGGCATTGTATCACACTGAAACATGGACTGTGGGGAAACTGGAACAGAAGAGAATCGCAGCATCTGAGATGTGCTGCCACAAAGGAATGTTGAAATTTGGTTCTATTGATGAGGCAAGAAATGAGGTTCTCTGCAGAATCGGCGAAGCAAGAAATGTATCGAAAACACTGAAAGAAGGAGGGACAGGTTGATAGACATCTGTTAATATATCAGGTAAAACCTACCATGGTACTAGACGGAATTGTAGAGAGTAAAAACTGTAGAGGAAGACAGAGATTGGGACACATTCAGTAAATAAATGAAGACGTACGTTGCAATTCCTACTCTCAGATAAAAAAGTTGGTACGTATAGGACAATTCCCGTTGACCTGTAATCATGAAGTTTGGCAAGAAGCAAGGTGTCACAGTACAAGGAAAGGAAAAAATCCGAAAATTGTTAATCTGTAATTATGTTGTTGTGGTCTTCGGTTCAGAAACTGGTTTGATGCAACTGTCCATGCTACTGTATCCTGCGCAAGCTTCTTCATCTCCCAGTACGTCCTGCAGCCTACATCCTTCTGAATCTGCTTAGTGTATTCATCTCTTTGTCTCCCTCCACGCTGCCCTCCAATGCTAAATTGGTGATCCCTTGATGCCTCAGAACATGCCCTACTACCGATCCCTTCTTCTAGTCAAGTTGTGCCATAAATTCCTCTGCGCCCAATTCTATTCAGTACCTCCTCATTATTTACGTCATCTACCCTCTAATCTTCAGCATTCTTCTGTAGCACCATGTTTCGAAAGCTTCTATCCTCTTCTTGTCTAAACTACTTATCGTCCATGTTTCACTTCCATAAATAGCTACACTCCATAAAAATACTTTTAGAAAGGACTTCCTGACGCTTAATTCTATACCCGTTGTTAACAAATTTCTCTTCTGCCATATCCAGTCTACATTTTATACCCTCTTCCCTTCGGCCATCATAAGTTATTTTGCTTCCCAGATAGCAAAACTCGTATACTACTTTAAGTGTCTCATTTCCTAATCTAATTCCATCAGCATCACCTGATTGAATTCGACTGCATTCCATTATCCTCGTTTGGCTTTTGTTGACATTTATCTTATATCCTGCTTTCAAGACACTGTCCATTCCGTTCATCTGCTCTTCCAGGTCCTCTGCTGTCTCTGATAGAATTACAATATCGTCGCCAAACCTCAAAGTTTTTATTTCTTCTCCATGGATTTTAATTCCTACTCCACATTTTTCTTTCGTTTCCTTTACTGCTTGCTCAATATACACATTGTACAACATCGGGGATAGGTTACAACTCTGTCTCACTCCCGTCTCAATCACAGCTTCCCTTTCGTGCTTCTCGACTCTTATAATTCCCATTTGGTTTCTGTACAAATTGTAAGTAGCATTTCGATTCCTGTATTTTACCTCTGCCACCTTTAGAATTTGAAAGACACTATTCCAGTCAACATTGTCAAAAGCTTTCTCTAAATCTACAAATGCTATAAACGTAGGTTTGCCTTTCCTTAACCTATCTTCTGAGATAAATCGTAGAGTAATTACTGCCTCGCGTGTTCCAATATTTCTACTGTATCCAAACTGATCTTTACCGAGGTCCGCTTCTACCAGTATTCCATTCGTTTGCGAAGAATTCGTATTGGTATTTTGCAAACATGACTTAAAAAACTGATAGTTCGATAATTTTCACACCTGATAACATCTACTTTCTTTGGGATTGGAATTATTATATTCTTCTAGAAAGCTGAGGGTATTTCGTGTGTTTCACACAGCTTGCTCACCAGGTGGAAGAGTTTTGTCTTGGATAGCTGACCCAAGGCTATCAGTAGGTGTAATGGAATGTTGTCTACTTCCGGGGCCTTGTTTTGTCTCGGGTCTTTCAGTGCTCTGACAAACTCATCATGCAGTATCCTATCTCCCATTTCATCTTCATCTACGTCCTCTTCCATTTGGTGGGGAGGCTTGCGTGCCTCAGCGACACAGATAGCCGTACCTTAGATGCAACCAGAATGGAGGGGTATCTGTTGAGAGGCCAGACAAACGTGTGGTTCCTGAAGAGGAGCAGCAGCCTTTTCAGTAGATGCAGGGACAACAGTCTCGATGATTGACTGATCTGGCCTTGTAATGCTAGCCAAAACGGCCTTGCTATACTGGTACTGTGAACAGCTGAAAGCAAGGGAAAACTACAGCCATAATGTCATGCGGCTTTACTGTATATCTAAATGATGATGGTTTCCTCTTGGGTAAAATATTCCGGAGGTAAAATAATCCCCCATTCGTATCTTCGGGCGGGGACTATTCAGGAGGACGTCGTTATCAGCAGAACAAAACTGGCGTTGTACGGATAGGAGCGTGGAATGTCAGATCCCTAAATCTGACAGGCAGTTTAGAAAATTTAAAAGGGGAAATGGTAGGTTAACGTTAGATATAGTGACGTTCGGTGGAAGGAGGAACAAGATTTCTGGTCAGGTGAATATAGGGTTATAAATACCAAATCTAATATGGGTAATGCACGAATAGGTTTAATAATGAATAAGAAAATAGGAACGCGGATAAGCTACTGTGAACAGCATAGTGAACGCATTATTGTAGCCAAGATAGACACGAACCCGACGCCTATCACAGTAGTATAAGTTATTATGCCAACTAGTTCCGCAGATGATGAAGAGACTGAAGACATGTATGATGCGATAAGAGAAATTATTCAGATAGTTAAGGGAAACTAAAATTTAACAGGGACGGAGGACTGGAATTCGACAATAGGAAAATGGAAAGAAGGAAAAGTAGTAGGTGAATATGGACTGGGGGTAAGGAATGAAAGAGAAAGCCGCCTTGTAGAATTTTTGCACAGCGTACAAGTTAATCATAGCTAACACTTGGTGTGACGTCATAAGCGCGTGACTGCGTGTGAGATCGCTCTCTAAGTTTTCATCTATTTTTAGTTTTCAGATATATATTTTAACTGTTTTTGTGATAATATTTACTATATAAGTGACTTATTAGTGGTTTCTTCATTCACCTCTGCATTTCGTGTGTTGTGGCCTGATATTTGTGAGTGTTTCGTATCGAGCAACTTAACCTCTTACCCGTGTTTACATTCCGCGCTGACCAGTTGCAGCTGTAGCGGCACATCGAAAGCTAAGTACTAATTAATTGTTTGTGTATAGTAGTTTATTTAGGAACTTTAGTAGTCTTCAACCGGTGTTCTTGGTGTTTTCCGGTGAAATAACTTCAGAAGAAATTTTTGCGAACTGCTTTCAGTTTCGTTACTGTCATTAGACGTTTGATTTTCTTTCTGTGTTAGTATTTTGTTATATTCTCATTTGTTGTTGATTAATACTGTCAATAATAGTAGTTACTTCCCTTGTAGAGCAAGTTTGTGATAATTGTAGTCAGTTTTTAACATCTTCTTATTGTAGTAGCGGAACTTAGATAAAGTTGTTTTCTTGTTTCAATAATTGTAAAATTTTACCATGAGTGAGAAGTGTGGGCTTTGCCGTAGGTTCGTGAGTAGTGGATTGCGGTGTGAGACTTGTTCGAAGTATTTTCACTGGGGGGAATGCAGTGGGGAAGCCAGTGGGCATTCTGGTGAGATCCTCTCCTGGAACTGCAGGTTATGTAGCAAGAGTAAGTTGATAGAGGAGCAGGAGCGTAAGATCTGTGCCCTTCAGGTGCAGTTGAAAAACGCACAGGAGGAGCTAGATAGGATGAGGAGGGAGAAGGGGGTTGGGGAATGGGAGCTGGCTGTTGGCAAGAGATCTGCTAGGAGAAGGAGATTTTCAGATAGTTTTACTATTGGTGTTTGTAATAGATATGACCAACTGTCAGAGTCTAGTGGAGAGGAATCTCTAGTAGCTGTAGATGTAGGAAGTATGCAGCAGACCTCAGCAGTTACGGTGGCTAGGACAGTTGCAAAGTCTAAGAGAAAGAAGAAGGTTCTGCTGTTAGGTAGTTCTCATGGTAGAGGTGTAGGCCAGCAGTTGCAGGAAGTTTTGGGGAGTGAGTACCAGGTCACCAGCATTGTGAAGCCTAATGCAGGATTGGCTCAGGTGACTTTTAACATAGGGGGGTTATGTAGGGATTTTACTAAAGAGGATCAGGTAGTGATTGTGGGTGGGGCTGGTAATAGTATTGATAGGGATGGGAAGTATGACATAGATGGTGACCTGGAAAAGATAGCCACTCAGACTGGCAACACGAATGTGCATTTCGTGGAACTGTTTCAGCGTCACGATCGGCCTCATCTTAATATAGCCGTCAGGCGTAATAACATGAGACTTGGGGGTGCGCTGATGACAGGAGGCATGAGTCACATTTCAGTGGTGTCGGTGGAGTCTATCAGTAGGACGGGTTTCACTAGACATGGCCTGCACCTCAACAGGTATGGGAAGGGGAGGTTGGCAAAACTTATAGGTGACAGCATAGGTGGGGGTGGTGGGATCACTCATGGGAAAATTCCGGTAGTTGTGGGTGTTAGAGCTGTACCTTTTTTAGATTGAAGTCAGCTGATAGGTATTCCTGCTTAAGGGAAGTCTCTCTAACAAAGAAACCACTTTCTACAAAGCTTGGGTATCCGATTAATGAGGGAATTAGTATATTTCATCAAAATATACAAGGTATTCGAGATAAAGTTAGTGAACTGCTTATAGATGTTGACTCTGAAATTATTGGTATATCTGAACACTTCTTAAATAAGGAGATAATTCAGAGGCTTCCTTTACCAGGATACAGGTTGGCTGGCAGCTTTTCTAGGAGCTCTTTGCGGTGTGGGGGAGTAGCCATGTATGTGAAAAACGGTATCCCATTTGAGTCAATTGATGTTTCAAAGTACTGCACTGAAAAGGTGTTTGAATGTTGTGCAGGTGTGGTTAAATTTAGTGGAGCTAAACTTCTTACTGTTGTTATTTATAGATCTCCAGACTCCGATTTCACAACATTTTTGCTAAAGCTAGAGGAGGTTCTTGGTTCACTTTATAGGAAATACAAAAAGTTAGTTATATGTGGTGACTTCAATATTAATTGTATAAGTGATTGTGCAAGGAAAAGGATGCTGGTAGACCTCCTTAATTCATATAATCTTATGCAAACCGTATTCTTTCCAACGAGAGTGCAAGGGAACAGTAGAACAACCATAGACAATATTTTTGTTCATTCGTCATTATTAGAAGGGCATTCTGTTAGCAAAAAAGTGAATGGCCTTTCAGATCATGATGCACAAATTTTAAGTCTAAAAGATTTTTGTGCTTCAACACATGTTAAATATAGTTACCAACTTTTTAGGAAAGCTGATCCAGTTGCTGTACAGACTTTTGTAAACCTTATCAAGGAACAAGATTGGCAAGATGTTTATAGTGCTGATACAGTAGACGATAAATATAATGCTTTCCTCAAGACTTTTCTCGTGCTCTTTGAAAGTTGCTTTCCGTTAGAACGTTTAAAACAGGGTACTAGCACAAACAGGCAGCCTGGGTGGCTGACTAAAGGGATAAGAATATCTTGTAGAACAAAGTGGCAATTATATCAAAACGTTAGAAACAGTCAAAATTTAAATGCAGCAGCCCATTACAAACAGTATTGTAAGGTGCTTAAAAAAGTTATTAGGAAGGCAAAAAGTATGTGGTATGCAGATAGAATAGCTAAGTCTCAGGATAAAATTAAAACCATATGGTCAGTCGTAAAGGAAGTGGCTGGTCTGCAGAGACAGGTCGAGGATATAGAATCAGTGCGTAGTGGGGATGTCCGTGTTGCTGATAAGTCGCATATATGTACAGTATTTAATAATCACTTTCTGAATATAGCAGGTGAACTAAATAGAAACCTAGTCCCAACAGGGAATCATATAGCGCTCTTAGAAAAAAGTGTTCCGAGACTGTTACCTGAAATGCTCCTCCATGATACTGACAAGAGGGAGATTGAGTTAATAATTAAATCACTAAAGACCAAGAACTCTCATGGATATGACGGGGTATCTAGCAGAATACTGAAGTATTGTTCCACGTATATTAGCTCAGTACTTAGCCATATCTGTAACTTTTCCTTTAGCAGTGGTCGGTTTCCTGACCGATTAAAGTACTCGGTAGTGAAGCCACTTTATAAAAAGGGAGACAGGGATAATGTTGACAATTATAGACCTATTTCTATGCCATCGGTGTTTGCTAAAGTTATCGAGAGGCTTGTATATACAAGGTTACTGCAGCATTTAAATTCACATAATTTGCTGTCAAATGTACAGTTTGGTTTTAGAAATGGCTTAACAACTGAAAATGCTATATTCTCTTTTCTCTGTGAGGTTTTGGACGGATTAAATAAAAGGTTGAGAACGTTAGGTGTTTTCTTTGATTTAACGAAGGCTTTTGACTGTGTTGACCACAAAATATTACTGCAGAAGTTGGAACATTATGGAGTAAGGGGAGTAGCTTACAATTGGTTCGCCTCCTACTTTAAGAACAGAAAGCAGAAGGTAATCCTTCGCAATATTGAGAGTGGTAATGATGTTCAGTCCCAATGGGGCACTGTTAAATGGGGCGTTCCCCAAGGGTCTGTGCTGGGGCCACTGCTGTTCCTTATTTATGTAAATGATATGCCTTCTAGTATTACAGGTGATTCAAAAATATTTCTGTTTGCTGATGACACCACCTTGGTAGTGAAGGATCTTGTGTGTAATATTGAAACATTATCAAATAATGTAGTTCATGAAGTAAGTTCGTGGCTTGTGGAAAATAATTTGATGCTAAATCACAGTAAGACTCAGTTTTTACAGTTTCTAACCCACAATTCAACAAGAACTGACATTTTAATCAGACAGAATGGGCATGTTATAAGCGACACGGAACAGTTCAAGTTCCTAGGCGTACGGATAGATAGTAAGCTGTTGTGGAAAGCCCATGTTCAGGATCTTGTTCAGAAACTAAATGCCGCTTTATTTACCATTAGAACAGTATCTGAAATAAGTGACATTTCAACACGAAAAGTAGTATACTTCGCATATTTTCATACGCTTATGTCATATGGTATTATTTTTTGGGGTAATTCTTCTGATTCAAAAAGGGTATTTTTGGCTCAAAAACGGGCTGTTCGAGCTATGTATGGTGTAAGTTCGAAAACCTCTTGTCGACCCCTATTCAATAGTCTGGGAATTTTGACATTGCCCTCACAGTATGTATTTTCTTTAATGTCGTTTGTTGTTAGCAATATTAGCTTATTCCCAAGAGTTAGCAGCTTTCACTCAGTTAATACTAGGCAGAAATCAAATCTGCATGTGGAATGCACTTCCTTGACTCTTGTGCAGAAAGGAGTGCAGTATTCTGCTGCATCCATTTTCAATAAGCTACCACAAGAACTCAAAAATCTTAGCAGTAGCCCAAACACTTTTAAGTCTAAACTGAAGAGTTTCCTCATGGCTCACTCCTTCTATTCTGTCGAGGAGCTCCTGGAAGAGATAAAAAATTAAGCAAATTCCAGTGTTACATTCTTGATTTTCTTTATTTAAACTAACGACTTGTTTCATTTTATCTGTTTCTACAATCGTGTTATAATTTCATGTATTGACTCGTTCCATGACCATGGAGACTTCTCCTAAATGTGGTCCCACGGAACAATAAATAAATAAATAAATAAATAAATAAATAAATAAGAATCATGAAAGACAGTTGTATACGTGGAAGAGGCCTGGAGGCACTGCTAAGTTTCAGGTAGATCATATAACGGTAAGACCAAGATTTAGGAACCAGGTTTCAAATTGTAAGACATTTCCAGGGGCAGATGTGAACTCTGACAACAATTTATTGGTTATGAACTGTAGATTAAAACTGAAGAAACTGCAAAAGGTAGGAATTTAAGAAGATGAAACCTGGATAAACTGAAAGAAGCAGAGCTTGCAGAAAGCATTAGAGGAACTATTGACATGAAGAGGGGAAAGAAATACAATAGAAGAAGAACGGGTAGCTTTAAGAGATAAAATAGTGAAGGCAGCAGAGGATCAAGTAGGCTAAAAGAGAGCTATTAGAAATCTTTGGGTAACAGAAGAGATATTGAATTTAACTCATGAAAGGACAAAATATAAAAATGCAGTAAATGAGGCAGGCAGTAAGGAATACAAGCGTCTAAAAAATGAGATCAACAGAAGTGCAAATTAGCTAAGCAGGGGTGGCTAGAGGGCATATCCAAGGATGTAGAATCTGTCATTATATCACACGAAAAAAAAAATCTGTTATTTGGTATCCTGTTGCCTGTCTATCCATCTGTTAATGCCTCTTCTTCTCAGGAACGCGTAGACATATCAATCTGAAATTTATGTCACATACTGATGTCTACGGTCGCTTTGCCAGACATCACAGATCCTGTCATTCCTTCTTCCCGTGCCGCAGTGTTTGTTGAACCCTGGGAATGTCGTAGTGACACTTTTGGACTTGATGATTTTGGTGATATGTGCAGAGAAGATGGACGGCATTAGCTAATGCAAATCTAGGTTGGGGTCTGTTGCGTATGTATGCCAGAACGTATGAGATGCTGTGACAGATTGATCATCTAAATGCCATAGCTCAGATAACCCAGGCATTGCAATCGGCCGTTGAATCGTTCGATGCGCTGTTGGTTTCTGTTCAGAGGTCATTACAATGTCTAACTGATGTTGCTAGAGACTGCGTAGAACAGTGATTACAATAACAGAAGCAACCATTTTATTTCTCGTTTGATTGTTGCAGGCGATTTTAAATTTGAAACTAACATCAAATTTTACTATATGCGTCCTACAAAGGCATATTACCGTTAATAAACCAAGGCAGTACAAAACTAACGCCGTTACCGAAAACGCTTATTCCAACTTTGATACACAATCCCATACTATTCATTCATTTTTCAATCATCACTTATAAATTTAGTTCAAAATTAATGCTTAAGTAGTTATTTTAGTTTAATTTTCAATTTCCACACGAACTACTAAACCCACATTTCACCGCAGTCACACCTTATTATTAGTGAAGATGACGCCGAAGTCGCTCCGGTCTTATATATACCTAATCACTCTCACGTTATAGATACCAGTGCTATAGTTACACGTTTGACGGGAATTTAAGTCTCTGGACTAAATTTATAAATTTTCTGCAATTTGAAGTATCGGGCGTCAGTAACTATTAGCCAATTTATATCATGATTACATTACAAAAATTATTATAATCTAAAAACTTAAACGATACCTGAGTGCCAGAGATAGCTAAAAATTACGTTCGCTGATCTATATATTTGGATTTAACCAGCTCAAACATTATTTAATAACGTATTTTAAATTTTTTAAAATAATCTGTATTGTTAATTAGCATATCATCTTATTATAACTCCAGAATTAATAAAATAAATGAAAAATTACGATAACAAATGCAAAATTATACCAAAAACTTTAACTTGAAACTTAGAATGAAAATATTTTCGTAAGTCTTGGAAATCCCAGGACCGATATCTTGCCACTATTGGTATCGATAACAGTCGAACATTGTCCAGATTGTCGATACCCGAGATGGATGAACTATCTATATACATAACTAAGTTTGTACAGCACCCACAGAGTGTGAGTCCACCCCGCAATTGGCCCCCTTTTTTGTATAGTAGTAATTGGTACTACGGCACAGAACTGCTTGTATTTAATTAGCAATTAATTAACTCGTTCTTTGAAAACCCCATGTTTACCCAGTGTACGGCAGAATTGGCCACCGAATAATTGCCTCTCCAACGTGTTCTGTATTCTCAGTACAAGTCGAGCACTAAAATGTTGAAAGTTTACATGCTCCCATCATTGTTTCTTTCATAGCATAAGTTTCTTTGTGTGCACTTACAACTGGTTTCTTCACCATTCCTTGTAAAATTTCTCACTGCTGACCAAATATGTGCCTCCACCGTTAAGCCGTTCGTTAGCTTTTGAAGCGTTTTCCTCTTGAAATACTACAAGAAGAAGACAGGGATATTTAGAAAGAAAATTTTCCCAGGAAGCTACGGCAAGAACACAATAAGATTATTAAATTGCTGATTACAATGTAGTACCGCGATGAGCGAGAAAAACGTCCAAAGACGGCAAACCTGGTCTCAAATTCTGGGTAAATGGTATTAATGATTGGTGTTAAAAGACGGTCAATACGTATTTATACTATGTTTCAGGTTGCTGCATGTTGGTTTTGGTGAGGCAGAGTACATCGGGCCAGAAAAGCGATTGCCGACGTCATTGTTCGAAGGCAATTGACCGATCAACCTAATAAGGTTGTTAAATAAAAAATATACGCAAGGCATCAAAAGAAATATTCGGCAAATTACTCTTAGTGACCTTGACTGCTTGGTGCTACGTAGCTGTCAAATATTTATTAAAGGACACCTTCTATACACTATGAGCTACACTAGAAATGTTTTATTTGCCAAAACCGGTTTTCCGGTTTATAATCCATCATTAGTGACATCTCACACAGAGGAATAAATAACTGTGTTTACACCGATTTCTGCTAAATGGTAACTGTACGTATTGTAACAGTAACGTAAGTCAATTACATTGTGTTCTTCTATACCAATGGCATGCTGTCAGTTTATACGATAGGATCTTAAATATGTCGTATAATTTAGTACACAGTTTGCCATGTATATTACTGCTGTCATATCAGGCAGTGACAATTCTTCATAATGTTTGACATAACTGCCATATATTGTAAACAACACAACGTCGTAACATTTGCCGTAATTATCATACAGAGTAAACATGAAATTGACGGGTCAGAGCGTCTACATTATCCGTTTTTTCATGTAATTATGTATCATTATGTAAATTACAATTTTTTTACAGTTGGCATATGAAGGTAGAACATACTAAAGGTATAAAGTTACAAAATAATCCAGCATATCACGTCAAATTAGACATTTTTATGTGCAAGACATAGAATCCACACCGAAATTATATGTTAGCGACGTTTTAACCAAATAATCTTGGTTTGGAGTCTATACCCTGCATGTAAAATTGTCTAATTTGACATGATATGTTGGATTATTTTGCAACTTTATATATTTTGTATATTCTACCTTCATATGCCAACTGTCCAAACATTCTAATTTACATACACATAAACATCGGCTTAGAAATAATCAAAGGCAGGTATTGTAGACTTATTGACTTGTCAGTTCCATGTTTACTGTATATGACAAATGTGTCAAAGGTTATCAAGTTCCCATGTTTACTCTATACGACAGTTATGTCAGACGTTATGAAGGATTGTCACTGCCTAAGATTTGACAGCAGTGACATACATGGCACACTGTGTACTATGTTATAGGGCATGTTTCAGATGCTATTGTATTAACTGACAATCAAGTCATATTTATAAAAGTACATAACATAAGTAGACTTTCATTACTGCTACCATATGTGCAGTTATCATTTTGTAGAAATAGATGTACACACAGTTGTTTGTTCCTCTGTGTCAGATGCCACTCATGATGGGTTATGAACCCGAAAATCTGTTTTATAAAACACTTCTAGCGCAGCTCATAATGAGCGAAGATGTCATTCAATAATCTCTGGGACATTGTATTTAGTGATATAACGTAACGAAAGAACGCACAATGTGTTAGATCGTTGTTCCCTCGGACAATTCGTCACCAATCCTTCCTTTACAGTCTCTGAAAAAAATGCAAAAATTCTTACAGCACTGTGATTTTTAACGTGGAATTTAACCACGTCTAATATTTTAAATCAATTCGACGTATACAGTTATAACAGTAGGTTCTATTTAAGTCAAATTTGCCGTACACAGAAACATGGATGCTTACTTTACAACAGCCAGACGATAAAAGACGCCTACGTGTAGCGAGAATAACTGAAGTACCACGTTTCGTTTTTGTTACAGAAAAAGACGTACGGAACTCCCTTCCGTTTGGCCTCTTTAAGAAAAATCTCTGGCCAAACATCACTACAGTGAGTTTAATCAAATGAATTATTTCAGAAACAGAAATTCATATACTATTACAGTAGTAAAATGTTTTCATTGGTATCACTTCATTTTATTCTTTACACGTTTAGTAGTTTCATGGGGGGGACACATTAATAAATTTCATAGCTAGCATATACAACGTTATATTTCATAGCTAGCACATACAACGTTATACTTTTGATTCGTCTCTGTAATTTTTGTCTGAGAACATTTGCTTCTTCCATGGTTCACACTTACGTAAAGAGAAACACCTGTCCGAATCGCCAAAAATACCAGTAGGTCCTCCCACACAGAGACATTCCTTCTCTAACAACCTGTTTACGTGTCTGCTTGGGACGGCAGCCACTCGGCAGTAACCAACTGAGTTTACAGGGATTCAATAACACCTGGATTGAAATAACATACGAGGTTAAGGACGAGAAAATGACGGTCTATGATGAATGAAATGTCAACTGTTGCGTGGTACCGTGACAAGAGGAAAGTATGATGCGTGGTACTTACGGTGGAAAGACAAAAAGAATCTCACTGAAGAGAAGAAGAATGGACCAAACAGCTACATTTTCTGCTCCCGAACTCATTTGCATATCCGTTTTGAAGAGTTTGTTTGCATTCTCAAAGCTGTACGATGCGCCAGTATGGCCGCTGTGCAAATAAAGTCCGGGAAAAAAGTGTGGAGTTTCGTTGGATTATTTTCCTCTAGAAAATGAATAACACTGCTGCGGACGCTGTCAGAGAGTCCACCATGTCATATTACATCAAGATGGCTGTCAAGATTAAATAACGTTGGAAAAATGGGACACAACGAAGGGAAAAGAAAAACTTAACACGATCGTAATTAATCCTATGAAAATAGATACAAACACATAAACGCTGAAGTGAGCTTGACGCTGTTTATTTCTATTGGTCTAGACCTTATGTACTGTTTTGTTTTCCTTTCGCTTTACAGAATTATGTGTGTTGAATTAATCCGTCTCAAATAAAGCGCCGAATAGACTCCGCAATTTATTTTACAGTCACCTGACTGAATTCTATGCGATTTAGAGTTTACGTTATTCGGCAGATTCTGTAACTGAACCTCATCAGCAACGATGCACTGCTTAGGTGCGGCCTGAATGGAAATGCAGTTTGTCGTCCGTTTGACAACAACCGTCAGTTTTCTATTTCTTCTTATTACATGTCCCTAGCCGGCCAACCTTTTGCTTAAAAAATAATCGTCGCCTAGCCGCACCGTCCTTAAACCATTGTACCGCTTTGTCTTCTTGTTCTTATTTGTCGTATACATTATAGGGATTGGTTCTAGTTCTAACGCCGCCGTTAGTAACGCACTCTGTGAAAAATGAGTTATATCGTTTAGTGTACGACGAAGGTAAATTAATAGATTTTACCTTAAGGCACACATGGTTGTTTTGTTTCGTATTTTTTACGAATTACCTATAACTGTACCTGTGTATTCATAAAAACTTATAAATGCGAATGAATAACTGTGCTGAAACTCAAATGTGATTTCATTTAAGTGAGGAAAATGTCCCATGTCACAAACGAAGATATTGTTTACTGCTTCGACTTTTTTTTCCAAAAATGGTCCATTGTGGAACTAGAAATCAGTCACAAAGGAAATGATGCATAGATGTAACCGTATTAGATGTTATCCTCAATTGCTGCATGGCATATACAATAAATTCTACAGAACGCAAGGTGACAAACCAACCGCAGTTTCACTAAAATGAGACACACTTAAGTTAGAAGAATTAGAAATGTCGAGTACTCGCGTGACAGAGGGAAATTATGTCAGTTAGGAGGCATTCTGTTAGATTGTGGCTGTTGGCAAGTTGTTGACGGAGGTGGACTAGACAGTTTAAAAAAAGACATAGTCGTTCTGAAATATATATATATATATATATATATATATATATATATATATATATATATATATATTCCTACATACGGCTATTTGTGCACTCAATTTGAAAAAATGCATTAGGTTCGAGAACAAGGTCATTATATTGACAATTGATGTGACAGGTAGTTTATCGTTGAAGGAGTTCAGACAAATGAAACACACATGTCTCCTGCGATAGCCTGTTCGAAGCGTCTTTCGCCGCTTGTTGCAATTCGGCAGTTGTTCCTGCAGGCTCTGGAGAACGAATAAGTTGCCGCTTCACCATATCCCATACGTATTCAAGTGGGGAGAAATTTGGTGACGCTGATAGCAAGTCCAGTGGTTGTACACCACGAAGGGTCGCCAGCAGTATCGCTCTTCCCAGATTTTCCAGAGCGAACTGGAATTCGTCAGCTAATCTGACTGTTGATTGAATACTTAATGCAATTTAGTGAAGTTAATTACTCTTCATTCTCAAAGCAAGACCAATTATCGAACTTAAGAAATATGAAATACTGCATAAATGGGGCTGGTTATAGTTAATAAATAGGTGGGAGACGAAAGATTACAATTGACATGATTTATTTCTAAGTTCGCGCGTAAATGGGGAGTACACGTACGGTTTACACGCTGGTGTCTGCTCACTACTAGCATTAAGTGCAACTAACACTTATTCAAGTGTAGTTGGAATAACGGAACGGAAATTAGGACACGTTCACACACATTCATACAATAGGACAATTACTACACTTTAATACATAATCGCGAGCGCAAGCCATCATAGCTCTCTTTAGTCTCAATAATTCTGCTCAGCACGTTGTTACTATTTGATTGAGCGCCTCCAGGAAACTGGCAAAAGGACATGAAAATTGGGTACTGTCAGTTAATCATGAGGAAAGCACTTTAGTTCAATCAAATCACATCTTAATTCAATGAACGGTATAGACTCTGATACGCTACAGAACACGAGGGAAACACGTCTTTCAGTGACATAGAATTTTCTACAAAGCATTCAACGGGCCGATGGAAGATAATACACGTACAAGAATTCATGCACACCACACTCACACCTAATCGAGATAACTACTAATACATCAAGCCCGCCTAACTCCAACTAATCCTTTCCGCCGCTCTGTTTGGACCTGAAAAGTTTCGTTCGTTGGGGTAGCTCTAAAATAATTCATCTCGAAGTACGAATTTCAACTATTGAAGGATTGAATAATAAATCTTCATTTAATCTGAAGTGACTTAAATATTTCACTATGAATTTACATTAAGCTCACTCGCGTCCAACACGGTACTCTAAGCAGAGCGTTCCCTTAACATAAGTGCTCACCAGCCTCAAGACGGACAACGAGTACTGACCACGCTCCCATTCTGAACAAAACCGACGCTACTCCCACGCAACGCAGGAACAAGTCAGAGACACAGCTTCCTCGAAGAACCTGACAACGACACCTGAAGCTTGAGAGGTGTGAGAGGTGTAGACCTCTGTCCAGAACGGAGAGACTGAAAGTTGGCCATCCTGCACCAGAGTAGAAGACAAGCAAATAGCTTCCCGTCTGCTCGTCTGCTCGGAGCAGACGACTCTGTGTCCACAACCACAACCACAACTAATTACGGCTAACAATAACTTCAAAACAAACAGTAAACTAATCATTCATCAAGCCATACGTACCAAATAACACTCACATAGGAGGTAACTTATACAGGGTGTTTCAAAAATGACCGGTATATTTGAAACGGCAATAAAAACTAAACGAGCAGCGATAGAAATACACAGTTTGTTGCAATATGCTTGGGACAACAGTACATTTTCAGGCAGACAAACTTTCGAAATTACAGTAGTTACAATTTTCAACAACAGATGGCGCTGCGGTCTGGGAAACTCTATAGTACGATATTTTCCACATATTCACCATGCGTAGCAATAATATGGCGTAGTCTCTGAATGATACTACCCGAAACCTTTGACAACGTGTCTGGCGGAATGGCTTCACATGCAGATGAGATGTACTGCTTCAGCTGTTCAATTGTTTCTGGATTCTGGCGGTACACCTGGTCTTTCAAGTGTCCCCACAGAAAGAAGTCACAGGGGTTCATGTCTGGCGAATAGGGAGGCCAATCCACGCCGCCTCCTGTATGTTTCGGATAGCCCAAAGCAATCACACGATCATCGAAATATTCATTCAGGAAATTAAAGACGTCGGCCGTGCGATGTGGCCGGGCACCATCTTGCATAAACCACGAGGTGTTCGCAGTGTCGTCTAAGGCAGTTTGTACCGCCACAAATTCACGAAGAATGTCCAGATAGCGTGTTGCAGTAATCATTTCGGATCTGAAAAATGGGCCAATGATTCCTTTGGAAGAAATGGCGGCCCACACCAGTACTTTTTGAGGATGCAGGGACGATGGGACTGCAACATGGGGCTTTTTGGTTCCCCATATGCGCCAGTTCTGTTTATTGACGAAGCCGTCCAGGTAAAAATAAGCTTCGTCAGTAAACCAAATGCTGCCCACATGCATATCGCCGTCATCAATCCTGTGCACTATATCGTTAGCGAATGTCTCTCGTGCAGCAATGGTAGCGGCGCTGAGGGGTTGCCGCGTTTGAATTTTTTATGGACAGAGGTGTAAACTCTGGCGCATGAGACGATACGTGGACGTTGGCGTCATTTGGACCGCAGCTGCAATACGTCGAACGGAAACCCGAGGCCGCTGTTGGATCACCTGCTGCACTAGCTGCGCGTTGCCCTCTGTGGTTGCCGTACGCGGTCGCCCTACCTTTCCAGCACGTTCATCTGTCACGTTCCCGGTCCGTTGAAATTTTTCAAACAGATCCTTTATTGTATCGCTTTTCGGTCCTTTGGTTACATTAAACCTCCGTTGAAAACTTCGTCTTGTTGCAACAACACTGTGTTCTAGGCGGTGGAATTCCAACGCCAGAAAAATACTCTGTTCTAAGGAATAAACCATGTTGTCTACAGCACACTTGCACGTTGTGAACAGCACACGCTTACAGCAGAAAGACGACGTACAGAATGGCGCACCCACAGACTGCGTTGTCTTCTATATCTTTCACATCACTTGCAGCGCCATCTGTTGTTGAAAATTATAACTACTGTAATTTCGAAAGTTTGTCCGCCTGAAAATGTACTGTTGTCCCAAGCATATTGCAACAAACGGTGTATTTCTATCGCTGCTCATTTCGTTTTTATTGCCGTTTCAAATATACCGGTCATTTTTGAAACACCCTGTATCTATAGAATTTAATTATGACATGAAATTTCAACTTGATCATTGGGTAACGTTCGCAAACGGCAACCTACACTGGCGTCGGATATGTACAGTCCCGTCTAATGCGTCCTGCTCAGCCTCCTCGAGGGAGTGCGAGAAACATTCAGTGAAATAAGACATGGAAGGTGTCTGTGACACACCGTCGCTGGCAATAGCTTTGTGGAGCGACTCCATTGAGTCGTTTCAACCTATAACAACGGTTCAAATGGCAAATTTGTTCATCAACAGGGGCAGATGGCTGTACAGTGACGTCACGTTTAAGCATTTCACAACTGTATAACTGGAGCATATACAGAAACTATGAAGGACTCATACAATTAGCCAATAAATACTGCGTGGAATAAAAATTATACTGTCGCTGCCAATGCAGTTCTGGCAGCCAGAGCAGAGTACTCTGACATTATCCCTTTTGCGGTCGCAGTTAGCCGTGGGTGTAAATCCGGTATCAATTCCCCCTGTGGCGCAAGCCGGTTTTAATCCGGCAGTCAGAGATGAATACGAATAAGGGGTTATTTCAATCGCATTCATTTGCGTTTTTTATTTATTCATTGGATCCCTTCGCTGACAAATATTTGTTTCTGTTTTAAAGTCGGTTCTACTGCAACGCACTTTGCCTAGCGTTGACGTAGTTAGCGATTGAAGGCCATCCAACAGCGAACGAGGATGGCTTGGTATTATCTCGCGAAACATGGTATCCTTTTTCACAGTGTGCTTATGCTGTCTTCTGTGTCTGTGTCATTGGAAAGACCTCAATGTTAGGGTCTGAGACCGTTTCGAAATAGCAGCATGAGTGCTTGTGAACAGAAGTAAATAATAGAAAAACTCGAAAGAATAACTGAACAACATGTTAGTGGGGCCACATATGATGCTCACTTTTCGTGAAGTAGTACGGACTTGATTGGAAGAGGTGCGTCATTTGCATCATTATCAAATGGTTCAAATGGCTCTGAGCACTATGGGACTTAACATCTTAGGTCATCAGTCCCCTAGAACTTAGAACTACTTAAACCTAACTAACCTAAGGACATCACACACATCCATGCCCGAGGCAGGATTCGAACCTGCGACTGTAGCAGTCCCGCGGTTCCGGACTGAAGCGCCTAGAACCGCACGGTCACTGCAGCCGGCCATTATCAAATACAGTGCTATTGACAAGGGATTTCAGATTGATTCCGTATTTCTGGGTTTCCGGAAGGCTTTTGACACTACCACACTGCACCACACAAGCGGCTTATAGTTACATTGCTTGGTTATGGAATATCTTCTCACTTATGTGACTGGATTCCTGCTTTCATGTCAGAGAGGTCACAGTTCGTACTAATTGACGGAAAGTCGTAGAGTAAAACAACAGGGGTTCCTGGTAGTGTTATAGGCCCTTTGCTGTTCCTTATCTATATAAACGATTTGGGAGACAATCTGAGCAGCCGTCTTAGGTTGTTTGCAGATGATGCTGCCGTTTATCGACTAATAAAGTCATCAGAAGATCGAAACAAATTGCAAAACGATGTAGAAAAGATATCTGTATAGCACAAAAATTGTCAATTGACTCTAAATAACGAAAAGTGTGAGATGATCCATACGAGTGCTAAAAGGAATCCGTTAAACTTCGGATACGCGATAAATCAGTCAAATCTAAAGGCCGTAAATTCAACTAAATTCCTAGGTATTACTGAGCCGTGCTGCGGCTCGCGTTGGCGCCGTGTGTAGGTTTCTGCCAGACCGTATCGTTTAGTTGTCATGGTTGCGTTATTTGTCTTCTTCTCGTGTTCACTGGCGCCACTTGGTTTCGTAAGCATTGCCTGTCCGGTAGTGGCAGCATCGGCGCTTATCGATATGTAGTTCTACTTCCCTATCTTTGGGGCGACCTCCTCCTTTTTCCGTGTTGTGTGAGTGTGGAGTTCAGTTGGGGACGCCGGAGCAGAGAGGTCCACGCAGAGCGACAACACGCCAGGACCGCTGGCGGCGTATTTGGACTGCCGGATGGAAGGGCAGTGGTCACGAGGGTGCAACGACCTCGTCGAAAACCGGATCCCTCATGTTTAAGTTGAGTGCAGTGCAATTCGCGTAAAGAAACGTCCACCATTATGAAGTCTCGCGATTCTCTTGTGACTTGGGTTCGTGTAGCTGCTCGTAGTGTCGCCGAGGCGAAAAACAACGAGTGGGGTTCCTGGTGTAGGCGGATCTCATTAGCCTTCCTGAACTTCTAATTGCTATTTACTATTTTCAGCTTGTTACATTGGTAAGTTCAACCAGCGGTATTTTTCTGTCTTGCGGCCGCTAACGCCGCAGTTACCTGCCCTGGGGGTTAGTGCATGTAACGGCAGTGTACATCCCTGGCCTTTCCGCCGCTGTCCGGTGAGGAGTGTAAGTTTGACAGCTTCTTGATTGTAGGTTGGGTGGCGTTCTTCTACCTTAGTGGTAGTCATTCCTTCTTGTTCCGGGCGCTCTAAGCACAGTATTCTGCGGGCGTAGCCTAGACCGCCGATTCCGGCTTTGGCGTAATTTTACATCTTGCATTCGTTTTGTTCGAGGTCAGGTAGCCTCACCAAGATTATCATTAGTCGCTCGTTAGACTGCCACTAGACCGAGTTACCATCTTGTGATCTGAACACAACTCTTGGCTGCCTTTCTCTTCGCTAGCGAAAGTGTTTTTGGCTTGACCTACTCAGAGGTCTATTCCTGGAACACCGTCTGCCACTGGCCCTCGTGTTTTATTTTATTATTGTATTATTAAGCTATCATCATTTGTCTTACGTGTTTGGTGATCTGTTGTTTGTTTTTTAATTAACTTTTGCTATGTCATTCGCCGTTTGACAGTATATTTATTATTTTTTTTCATATAATTGTCATTCTGGCGTTAAAGGCCTTCAGCCGTGATTGTGGTTACTTACTTTAAAATTCTGATTGAGACCACATAGGGTTGTTTTCGAAAATTATTTGCTGTCTGCATTTTATGTATGTTTGTTAAATTCTTTAATAATTGCCATTTTGGGCGTTAAAGGCCTTCAGCCGTGATTGTGGTTACTTGCCTTAAAATTCTTATTGCGACTACATTGGCTTGTCTTCCAAATTATTTGCTGTCTGTATTTTACGTATTTTTTAAATTTTAAATTATTGCCAATTTTCGGGTTGAAGGCCTTCAGCTGTGATTGTGGTTACGTGCCTTAAAAGTCTGATTGCGACCTCATTGGTTTGTTTTAAAAAATTATTTATTAACATAAATGAGTGAAATTGCAAAGGAAACCAATAGTAATTGATTCGGGCCCCGTCCACAATCGTAACCCAATCCTGCCTTCCTTAATTACCAGGTTTCCATGATAGCAGAGTGTGGTTAAGATTGTAAACTTAAACTGGAAGGAACAAGTAGAAAATATTGTGGGGAAGGCTAACCAAAGACTGCTTTATATTGGCAGGACACTTATAAAATGTAACAGATCTACTAGGGAGACTGCCTACACTACGCTCGTCCGTCCTCTTTTAGAATATTGCCGCGCGGTGTGGGATCCTTACCAGATAGGATTGACGGAATACATCGAAAAATTTCAAACAAGGGCGGCACATTTTGTATTACCGCGAATTACGGGATAGAGTGTCACTGAAATGATACAGGATTTGGGGCAGACATCATTAAAACGAAGGCGTTTTTCGTTGCGACGGAATCTTCTCCCGAAATACCAATCACCAACTTTCTCCTCCGAACGCGAAAATATTTTGTTTACACCGACCTACATAGGGAGAAACAATCACTGTGATAAAATAAGGGAAATCGGAGCTCGTACGGAAAGGTATAGGTGGTCGTTCTTTCCGCATGCTATATGAGATCAGAATAATAGAGAATTATGAAGGTGGTTCGATGAACCCTCTGCCAGGCACTTAAATGTGATTTCCAGAGTATCCACGTAGATGAAGATGTAGGCGTAGAGAATGTATTGTGCTTTAGACTGTATTACGGCGGGGTAATTTTGCGCCATGGAATCTACAGACATGGCGCAGCAGCAGGATAGACGCTGGACTGGTATTCAGGAGGACGTAGTTCCAGTCAGCGTCTGACCATCCCAATTTATTTTTTTCATGTTTTCGGTAAATCGATCAAGGCGAACGCCGCATTCATATTTTAAACAGCGAACTGCCGATTTTCTTCCCTAGTCCTAGAATATACTCCACCTCTAATGACGTCGTCGTCGACTTTAATCTTCCAACATTACTGTGTACCATGTGCCCTGCACGTCCAAGTCTCGTTACAGGATGTGGAAGTGGGAGGTTTACCCACTGTGTAAGGCAGGACAGATAGGCTGCGATCTGTGGCGGATCTGACGACAATGTACAATGATAGTGCAAGCGCGTGTTTTTCGGAGCACACCGAACAGCGCACATTGTTCAACATGGGGCTCTACTTCAGACGACCCCTTGTTGACACAACCATATCGTCAGTTACGGTAGCGGTGAGGACGCGACTATCGAGATACGACCGTGCGTGACTGAAAATTGAAACACGTTTCTTGTTACATCAAGTCGATTGTTGCATTCCGATACGCCGTCATCCAGGCGGACTGCCGGTGCAAACACTTCCCGTACCGAAGACGCAGGCCGATGGAGGCATCATTAGGGTTCTGTGGACTTGTGCTAGTAATCGAAGATATCATGACAGCTGTGAACTACCAGAAGATTATTGTGGTCCACCTGAATCCCTCCATGTTTGATACCTTCCCCGGCGGCCAAAGTATCATCAAGCAGATCGACTAGTGGTTCCACGAGGGCGAAATAGCGTCACTGTGGTTCAAGGAGCATAATCGTGATTTCGCGTTGATGTCTTTGCCACCAATACATTTAAACAATAGCTAATTAGATCCCGAAAAGTATATTTTTTATAATATTAAATTAGGAGTTTAACTCTTTTGTTAACTTTACGGTGCTTAAAAATATTCTCTAAACAAAATTAATAAAATCTTTAAACCAACAAAGAAAATATAAAAAATTAAAGATAAAGGAAAAAATCTTTTCCAAACTAAATATGTCAATTAATTGTACTGAAGTATGGACAAGTACCACGAACCCAGATAAAAACAAAACGTAATCAGACTGGCAATGGCAAGGGAAGCGTTTCTGAAGAAGGGAAATTTGTTAACATCGAGTATAGATTTAAGTGTCAGGAAGTCGTTTCTGAAAGTATTTGTATGGAGTGTCGCCATGTATGGAAGTGAAACATGGATGATAAATAGTTTGGACAAGAAGAGAATAGAGGCTTTCGAAATGTGGTGCTACAGAAGAATGCTGAAGACTAGATGGGTGGATCACATAACTAATGAGGAGGTACTGAATAGGATTGGGGAGGAGTTTGTGGCACAAATTGACTAGAAGAAGGGATCGGTTGGTAGGACATGTTCTGAGGCATAAAGGGATCAACAATTTAGTATTGGAGGGCAGCGTGGAGGGTAAAAATCGTAGAGGGAGACCAAGAGATGAATACACTAAGCAGATTCAGAAGGATGTAGGTCGCAGTAAGTACTGGGAGATGAAGAAGCTTGCACAGGATAGGGTAGCATGGAGAGCTGCATCAAACCAGTCTCAGGACTGAAGACTACAACAACAACAACAACGAAAATTATGAATGACTGTACTAGTAAACCTCTTACGTCATTTGATTTTCAAACAGCTGAGCAAAACTCAACGTTCTCAAACAGTTTTCTCTTTACTTATTCTGATCATCACTAAAATGACACACAATATTCTTAGCGCAACGCAATCTGATTTTCAATATCCCTACGAAAGTATGGCCCTGACTAACAACAACCTATACCTTTCATTAATCACTTACTTAACAAACACCTTGGTTACTCGAACTACTGCAATACAGCGAGCACCAATACTGCCAGCTAAATAAAAGATTCTAACTAATGAAGGCACTAACTACTGATAGGCATAGTTAACAAATTAAAGATATTGAAAGAGAACAAACAATGTGTTTACCTTAATAATGTTCAAAAGTCATCATATATATATCTATCAATTAATGACAACCATCCATACAAATTTGCTTTTTCTGGCGGACACACGTCCAGATCGTCCGCTTATAGGAACGTCTCAAAAGTCTGGCATCTCTCTCCCCACATCCACTACTGCTGGCGGCTCACATCCAACTGCCCAACGCTACGCGCTGTTCACATCCAACTGCCCAACACTAAAATAGTGAATATTCCAACAATGAGTCCAACCAGCCACAGACTGCACACAGCACAGTCAGTGATTTTGGTACAGAGTCCTACGTAGCGTTACCAACATATAAACCTAAACAGCCTACTTACAAAGCTTAATAAAAATCGCAAAAGAATGTAAATAACCTCCTAAAAATGTTATCGCGAAGAGTCTACTTATTAAAAACAAACCTACCATATTCAGCAACAAAACTTAAAGCCACATGCTCCATATTCGATATTATATGCTGTCACATATTCAACTCTTCCTCAGCAAAATCAAAAGGTGTACAATTTGCCCGCACTAAACGTGGAGCAAAACAAGTTAAAGGCAGAAGAGAAAATAACAAAGCATCAATAATGTTGATAATCAATGAAGCCAAATATATTAGGTCTAAAAAATTTATTTTCTTTACTTATAGTCGGACATTTTTAGTTTGCTTACTGGCTACCGGACCCAGTACCATCATCTGGACATCCCGTGCAGCGCATTCGTCGAGCTTCCTTCTCAAAGGTTTAGGTTTAGATATGTATTGACATTTAGCCAGCCGCGGTGGCTGAGCGGTTCTAGGTGCTTCAGTGCTACCGTCGCAGGTTCGAATCCTGCCTGGGGCATGGATGTGTGTGATGTCCTTAGGTTAGTTAGGTGTAAGTGGTTCTAAGTCTACGGGACTGATGACCTCAGACGTTAAGTCCCATAGTGCTCAGAGCCATTTGAATGTACTGTCATTTCTTCATTTGACTGAATCACAGCTGTGGGGCTGTAGAAATAGAGTGCCATGTGGAGAAATCGGAACATTTCCGATATTTTCTTCTGTTTGAGTTCAGTAGAGGGGTAACGGCACCGGAGGAAGGCAGAAACGTTTGTGCCGTTTGTGGGGATAATGCCAATGGACAGAGCACGGCGAAAAAATGATTTCCTCGTTTTGAGGTGCATCGTTTTGACGTTAGTGACTCTCCACGATCTGGAATGCCTTCAGGTTTTGGTGAAGATCGTTTCAACGCATTAATCCACAATTACCCATGTCACTGCACTCGAAAACTGGCAAATGCGATGAATTGTAATGATTCCACCATCGCGTGACATTTGAATGCAATGGGAAAGGTTCAAAAATCGGGTGTATGGGTACCGCATGCTCTAGGTCAAAAATCATAAAAATCAGCGGGTGACCATATGTGCATCTCTACTTGCTTGTAATGAATCGACTCTTCATCATTCCTATCCTGTATCATTACTGGCGACAAGAAATTGTGTCTTTAAGGTAACAGAAGGAAAATAAGGGAATGATTGAGCCCAAAGAAGGCAGCAACTACACATAAAAAGACTTTCACGCGTCCTCAAAAGATAATGTTGCGCATCTGGTGGAATAGCGAAGGTGTTGTGTACTATGAAACGCTTTCTACGACGTGTAGCCATCACTGCTGACATTTATTGTCATACAACTGAGACTTCTAGCAGACGCAAACCAAGAGCAGCGACCCGGAAGACCGCGTGGAGTGATGCTACTCGAAGATAACGCCCGTCCATATTCTGCCACATTGACCAAAAGCACTGAACAGAAGTTGGGTTGGGAAATCATTCCTCAGCCACCTTATTCAGCTGATCTTACGCCCTCATCTCTTCGTCTTTTCTGGTCTCCTATCGAATTACCTTCAAGGAAGTTCATTTCCGGATGAAAATGCGCTCCGAACATAGCTCGACGAGTTCTTCGCCTAAAAACCACGTGATTTTACAGTCTCGAAATCGAAAAGTTACCACAGCTTTGGCAGACTGTTGCAAATAGTGAACGACAATATGTTATTGATGACGAAAGTCTTCGTTATGTGTATCTGCTGTGTTTATTAAACTTGTGGAAAAACGCATATACGTTAAATGAAGAAAAATAACTGAAACAGTTAAAGAAATGAAAATGCCCAGAACCGGGTATATTTCGACACCATTGGTTTATAAATTTCGAAATTTAATCGCAGGACCGCCAATTTGTAAGTAGGCTGTTTAGGTTTTAATGTCAGTAACGCCACGTAGCGCTATGTATGAAAATCACTGACTGTGCTGTGTGCAGTCTGTGGCTGGTTGACACTGTTGGAATATTCGCTTGTGTAGTGTTGGGCAGTTGGATGTGAACAGCGAGCAGCGTTGCGCAGTTGGAGGTGAGCCACCAGCAGTGGTGGATACGGGGAGAGAGATGGCAAGGTTTAGAGAACGGACGATCTCGACGTGTGTCCGTCAGAAAAAGGAAATTTGTAAGACTGGATGTCATGAACTGATATATATATTACGACTTTTGAACACTATTAAGGAAATACATTGTTTGTTCTCCATGAAAATCTTTAATTTGTTAACTATGCACATCAGTAGTTAGTGCCTTCCGTAGATAGAATCTTTTATTTAGCTGGCAGCACTGGCACTCGCTGTATTGCAGTAGTTTGAGAAACGAAGATTTTTGTGAGGTAAGTGATTCATGTAAGGTATAGGTTATTGTTAGTCAGGGCCATTCTTTTGTAGGGATTGTTGAAAGTCAGATTACGTTGCGCTAAAAAAATAAAAAAATATGTGTATCAGTTTAGTGTTGATCAGAATAAGTAAAGAGAGAAATGTCCTCAGCTGTTTGAAAATCAAATTACGTAGAGGTTTTCCAGCACTGTCATTTATACATTTTTCTAAGGGAATGTTTCAAATTCCTTAACCTCGGCTGTCTTAGGTACTAGGTCTACACCTAGTACAGCTAATACCAAGCAATTCGAAATGTTTCGTACAGCTGTGAATAGTCACCGCTGTCCTTTCTCTCATACGTGCATGTATGTGAAATTTAATTTTTATTGATTGGTTACGTTATGTTTTTATTTATCTCAATAAATAACCAACCAAACACTTCTATTGTTAAAGATTTTTGACAGTTTGTGGTTCTTAAAATTCGTCACGTGTTGGAGATACGTATTGTCGGAAACATGCTCTTCGATTAATCCGCATGGTAGAACAGTGACAAGGGAGGACCAGTGCTTGTAGGAAGGCAGGGGGGCCCCACTATGACGTCAGCCGGGAACGAGTTTCCCGTTGGTGGGACGGCCGCCGCCGCCGCCACCGCCTGCTGTCCGCCTCACGCTCCATTGCGCATGCGCCAGGACCACTCGCGCATGACTGCCTGCCTCCCTAACAACTGACGGCGTTTATTGGGTCGACGCGAGAGGCGGTGGCTGCAAGGCAATTGTCGATAGCGGCGCAATTGGGACGCGAGTACAGCTGACGGAGGTTCGCATGTGTGCACTGGATACGAAGCGAGAAATCGCATTCCATTTGCCACACACATCCGGCATTAGAGACGATTCCCACTGGACAACACGGAAAGGAATTTAAAACGGCGGAATTCACACGAATTGCCGTTGGAACGCAAAGGGCTTCAGTGGGAAGTCAACGTTATGGGTCCTTGGGAAATATGCGGCGACCCAGGATCGTTCATTTTTCATTCTAGCTTAGTGAGCTCCTGAGAACCGCATTTTGCAATGATGAGATGTACACGATGGAAAAACATCACTCCACTAAAATATAATTAATGTAGAATAATGAAATTCAAATTCTAAAGGTGGTAGGGGTAAAATATAGCGAACGAAAGGCTACTTACAATTTGTAAAGAAACCAGATGGCAGTTATAAGAGTCGAGGGATACGAAAGGGAAGCAGTGGTTGGGAAGGGAGTGAGACAGGATTGTAGCCTCTCCCCGACGTTATTCAATCTGTATATTGAACAAGCAGTAAAGGAAACAAAAGAAAAATTCGGAGTAGGTATTAAAATCCATGGAGAAGAAATAAAAATTTGCTATTTGGGGAGCAAAATAACTGATGATGGTCGAAGTAGAGAGGATATAAAATGTAGACTGACAATGGCAAGGAAATCATTTCTGAAGAAGAGAAATTTGTTAACATCGAGTATGGATTTAAGTGTCAGGAAGTCGTTTCTGAAAGTATTTGTATGGAGTGTAGCCATGTATGGAAGTGAAACATGGACGATAAATAGTTTAGAAAAGAAGAGAATAGAAGCTTTCGAAATGTTGTGCTACAGAAGAATGCTGAAGATTAAATGGGTAGATCACATAACTAATGAGGAGGTATTGAATAGAATTGGGGAGAAGAGGAATTTATGGCACACCTTGACTAGAAGAAGCGACCGGTTGGTAGGACATGTTCTGAGGCATCAGGGGATCACAAACTTAGCATTGGAGGGCAGCGTGGAGGGTAAAAATCGTAGAGGGAGACCAAGAGATGAATACACTAAGCGGATTCAGAAGGATGTAGGTTGCAGTAGGTACTGGGAGATGATGAAGCTTGTACAGGATAGAGTAGCATGGAGAGCTGCATCAAACCAGTCTCTGGACTGAAGACCACAACAACAACAACAACAATGAAATATCGAGAATAAATTTGTCTAGGTAACATATTTAAGGTATTAACATTGCATAATCGCAGGTTAATGTAAGCGTGGGATAAGTCGTTGCAAATGAGAAATTCTGGTACATTAATAACCTGTGTATCCACCGGAAAGTTGAATGTAAGCTTACAAACGTGCATGCACTGTTTTGAAAAGGTGCCGGATGTCAGTTTGTGAGATGGAGTTCCACGCCTGTCACGCTTGGTCTGTCAACTCAGTGATGGTTAATGGTGTTTCTAGACGACGCTGGAGTTGTCCGATGATGTGCAATGTGCGCTCGACTGGAGACAGATCTAATGATCCGGCAGGCCAAGGCAAGATGTTGACACACTGTAGAGAATTTTGGATTACATCTGCAGCATGCAGGCGAGCGTTGTCCTGTTGGAAAACATGCCCTGGAATGCTGTTCATGAACGGCAGCACAACGGAGAGACCCACAAGACTGACGTACAAATTTTTCAGTCAAGGTGCGTGGGATAGCCACGAGAATGCTCTAGCTCTCATACAAAATCGCACCACTGGCCATACCTCCAGGTACGTAAAGATCTAGTGTGTGTAGCACTCAGACAGGTTGCAGGCTCCTAAGTGTCCTGCTGCTAACCAACACACGGCCCACGGTCGTCATAAGCACTGAGGCAGAACCAGGTTTCGTCACGAAACACAACAGACCCCCACCCTTCCACCCAATGAGCTCCCGATTGGCACCACTGAAGCTGCAAGTTTGCAGTTGACCCTACATAACGAAAAGAATGAGGTCATCCACATGAGTGCTAAAAGGAACTCGTTAAACTTCGGTTACACGATAAATCAGTCTTATTTAAAAGCCGAAAGTTCAACGAAATACCTGGAATTGCCGGCCGGAGTGGCCGACCGGTTCTGGGCGCTTCAGTCCGGAACCGCGTTGCTGCTAAGGTTGCAGGTTCGAATACTGTCTCGGGCATGGATGTGTGTGATGTCCTTATGTCAGTTAGGTTTAAGTAGTTCTAAGTTCTAGGGGACTGATGACCTCTGAAGTTAAGTCCCATAGTGCTCAGAGCCATTTGAATTACAATTACGAACAATTTAAATTGGAAGGAACACATATAAAATGTTGTGGGGAGGGCTAACCAAAGACTCCGTTTTATTGGCAGGACACTTAGAAAATATAGCAGACCTACTAAGTTTCCAATGGTTCAAATGGCCCTGAGCACTATGGGACTTAACATCTGTGGTCATCAGTCCCCTAGAACTTAGAACTACTTAAACCTAACCAACCTAAGGACATCACACACGTCCATGCCCGAGGCAGGATTCGAACCTGCGACCGTAGCGGTGGCGCGTTTCCAGACTGAAGCACCTAGAAGCGCTCGGCCACACCGGCCGGCATCTGATAACCACTGCTACATTATATCCCAGCTGGTTCCCAGGAAAACTAGAATACTAACTAAACGTCCTTTTACTTCGTAGAGTTATTGTTTTTTCTCTTTTTCATTCGGTTTCTATTGGTGAAGCGTACTTTTACTGCCAGTTTCTGCCCAGATTACACCAAAATTTCAATTATTAATTATCTATCATAATTATATATAATATTATGTATGTTATGATATAATAATACATTGTTAATCTCTATGTAATAATATCTATATGGATTCGAAATCAGTAAGCATAATATTTGTGCGATTTATTTGCCGCTGAACTAAACATTTTCTAGAGAACCAAACGGTGGCAGAGTTCTCAGTCACGGTACAGTATCAAACTTTACAAAGCCATTAATTCCATCAGATTGTAAGCACCTCGCTACATATGGCGCTTCTTACAAATAAGTGATACCGATGCCTGAGCACTTAACTGTAAAAGCTAATTTCTGAGAAACTCGCAAACTTCCAACTTGTTATCACCCTTTTGCCGGAACACGGGAAGGCAGACTTTGCGCATAAATCAGGCTAGACCGGACATCTGTATTCATGCTGGTGCCGTAAGGGAAGAAGTTCCAACTTCCTGCTGAAATAAATTCCACAAAAGCCGACCGGCAGTCGAGAGGCAGCGAACTGGACGGCCAGTTCGCGTGTATGCATACTGAACGCCGAGGCTTCGATTTGCGTTTAGAATCAGTTCAAGGCACAGGGCTTCTTAAATTGTCCGTAAATGTTATAATTTCTAGAATTCCGTGAGCCAGTTTTGTGTAGGCACAGTAAAATTATTTATATCCGACTCAGGTATCAACGCCGGTGACAATTTGATATTTGCAACTTTATCAGTGTGTACACATATAACAAGAGGTCTCGTGAAGGAAAAGCTACTCGACAACTGCATGTTCCAAAAGTTTTTATCGGTTTTTCAAGCAAAAGATATTCACAGATGCTATAAGAAACAATTGTTCGTAATGTACGTCTTGCATCCCCCAAAACGGCTTCATCAGGGAAAAGATGATACGGTGTGGGTCACTTCTGTTTTATGTGTAGAAAATTGGCAACAGAAAACAGAAAAATTATGGAAACACTTATGAGCACGGATCGTGAAGTATCAACTTGCCTAAGGACATTGTTTACTTCGTAAAAGTTTACAAAGCAGCAGGAATAAAGGACAGCCGATCAGTTGCAAGAAATGATGGTTTTCAAATAACCTTGACCACTGTCTCGAGGGATCTAAACCGTCTTCTTCGGGACCGACCTGCTATTACTGTTTTCAATTTGATGTCCATATATTTGGAAAGGAATACAGTAGAAGAAGAATGGGTAGCTCTGAGGGATGAAGTAGTGAAGGCAGCAGAGGATCAAGTAGGTAAAAAGACAAGGGCTAGCAGAAATCCTTCGGTAACAGAAGAAATATTGAATTTAATTGATGAAAGGAGAAAGTATAAAAATGCAGTAAATGAAGCAGGCAAAAAGGAATACAAACGTCTCAAAAATGAGATCGACAGGAAGTGCAAAATGACTTAGCAGGGATGGCTAGAGGACAAATGTAAGAATGTAGAGGCTTATCTCACTAGGGGCAAGAGATAGTTACTGCCTACAGGAAAATTAAAGAGACCTTTGGAAAAAAGAGAGCTACTTGTATGAATATCAAGAGCTCAGATGGAAACCCAGTTCTAAGCAAAGAAGAGAAAGCAGAAAGGTGGAAGGAGTATATAGAGGGTCTATACAAGGGCGATGTACTTGAGGACAATATTATAGAAATGGAAGAGGATGAAGATGAAATGGGAGATACGATACTGCGTAAAGAGTTTGACAGAGCTCTGAAATACCTGAGTCGAAACAAGGCCCCCGGAGTAGACAACATTGGGAGAGCCAGTCCTGACGAAACTCTACCATCTGGTGAGCAAGATGTATGAGACAGGCGAAATACCCTCAGACTTCAAGAAGAATATAATAATTCCAATCCCCAAGAAAGCAGGTGTTGACAGATGTGAAAATTACCGAACTATGGATTCCTTAGAAATGTTGGAACACGTGAGGCTATACTAACCTCACGATTTATCTTAGAAGAATGATTAAGGAAAGGCAAACCTACGTTTCTAGCATTTGTAGACTTAGAGAAAGCTTTTGACAATGTTGACTGGAATGCTCTCTTTCAAATTCTAAAGGTGGCAGGGGTAAAATACAGGGAGCGAAAGGCTATTTACAATTTGTACAGAAATCAGATGGCAGTTATAAGAGTCGAGGGGTACGAAAGGGAAGCAGTGTTGGGAAGGGAGTGAGACAGGGTTGTAGCCTCTCCCCGATGTTATTCAATCTGTATATTGAGCAAGCAGTAAAGGAAACAAAAGAAAAATTTGGTGTACGAATTAAAATCCACGGAGAAGAAATAAAAACTTTGAGGTTTGCTGATGACATTGTAATTCTGTCAGAAGCAGCAAAGGAATTGGAAGAGCAGTTGAACGGAATGGACAGTGTCTTGAAAGGAGGATATAAGCTGAACATCAACAAAAACAAATCGAGGATAATGGAATGTAGTCGAATTAAGTCGGGTGATGCTGAGGGAATTAGATTAGGAAATGAGACACTTAAAGTAGTAAAGGAGTTTTGCTATTTGGGGAGCAAAATAACTGATGATGGCCGAAGTAGAGAGGATATAAAATGTAGACTAGCAATGGCAAGGAAAGCGTTTCTGAAGAAAAGAAATTTGTTAACATCGAGTATAGATTTATGTGTCAGGAAGTCGTTTCTGAAAGTATTTATATGGAGTGTAGCCATGTATTGAAGTGAAGCATGGACGATAAATAGTTTGGACAAGAAGAGAATAGAAGCTTTCGAAATGTGGTGCTACAGAAGAATGCTGAAGATTAGATGGGTAGATCACATAACTAATGAGGAGGTATTGAATAGAATCGGGGAGAAGAGGAATTTGTGGCACACCTTGACTAGAAGAAGCGACCGGTTGGTAGGACATGTTCTGAGGCATCAGGGGATCACAAATTTAGCATTGGAGGGCAGCGTGGAGGGTAAAAATCGTAGAGGGAGATCAAGAGACGAATACACTAAGCAGATTCAGAAGGATGTAGGTTCCAGTAAGTACTGGGAGATGAAGAAGCTTGCACAGGATAGAGTAGCATGGAGAGCTGCATCAAACCAGTCTCAGGACTGAAGACCACAACAACAACAACATATTTGGAAAGAGCCTTAGATACCTTGGCAGGCAGGAACTTCCATATTTTGAACATGACTGCATCACAGCAACGCTTACAGAACAGCAGGAATGAAAGGCAGCCAACCAGTTGGAAAAAAAGGTGATTTTCAAGTAACTGTAACCATGGTCAACGTTATTTGCAACTGGTGGGCTGTCCTTCATTCCTGCTGTTCTGTAACCGTTGTTGTGGTGCAGTCATGTTCAAAATATTGAAGTTCCTGCCTGCCAAGATGTCTAAGGCTGTTTCCAAATACATCGAAATCAAATTGAAAATAGTAATAGCACATCTGACCTTCTGAACAAGATGGGTTTAGAACCGTCGAAACACTGATGAAGATATATATTCGGACAAGTCCGAAAGAACAGATGCCATTTTCGTATAGTTAAGGCTAACTGGCCATTGACCTTCTTCTGTGCGGGATTCACACGCATTGCCACAACTTTTACGGGACTCGGTAAGATTGTCATCCGCGAGTAATTAATGTAATGAGCAGGGGCACTACGAATGTAGTGTGTGGACATTAAGTTGGGAATGTGGGTTTCATGGGGAGCGTGCTAGGGATAAATCCCTGCAGTCGCACTATCCTCTGTGTCCTCGGTGGATAGAGCGTCTGCCATGTAAGCAGGAGATCCCGAGCTCGAGTCCCGGTCGGGGCACACATTTGCAACTGTCACCGATGATATACATCAACACCTGTCGACAGCTTAGGGTCTTGATTTAATTATCATTTCATTCACTTATGAAGGTTGTTGAAAGTGCAATTTTTTACTATTAGTTGGCTGTCCTTTATTCCTGCTGTTCTGTAACCGTCGCTGTGGTGCAGCAGGTGTATTCAAAATATTGAAGTTTACAAAGCAGTATACAAGGTGGTTAGGAGGACAAACTTCAGAAGGTGGCTCCCAGCACGAAAAACGAACAAAGAACATCCTACCAAAGTATATCCGAAAATGGACGGTGAGTCTACAACAATGTTGTTAGTGCTGGTGCATTACTTTCACATAACGTGGTATTGGTTCAAATGGCTCTGAGCACTATGGGACTTAACGTCTATGGTTATCAGTCCCCTAAAACTTAGAACTACTTAAACCTAACTAACCTAAGGACATCACACAACACGCAGTCAACAGGAGGCAGAGAAAATCCCGTAACGTGGTATTCATTTCTTCTATGTCACAATAGGTGTTCAAAGAGGCTGCCAAGATACGCAGAGCAAGCGTTCTCACGTCGCATCATGGACTCTCTCGTCCCTTCGCATGTTTCAGGCCGTAGTCGACTGGCCTCAAAGCTACACGAACACGCTGTTAGTGGACCTGAACCTCAGCCACTGAGTCAGCGTACACAACACTTTACAGTCTACGCCACAAGGAAAAGTCAAGTCCCATCTCCTGGGCAAGATAACGCTTCATTACACATAGTGCTCATTACACATCCTATCGTATTGCTAAAGCCGCATTTTCCAGCAAAAGACGCAAACTGTTCCTCAGAAATTCTACACAAGTAGTCCAATAAGATTTTGTGGCACAATAAATAATTGTTCATGTGGCGATTCAATCTTCCCCAAGGATGATATATAGCCCACCGCTAATTGCTGTGGAGGTTCATTATGCCATATCTGCCAAAGATCACTTCTTCGGTCAAGAGTGCTGCAACGGCACTGCAGTTTCAACGTCCATTTCAGTATATTTTCACATACCAACTTTTCCGTTTCTTTTCCTGTCAGAGAACACCTCCTGAAATATACCCCCCCCCCCCCCGAACAATTAACCCCGTGAATGTAGGAATTAATGTATTATTCAGAGTACTCAAGTTTTATGTATTAAAAATGCTGTGACTAGAACACAAAAATATTTCACACTGTATGTAATGCAGAGTTGAGCATCAAAAAGGATACATAAAAACAAAATGCTGTTCAACGAAACTGTTCTTTTAAAGTCAAAAATAGTGCTGTCTGCGAGCAAAACGAAACACCGCCTGACGTCTGTTTATGCAATTCTCATGACAATAAAATTGTTTTCTTTGAAAAATTATGAAGTTACAATCATTCTCTTGACCATGTAATTGCGTTCTTTGAAAAATGATTATCTTACAATCAATCAGTTTCGGGATCATTGAAACCGTCCTGCAGACACCTTCTAGAGGCCCGCAATAATCGAATTCACAAGCACAAAATCCATCATAAAATCAAGCCTCGTCTGTCACAACGCGAAACCACGACAACCATCAGCCAAGAAACTGATCAGCAAGGTAACACAGTGACCGTCTCTGAGAACGCAGTAAACAGTAAGAGCAATGTTCGTAACTTGTCGTAAATACCATATTCTGAGACAAAAGCTTTTCTTATTCCAAAAATCTACAAAAGCCCCGTTTCTCTGTTGCTGGACACAGAGACTCTAGCGTGCAGTTTCAGTACTGGGATAGTGTTATTGAAGAAGTTACTGAGACTAAACTGGCAAATGACCTTATAAATAGCTATGAAGGTTTTTCCGTAAATTCTTCCCAGGTCCTGCTCAGTCCGTAATCAAATAACAGAAGTTAGCGCTACCTATCTACGTGTCGAAATTTCGGCAGTTGCCCAGCAGCCTTCACGTAAGTTATTTTAATATGGGAATAGTGTGATTCTTTCCGGGAAGATAGGAGCTATAGCGGAAGGGACACCATAGAGTGGGGGCGGGTGATTACTAAATACCTAGGTATGGGAAAAAACAAAGATGGCAGTGCATGAATCCAGTTTAGCAGTTATTTGTTTTGGGAAAATTTTTATTTGTTACAGTGGCGTGATTTTTTCTATTATTCGGAACATATCGCAGTAATAGAATTCAAAGTCAGTTCTGTGCCCAGGACATGAGCGTTGCGGAGACTTGCGGGAATCTTGCACTGCTGTCTTCACCTGGGTACAGGTGGACGTCTTTTGCTGTTGGCTTCATCCGACCTCCTACGAACGATTCAGTATTTGTGTCTTGTGAATGACTGCGGTGAATGCTTGTACAGTGCAGCGTGGAAGGGAGGGTGGAAACCCGATGCCGACACATAGCCTTGTACGTATATTCACATGATTGGCATCCACAGTCACGTACAATTTCTTACAGACAGACATTGTGAAAGAAGTAATCTGTACAACGAGCGTCTTTTGAAAAACATAGCTTTCTTTTCCTGAATAACACCCGTGCGTCAACACGTGCGTCACCATCAACATTGTTATATGCCCTGACGCCGTGAAAAACTCTGAACACGGTTGGACTTTAGCCTAGGACATTGGCGCAGTCTGGTGATCGCGAGCTTTATCTCGCAATCTCTCCTCCACTGGCCGTGAAATTTTCTGCCAACTTGGAGTCGAGTGACACCGCAGAACCGTGAGTTAGTGATTAGGGCTGTAAATATCGGTACACCCATTCGTCGACATTTTTGCAAAAATATCAATATACACATATCTAAAAAAGTTTTGTGTCACCCTGTTTGCGTGCTTTCCGAAATCTGTACAGAAAATTAGAATAGAGATCAACATAAACATCATTTCCGCTCATTTTATTGCTCATGAAAACCACACATTGCACGTTGTACCACCATAGAGCGAGACCTTCAGAGGTGGTGGTCTAGATTTCTGCACACGCCGATACCTCTGCTACTCAGTAGCACGTCCTCTTGCATTCGTGCTTGCTTTTATTCGTCGTGGAATACTATCCACAAGTTCATAAAGTCGCTGTTGGTCCAGATTGTGCCACTCCTCAACGGCAATTCGGCGTAGATCCCTCAGAGTGGTTGATGGGTCACGCCGTCCTTAAACAGTCCTTTTCAATCTATCCCAGGCATGTCCGATAGTGTTCATGTCTGGAGAACACGTTGGCCACTCTAATCGTGCGATGTCGCTATCCTGAAGGAAGTCATTCATGAGAAATGCACGATGGGGGCGCGAATTGTCGTCCATGAAGACGAATGCCTCGCCAAAATGCTGCCGATATGGTTGCACTATAGGACGGAGGATGGCATTCACGTGTCGTACAGCCATTACGGTGCGCTCCATGACCACCAGCGGTGCCCGTCGGCCCCACGTAATGCCGCCCCAAAACAGCAGGGAACCTCCACCTTGCTGCACTCGCTGGACAGTGTGTCTAAGGCGTTCAGCCTGACGGGAGTGCCTCCAAACACATCTCCGACGATTGTGTGGTTGAAGACATATGCGACACTCATTGGTGAAGAGAACGTGATGCCAATCCTGAGCGGTCCATTCGGCATGTGGCTGGGCTCATGTGTAGCTCGCTGCAAGGTGTCGTGGGTGCAAAGATGGACCTCACCATGGACGTCGGGAGTGAAGTAGCGCATCATGCAGCCTATTGCGCACAGCTTGAGCCGTAACACGACGTCCTGTGGCTGCACGAAAAGCATTATTCAACATGGTGGTGTTGCTGTCAGGGTTCCTCCGAGCCATAATCCGTAGGTTTCGGTCACTGATTGCAGTAGTAGCCCTTGGGCGGCCTGAGCGAGGCATGTCATCGTCAGTTCCTGTCTACCTGTATCTCCTCCATGTCCGAAAAACATCGCTTTGGCTCACTCCGAGACGCCTGTACACTTCCCTTGTTGAGAGACCTTCCTGGCACAAAGTAACATTTCGGACGCGATCGAATAGCAGTGTTGACCGTCTGGGCATGAACTACATACAACACGAGCCGTGCGTCTCCTTCCTGGTGGAATGACTGGAACTTATCGGCTGTCGGACCCCCTCCGTCTAATAGGCGCTGCTCATGCATGGTTGTTTACATCTTTGGGCCGGTTTTGGGACATCTCCTAACAGTCAACGGGACTATGTCTGTGATACTATATCCAAAGTCAACGTCTGTCTTCTGGAGTTCTGGGAACAGCGGTGATGCAAAACTTTTTTTGATGTCTGTATTTCGGCGATATTTTCCCCCTTTTCTAAAGATATAACGATATCAATTGGCGACATTTGTATTTTATCTTATAATTTTTCACAATTTTTATACATATTCGAAGTTGTTCCAATCAAATTGCAGTATAACATAATTTTACTTTCACTGTGTGAAGGAGTGTTAGTACTTTTTGAGCTTTCAACACGTCCAGTCTTGCTCTTTAACTGTCTGAGGCAAATATATGTGGCACAAAAGAAATAGTCCCATGGCACTTGGGGTAGGGGGGAGGGGGCTGATAGTGTGAGTGCAATAACAATATTTCCGTTGTGAAGAAATAGCACACCAGTTGTGTTGAAAAACAATTTTCAACGCAACTAGTTTGCTATTTGTTCACATTGGCATTCTTCAAAAACAATTTCTGAAAATGGTGAATAAGAATCTAAATGATAAGATTGGTCTTTGCGGTGGCCGGCCGCGGTGGTCTCGCGGTTCTAGGCGCGCAGTCCGGAACCGTGCGACTGCTACGGTCGCAGGTTCGAATCCTGCCTCGGGCATGGATGTGTGTGATGTCCTTAGGTTAGATAGGTTTAAGTAGTTCTCAGTTCTAGGGGACTTATGACCACAGCAGTTGAGTCCCATAGTGCTCAGAGCCATTTTTTCTTTGCGGTGGACGGTGACGTGTGAGGGGAAATTCTGACGTAATCGGCGCTCGGCGCTACCAACAGTAGCTGTAACGTACACCGCGCTAGGTCGCAGGCGTTGTCAGAAATACGAAAAAAACAGGGAAGTCGACATGAAATGGTCCAGACAAATCCGATATGTGATGAAACTCAACGACTGACCTATCGGACACCTTTTATTGTGCCACTTACATGCAGTTACCATTGTTAGCAAAATGGTTATCGTCAAGCGTGGACGTGCGTCGTTTTCATTCCGTTTTTGCTCTAAGGTGGATAGGCAGGCTGCAAGTTTGTTGATGTCCAGAATAGTTAATAATAAATCTAAACGTAAATATACAACTCTGAACCGGCTGCATATTTACAGTATGAAGCCGATATTTTAATGGGCAGGAACATCGATATTTTTTCGTCGATGTATCGATACTTTATCTCTATATTTCTGGAGCTTATAATGATACTTTCTTTAAAGATATCCATATAACGGAGCCCAGATGTTTGTAAAAATATCAACAGTCCTATTAGTGACCTTGTCCGCGTAAGCGTGTTATTTTAGATAAGACGCAGAAAAGATGTAATTGTCCTTAGATAGCTATAGGGGCGGACTTGCATTCACACACGCTTTTTGTGCTGCGGAAGGAACAGAGGCGGCCCACATCGGCGGAACTGAGCACCGCGACCCGCTTCCCCTCCAGCCGTGGCCCTCCTCAGCGGACTTCCACTTTGCAGTTAAAATTAACTGAGCGTCAGGCCCAGGGCTGGATGCTCATTACACCGCATCTCTGTGCGGGGCCCCTTGGCCTCTGGTGATGCCGGAGCGAAATGGAACTGTTGAGCTTGCCGTGGAGCACACTCAGCGTGCACCATAAATGCAATTCAGGTAGCCGAGCCGCGCACACAGCTAATAGCAAAGTCATGTCATGCATCTCAAACTACACCTGCGACTAGGCTCTTCAAAAACGAGAAGGAAACGCATAAAAAAATTCTTACGTGAAACTAAGTCTCAGATCAGTTCACTGAAGACGGATCACGAGATCGGATCGGGAAAGAGCGGGGCCAGAAAATCGGATTCATTCTATTCAAAATAAACACCACGACATTTGTCTTTAGTGATTCGCGGGAACCATGGAAAATCCGGGTGGTTCGAGGGCGATTTGAACTCCGACCCTCCCGAATGCGAACCCCAGCACAACCTTACTCTAAGGGACAGTCAAAAGAAAAAGACAGGTGGGAAAAAAGTAAGTAAACTAATATTTCAAAAGTAATCGCCATAACTGTTAATACATTGATCCCATTATGAAACAAGTCGGTCAATGCCATGATGGAAAAATATTTTCGGTTGCTTACAGAACCATGATTGTACGCACGCGTGCACTCCTCCGTCCGAAGAAAATCGGCGTCCGCGAATGTCTATGAAGAACGTGTTCCCAACGAAACATCCGCAGCGCAGGTCAAACATCCTTGGTAACATGTACGTAGGGTTGTTAGTATGTTAGTGGCACTGAATCTTTGAAGAAATTAACAACACTCACGATTAATGTTTTCTGAAAATGAAGCGAGTTTCTCATACGTATCTGACGACTTACGTGTTTACCTGCTACCGTGACAGACTTTTCCTCAACTTGGCAGAACGGGATCCTACCATCTATTAAAATTAACTAATAAGCCGTCAAGTCCGTAACACAAGCAATGCTTATTTTAACAATTCCTTTTCTACAAAACATCCATCGTGACGCTTATAATTTTGTTAAAGACCATATGGCTGCGCAGGATTAGCCGAGCTGTCTAGGGCGCTGCAGTCCTGGACTGTGCGGCTGGTCCCCCTCGGGCATGGGCGTGTGTGTTTGTCCTTAGGATAATTTAGGTTAAGTAGTGTGTAAGCTTAGGGACTGATGACCTTAGCAGTTAAGTCCCATAAAATTTCACACACATTTGAACATTTTTTTTAACAAAGACCATGTGCCAATAATAAACTGACAGCACTATAACTAAGATAAATCACACAACAAATAAAAGCACCAGAACAGTCCCGTCTGCTACCAAAGACGGAAATCATTCTGAAAAGTAAAGGCACATAGAGGAGGCGCTGAAAATACTGCTAATGTTTAGGCTTTCTGACCAAAAAAGTTTTTCGATGGAAACACACATTCAAACAACCACAACACACACACACACTTGGCTACTGCGGCTGTCTGCCTCGTCTACAAGGCCGGCCGGAGTGGCCTAGCGGTTCTAGGCGCTACAGTCTGGAGCCGCGCGACCGCTACGGTCGCAGGTTCGAATCCTGCCTCGGGCATGGATGTGTGTGATGTACCTAGGTTAGTTAGGTTTAAGTAGTTTTAAGTTCTAGGGGACTGATGACCTCAGCAGTTAAGTCCCATAGTGCTCAGAGCCATTTGAACCTCCTCTACATATCCTTTTCATAATATTGTTGTTACCCTATCGTCGACCTTGCCATAACATGTAGATTATGCAATAAATTTACATAAAACTGGGAAATGTTGAGATGCCTACCGCAAGCTGTATGACCCTTGTCACTCAAAATTGCTAAAAATTGAACATTTAACAAAAAAAGTCAGAGAGAAAGTACCACGGACATGATGAGCGACAATCTTTAAAAAAAGGCGTTTTGCCCTGCGGCAGGATTTTCTCGTGAAATTTCAGTCATCAACTTTCTCTTCCGATTGCGAAAATACGCTACTTGCCATTAAAATTGCTACACCACGAAGGTGACGTGCCACAGACGTGAAATTTAACCGATAGGAAGAAGATGCTGTGATATGCAAATTATTAGCTTTTCGCAGTATCCACAAAAGGTTGGCGCCGGTAGCGACACCTACAACGTGCTGACATGAGGAAAGTTTCCAACCGATTTCTCATACACAAACAGCAGTTGACCGGCGTTGCCTGGTGAAACGTTGTTGTGATGCCTCGTGTAGGGAGGAAAAATGCGTACCATCACGTTTCCGACTTTGATAAAGGTCGGATTGTAGCTTATCGCGATTGCGGTTAATCGTATCGCGACATTGCTGCTCGCGTTGGTCGAGATCCAATGACTGTCAGCAGAATATGGAATATGTGGGTTCCGGAGGGTAATACGGAACGCCATACTGGATTCCAACGGCCTCGTATCACTAGCAGTCGAGATGACAGGCATCTTTTCCGCATGGCTGTAACTGATCGTGCAGCCACGTCTCGATCCCTGAGTCAACATATGGGAACGTTTTCAAGAGAACAACCATCTCCACGAACAGTTCGACGACGTTTGCAGCAGCGTGGACTATCAGCTCGGAGACCATGGCTGCGGTTACCCTTGACCCTGCATCACAGACAGGAGCGCCTGCGATGGTGAACTCAACGACGAACCTGGGTGCACAAAGGCAAAACGTCATTTTTTCGGATGAATCCACGTCTCGGCCACCTCTTGTTCGCACTGACGGCACTTTGAACAGTGAACGTTACATATCAGATGTGTTACGACCCGTGGCTCCACCCTTCATTTGATCCCTGCGAAATCCTACATTGCAGCAGGATAATGCACGACCGCATGTTGCAGGTCCTGTACGGGCCTATCTGGATACAGAAAATGTTCGACTGCTGTCCTGGCCAGCACATTCTCCAGATCTCTCACCAATTGAAAACGTCTGGTCAATGGTGGCCGAGTAACTGGCTCGTCACAATACGCCAGTCACTACTTTTGATGAACTGTGGTATTGTGTTCAAGCTGCATAGGCAGTTGTACCTGTACACCCCATCCAAGCTCTGTTTGACTCAATGTCCAGGCGTATCAAGGTCGTTATTAAAGCCAGAGGTCGTTGTTCTGGGTACTGATTTCTCACGATCTATGCACCCAACTTGCGTGAAAATGTAATCACATGTCAGTTCTAGTATAACGTATTTGCCCAATGAATACCCGTTTATCATCTGCATTCTTTTTGGTGTAGCAACTTTAATGGCCAGTGGTGTATCATGATAAAATAAGAGAAATCAGAGCTCGCTCAGAAAGATTTAACTGCTCGCTTTTCCTACGTGCCATTAAAGAGTGGAACGATAGAGGTGACTCGATCAACCCTCTGCCGGGCACTTAATTGTGAATTCCAGAGTATTCACGTCGCTGTGGATGTAGATGGATGATATTTTTCCGAAAGTTAGATGTCTATAGTCTCATATATTCTGCACACCAACTTAAACAGTCGTTGGGTTACCATTTACTCGTATGATTTTAAGAATTCCGAAGGAATGTTGTCTACCGCTTCCACCTTATCGGAAAGCAAGTCTTCAAAAGTTCCGTTAAACTCTGACTCTATTAATGGATCTCTTACGTTCTCTGTATACATTTTTTCTTCTGTCATCAGACAGTTCCTCCCCCAGGTAGGGGCCTTGAGTCTACTTTTTACACCTTGCTTCCAGTTTCCTCGAAGGTTCTTTTCGACGTTTTTACAAGAAAAATCAGTTTTTCTCGAATGTCCATTTATTTTTCGAATTCTGCACATTTTTCTTGTAGCCATTTGGCCTTGGTTTCCCCGCACTTCCCATTTCTTTAATTATTAAATTCTGTTGTCTGCCGAACTTCTGTGATTTATTTTTTTGGGAGATGTCCATTCCTCTTCAACAGAACTGCATAATGTGGTGTTCATCATCGCAGTTTCTGGAGTGTTAGAGAACATCAAACGCATCTGACCATCCCTCAGTACTTCAGCATCCCACTTCTTTCCATCTTGATTCTTCCGGTCTTTTATTCAAAATGGTTAAAATGGCTCTGAGCACTATGGGACTTAACATCTGTGGTCATCAGTCCCCTAGAACTTAGAACTACTTAAACCTAACTAACCTAAGGACATCACACACATCCATGCCCGAGGCAGGATTCGAACCTGCGACCGTAGCAGTCGTGCGGTTCCGGACTGAGCGCCTAGAACCGCTAGACCACCGCGGCCCGCTCTCTTATTCAGTGTACTCTTAGTTCAAATGGTGCAAATGGCTCTGAGCACTATGAAACTTAACATCTGAGGTTCAAAAATGGTTCAAATGGCTCTGAGCACTATGGGACTCAACTGCTGTGGTCATAAGTCCCCTAGAACTTAGAACTACTTAAACCTAACTAACCTAAGGACAGCACACAACACCCAGCCATCACGAGGCAGAGAAAATCCCTGACCCCGCCGGGAATCGAACCCGGGAACCCGGGCGTGGGAAGCGAGAACGCTACCGCACGACCACGAGATGCGGGCCTAACATCTGAGGTCATCAGTCCCCTACAACTTAGAACTACTTAAACCTAAGTAACCTAAGGGCATCTCACACATCCATGCCCTAGGCAAGATTCGAACCTGCGACTGTAGCGGTCGCTCGGTTCTAGACTGAAGCGCCTAGAACTGCTCCGCCTCTGCAGCCGGCTACTCTTAGTGATCGCTCATCTGTGAGCCGAGTCTATCTGCTCCAGGATGCGCCATGCAATCCAGTATCTGATTATCTGGCCGTGATGCAACCCAGGTGGATTCTTCCTGTGTCTACAGGTCTTTTCCAGGTATACCTCCTCCTCCTCTTGTGATAGCTGAAAAGTGTAATCGCTGTTACTGGCTGAAATTTACTGCAGGTCTCAGTCTTTCTCGTCTCTTATTCCTACCACTGAGCGCATATTCTCCCACAACCATTCTTTTATTCCTTCCCCTATTATTTCTTTCCAATCCCGAATGATCGTTAGATTGTAATTTTTCTTCACAAACTGGATTGCCCGTTCAGTATCCGCCAACGGTTTTTAGAAACTGACTACAAACTACGAAATACATTCATGAATGAATCATCTGCGCACGAAAAATTCCGCAGCGTCTGTGAGCCACACCTCGGCGTTCCGTTAATAATCGAGCAGCTGCGAACCCAGCCGGGTGGATGAAATGCTTCACCGCAACGGCAGCCTCGCGTATTCCGCGGGGACGAACAATAAAGCTCGCGAAACAACGCGGCTTTGTCCGCTTTTTGTGATCCCTTCCACGCTACGCCTCTGGCGCGCGCGGAAAAAAATATCCGCTGCAACTCGACGAAGGGGAGAGAGGGGCAGGAAGGGAGAGAAAGCGAAAGAGAGAGAAAGGAAGACGGAAAACGGTTTTCCCGGACAAAGTTGAGCACTTTGATAATTCATGGATTTCCATTAGTGGCTTTCAGCAACTGTTGGCCACCGAGACCTGCTCGCTCGATTTTATTTATGTCACGTGTTAACGGAAAGACGAGCCACAGCGCAGTATGGTTCACGACTAGGGCGCGAATATGGAGAAGAATTGTGGAGGGAAGAGGTGGAGAATTTCTGTGCTCAGAGTTCGTACTAAATGTAATGAATCTTTCCGGATAGGTTACGACACGTGTGTGCGGTCGGTGTGATTAACCTGAATGATTTTTGGCTGCGCCACACATGAAACGAATCAGCTAAACCCGTCCAACACAGCAACTAATTCAAGGCTGAAGAGGGAAATAGCACTAAAAGCTACTAGTATCCTATTTTCTAGGAACTAGTCAATTCTGTCACAAAGCACGTCTGATATTCCGGAAGCTTGTATATTCTTCTTCTTCTTCGTTTCACCCAACTTTGGGGTACGTTGAATCAATCACTTCTGTGTGTTCTGTGCCTTTCTTTTCGCCCAGTACTGCTTCATTCTTTCTGATCTTGCTTTTCTTTCCTCATCAGAGATGACAATCGCTCTTTTCTTTCTATTTTGGAACTGGAATCCCTCTTTTCTGTCTTTGCTTATCAGTTTTGCGGTCCTGTCTGTGAGCATTTTTTCTGTGATGTGTAGTTCTCTTAAGTCTTTCTCTGTTTGGATAAACCAATTTGGTTTGGATTTTTTATTCCTGAAGTAGTCAAACATTCTTTTTGTAAGTCTATTTGGGTTCATTCTGAGAATGTGCCCATAAAACTCAATTCTTCTTTTCCTCATTGTATCCGAAAGTTTTTCTGTGGTTTTGTAGAGTGTTTCATTTTTGGTATGAATTAGTTTGTCGTTATGAAATTTGGGGCCTAAAATTTTTCTCAATATTTTTCTTTCTTTGATCTCTAGCCTTTCAATTGGGCCATGGTTAGTGATAGATAATGTCTCAGCTGCATATAGTGCTTCTGGTTTAATGACAGTGTTGTAATGTTTTATTTTTGAATTCCATGAGAGGGACTTTTTATTATATTTTTAGTAAGCTGAAAGGCTAGTTCAACTTTGTTTCTTCTTAATTCTATTGCTTTTTTTCTCAAGGGCGTTCCAGCTAATCCATTCACCAAGATATTTGAATTCTTTAACAATTTCGATCTTTTGGTCTCTTACTTTAAGATATTTCATTGGCTTTTTTATATTTGTGATTATTTTGGTTTTTTCAAAAGAAATTTTAAGGCCTATTTTCTCTGCTTGTTTCTGTAATTCGAGGATCTGTTCTTTGGCTTCTTCCCATGTTTCAGCTAGTAGGGCCATATCATCTGCAAATGCTAGGCAATTAACCTTGATGCCTTTGTTTTTTGTCCCTAGTCGGATTCCACTATTGATTTTCTTGTTCCATTCTCTTACTATTTTTTCTAGGGCACAGTTAAATAACAATGGAGAGAGTCCATCACCTTGTCGTACTCCAGTTTTTATCTCAAATAGGTCTGAGAGTTCTCCCATAAATTTAATTTTGGAGTATGTGTTGGTGATGGTTTCTCTAATTAGGTTTGTAGTTTTATTGTCTAGGTTCAATTCTTCTAATATGGAGATTAGAGATTCCCTGTCTATGGAGTCGTACGCCTTTTGAAAGTCAATGAATGTGATGACATACGCTTTTGCTCTCGATTTTTGGTAGGCCATAAGATTTTTGAGGTTTAGAATTTGTTCTGGGCAGGATCTTCCCTTTCTGAAGCCTGCCTGGTATTCTCCAAGTTGACAATCTAGCTGGGGTTCTGCTCTGTTCAAAAGGACTTTAGACAGTATTTTGTATGTTATGTCAAGGAGCGAAATCCCTCTGTAATTGTTGGGGTCTGTTCTGGATCCCCTCTTATGAATTGGGTGAATGAGGCCCATCTTCCATTCATCCGGAATTCTTTCTGTTTTCCATATTTCTTCAAATATGTTTTGGAGAGATTCTATGGCATTTCTATTGACATTTTTCCACAGTTCAGCTGTAATTTGGTTCTCTCCCGAAGCCTTAGAGTTTTTGAGATTCAAAATGATTGATTGTAGTTCCTCGACGGTGGGTGGTTCTGAGTTAGGACTTGTTGAAGTTGAGTTGCTGAAATCCATTTTTTCAATTGGTTCTTTACAGTTGAGAAGGTTTCTGAAATATTCCCTCAAAATTTTGCAATTATCCCTGTTGTTGTGTGCAATATTACCATTTTTATCTTGTAATTGGAGTGTCGGTGGGCTGTACTTGGTTATTCTTTGTTTAAAAGTTCTGTAAAAGCCCCTAGTCTTGTTTTTGTTGAAGTCTTCGTTGATCTGCAAAAGGAGTTGATCTTCTTGTGCTTTTTTAATTCTTTTGAGGTTTTTACTCACTAGTTTTCTTACACTCAGGAAATTTTGCCTATTATATTCATTTTTCTGAGATTGCATCTGTTGCCATGCTTTCTTTCTTTGCTCAATACGTTTGTCACATTCCTCTGTCCACCATGCGTGTTTTTTGATTTTGGTTATAGGTGCTATTTGTTCAGCTTTGGTTAGTAGGCTTTCCTTCATTTGATCCCAATTTTGGTTCCTTATATCTTGAGTCGCGAGGGGAAACTCCTTCGAATGCATTATCTTTTCTGGATCGTATCTTCTGCTTTTGGGTTTACTGTTTCTATCTTTCCTTTTGGGTAAAATTTTGAGTTTTATTTTAGAAAGATAGTGATCAGAATCCAAGTTTGCTCCTCTGAGTATTTTGACATTTTGTATTTCTGTATGGTGTTTCCATTTTATCGCCACATGATCAAGTTGAAATTCAGCCAAGTGTGGGTTTGGTGAGGTCCATGTCTTCTGTTTTCTGGGTAGTCTCTTAAAGGCTGTGGATTTCAGGATCAAGCCATGCGCTTGGCAGAGTTCTACTAATCTGACTCCATTTTGGTTAGTTCTATTGTGCGCTGGGTAGTTTCCAACAATATTTTTGTATTTCTTCTCTTTTCCTACTTGAGCATTGAAGTCCCCCGTAAGTTGTGTTTGTCTGGGATCTTTTGCACCACGTCATCTAGTTGTTCCCAAAAACGTTCCACCTTTTCCTTATTTTTCCTATTGTCTTCATTTATGGGGGCATGTGCATTCACAATTGTGTATACTCTATTAGCAGATTTAAAAGTGAGTGTGGAGAGTCTTTCCGATTGTGATTGAAAGCTGATAATGGAGTCTAAAATACTTTTATCTATTATAAAGCCCGTTCCGAGGTGGGATGTGTTTTTCATTATTCTTTTGCCTACCTTTCCTTTGTATATTCTGAAACCTCCGGAATCAAAATTGTTATCATCTATGTATCGAGTTTCTTGTAGTGATGTTATGAGTATTCTATGATGTTTGAGGGTATCTGTAAGATGTTTTAATTTTCCTGGTTTCAAAAGAGAGTTGACATTGAAAGTAGCTATGTAACTTGTTTTTTTACATTTCAATTTGCTTGATGTCTTATCATGTCCCGATTCATCTCTGTGCAATGCTGCAGACTCCCCAGAATCCGATAGTCTGCTTGCGCACCTTGGTGCGGTGGATTGTCCACCTGGGGTAATTTGTTTCACATTACACTCTTCCATGATTGATAGTATTATGTAAGGGGTGACTCTTCGAGCCACAAATTTACAACCACGGTTGTTAGCCCTGGAGGTTTTTCCCAGCCGCCCCTAACCTGGGGAACAGACGCTGACCAAAGACCGCCCAATGTGAGACAGTCGCCTTTGGATTTCTGGTCCTGTGTTGGTCCACGGGTGGTATTTTATTTCCCACCTACCCTACATATCTGTAGAGCTTTCCCCTATCCGCCACCTGGGGACGCGCCCGGTAGGGGAACAGGTTCCCCCTCGGGAGCTTGTATATTATTATTATTACTATTATTCTTTTACTTATGAAAAGCTATGGACTACAGCACAGTAAAAACAATGATTGAAAATTCAACTAAAATACAAGTAATACGTACAAAGTTTTGTTAATAGTGGATCATACAGAAACATGGTCTCTGACCGAAATTTCTCATATAATTAAAAGCAAGTCCTACAGCAGTTTCTCGTGTTCTAATGCGTCATTTCTAAGATTTATCAGAGCTGCGGAACACATAAAGAAACTATTTTAGAGTGAAGTAGATGTTTGCTCAACCGTAAAGGAGAGGTTCTTTGGTCTCCAAGAAGGTGATAATACGTTCTGTGCATAAACCGTGTTTAAGAATTCTACAACAGACTTAAATGATTGATAGAGCCCTATAGTTGAGTGCATCCGTTCGACGATTTCTTTTTTTTAATGAGAAACTCAGTCACACTCCGCTTTTGTCTGTATCACGATGTGTTTGTTATGCCTTATGACACGTTTCGGCCTTAGCCGTAGTCAGATCTTCCATAACCAGTAACGGACCACAAACTCCGGAGTCTTTAAAGTATCGTACTCCCATGTATAAAACAGTTTTAGACATCTGATTATTTACAAAAGAGTTAAACTGTTAAACATCTGACGTTAAGCATGTGAGGAAAAAATTAGAGAAGTTTTGAAATTATATTTAAGGTTTCTTGAAAATCGATAAGTCCTATCATCATCAGACACTGTATGAATATAGTCCGGGGAAATAGCGCTCCATCTTAAGAAAACATAGTTTTTCACGTATCTGAATCTTTAGGAAGTCATTTCTCCCGAACTATTTATTTGTCGTACAAGGACAAAATTTCGTATTCACTGGTATATGTGAATACGGTTTATAGACTGAGTGTTGCGAACACAGTTATCAGTAAAGAAGTAATAAGTTGAAACGTTATGCAGCCGGCCGAAGTGACCGTGCGGTTAAAGGCGCTGCAGTCTGGAACCGCAAGACCGCTACGGTCGCAGGTTCGAATCCTGCCTCGGGCATGGCTGTTTGTGATGTCCTTAGTTTAGTTAGGTTTAAGTAGTTCTAAGTTCTAGGGGACTAATGACCTCAGCAGTTGAGTCCCATAGTGCTCAGAGCCATTTGAACCATTTTTTTGAAACGTTATGCCTGATGCTGGTGTTTTACAGCATGAAAAACAGGTGTAGGGGTGGAGAGTGTTGCAGCTTGGTACACTTAGACTTTCGCTTGCAGCCAGCACAGTAATAGAAGTTTGATCCATTCTGTTATTCCTCTTCTAAATACTGGCATTCACTCTTCATGTGCTGCGATCTTTTTCCTGAAATGACGAAAAGTGCTCCAAAAATTATGATTTTTCCAAATATGTAAAAATGTTCCAAGGTACAACACAGTCATAAAACCATGCAACAAATATTCGATTGAATTTCAAGTTTCGCAAACGAGAAAAATCTTGCAGTTTAATGATCTATCTATTACATTAATACTGCACTAAACACCAGTAACCAGTAAGTGAAATCAAATTAAAGAAAAGTGTTATCAAAAACCAATTATAAGCTACGTATATTTTGAAAAGGAAGCTATTGGAATGTACCACAAATTTCCAATTTCGAGCAGGTAAAATTATTACGACAATATTGAAACTGAGTTCATTTTCAAGTATCACATGTTCCATGACAAAAGACCTTCTTCTGTTTCAAGTGCTCGAATGTTTAGAATCCGCACCAGGTCAGATTACAGGAAAACATCGAAACAATTCAGACGCGGGCTGCTAGATTTAGTATCGGTAGGAAGGATTAACAGGCAGTAGTTTAAGTAATGCCTCGCGAAGTCAAATGGGAAGCCTTGGAGGGAATGCGACGCACTTTTGGCGACGCACTACTGCTTAAATTTGGAAAACCGGAATTCGAGGCCGACTGCAGATCAGTGCTTCTGCAGCCAACGTACTTTTCCCGAGACATGAACATAAAAGGAGAAATTACGTGTCATAGGACGGTTATGGATAGTCGGTTTTCCCTGGCTCAGTTTGCAAGTGGAACAAGAATGGAAATGACTAGTAGCGATACGTGATACCCTCCACCAGGCACAGTATGGTATCTTGCTGAGTTTCTACGTGGATGTAGATGTAGCAGTAGACCGATGGAGTGTAACTTAACTGTTCACTTGTTACGTATATAGTTCTAAAAAAAATCTATGGCACTTTACTCATGATAGAATTCTGTACGTAACGATTTAGCAATACATTCCAAGCAGCTTCGATTTATTATAAAGCATAAAAAAAGTGTAGATTGCGAAATATTTATAAATGCTGCGTAAAATACATCCTCATGACTGACAAGAACAAAAGCCGTAGAAAATGGTGGGAGCTGCTTGGGGCGGTCTGTAGAGCATATTCGTTCATGTGATTCTACAATATGTCTCTAGACTAAAACTAGGTAAAACAGTTTCCTCTAAACTGGTCTTCCTTCAGTGTTTTGTGTGTTTAGAGGGGGGGGGGATAGTGTGTCAGGGAGAAAAAGTTTCTAAATACTTTGAACCCATCTGACCACGTTTTGTGAAAACTGCCTTGAGTAGCTAGTTCGGCAGCCCACACGCAATGGAAATATATTAGATCTTGTAGCTACAAACAGGCCGAACCTTATCCTTGGCGCCAGTATAGAGACGGGGATTAGTAATCACTGTGTCATTGTAGCTACTATGGTTACGAAAGTTAATAAATCTCTTAAGAAGTCTAGGCAAGCGTTTCTTCTAGATAGATCAGAAAAGCAGTAGTTAGGACATTAGACAGAGAACTGATATCACTTGGTTCCAGTACGATGAACGTAGGGGAATTATTGACAAAGTTTAAGCAGAATGGCCTGCCAGTGTGACCGAGCGGTTGTAGGCCCTTCAGTCTGGAACCGAGCGACCACTACGGTCGTAGGTTCGAATCCTGCCTCGGGCATGGATGTGTGTGATGTCCTTAGGTTAGTTAGGTTTAAGTAGTTCTAAGTTCTAGGGGACTGATGACCTCAGAAGATAAGTCCCGTAGTGCTCAGAGCCATTTGAACCATTTTTGAAGCAGAATGTAAATCGTGTGCTGGAGAGTTATATGCCTAGCAAGTGGATTAAGGACGGCAAAGACCCCACAATTTTGCATTTAACATTTGATGATGCCATTATGGCTGCAGTACATTAGGAAATTAGGACATTGTTCTTATAAAACCTGAAGATGGTCATTATAGACCGAAACCGGTAATCTGTTGACGAAAAGTTCGTGACCATCAACGTAAAGTAAAGGAAATTTATTTAATAACGAGGTTCGGAAAATGCTGGGGGAACAGAGGCTGTTGCACTCTCAGCTCAAAAGATAACGTGCAAATAACGACAAATGTCAATAGAGATTCGTGCGTCTGTGGGAAGATCTAAGTGCCAAGCATACAACTACTACCACCATCTTATTTTAGCAAAAGATCTGGAAGAGAACCCGTGAAAATTGCGGCCCTGTGTAAAATCACTATCCAGTCACTTATTGACTAGTCTTGTCGCAGCTTAAGACAGAAAAACAAAAGCCGAAGTTTAAAATTTCGGATTAAAGAAATCTTTCAGGCAGGCGAATCGTAGAAATAACCGTCGTTCGACCAGCGAACAGATTCCTGTACGGACGACATAGTAATAAGCATCCATGGTGTAAAGAAACACCTGAAAGAGTTAAAAACAAACAAGTCACCAGGTCCGGAGGCTATCCCAGTTCAGTTTTTCAAAGAGTACTGTAGGTCATTGTCCACATCCTAGCCTGCATTTATCGCGAATCTCGCCCAGCGCTTAGCCAGGAGCGCCTGGAAGAAAATGCAGGTGACACGCGTGTATAAGAAGGGGAAAAGAACCGACCGCAAGACTGCAGGCCAATATCCCTAAAATCGGTTTGCTGCAGAATCCTTGAGCCCGAGAAGCTTATGCGCACGAATCAGCTTGGTTTTAGAAAGCATCGCTCGTGCGGAACTCAGTTTGCCATTTTCTCACATAATATACTGTGAAATATGGATGTAGGGTAACAGGCAGATTCAATATTTCTAGATTTCCGGAAATCATTTGACATGGTGCCCCTTTGCAGGCTGTTAAAGAAGATACCAGGATACTGATTAGGTTCACAAATATGTGAATGGCTCCAAGACTTGCAGCTCGTGGTCGTGCTGTAGCGTTCTCGCTTCCCGCGCCCGGGTTCCCGGGTTCGATTCCCGGCGGGGTCAGGGAGTTTCTCTGCCTCGTGATGACTGGGTGTTGTGTGATGCCCTTAGGTTAGTTAAGTTTAAGTAGTTCTAAGTTCTAGGGGACTAATGACCATAGATGTTAAGTCCCATAGTGCTCAGAGCCATTTGAACCAGCTCCAAGACTTCTGAAGTTATAGGACCCAGAATGTTGTCCTCGACAGCGGGCGTTCATCATACGTAGACAAAGATATCGTCATGAGTGCCCCAGGGAAGTGTAATAGGAGTGTTCTTATTCTCTATACACTGAAACACCCCCTTAGAAAAATTCATAAATGACATTGCTGGAAAACCTCTACGTTATTTAATTTTCAAACAGCTGAGCAAAACTGAAAGTACTCAGACATTTCCCTCTTTAATTATTCTGATCAGCACTAAACTGACACACAATTTATTTATTTATTTTGCGCAACGCAATCTGACTTTCAATAATCGCTACAAAAGAATGGCCCTGACTAACAATAACCTATACCTTTCATGAATCACTTACCTCACAAAAATCTTCGTACAGCGAGCGCCAATACTGCCAGATAAATAAAAGATTCTAACTACGGAAGGCACTAACTACTGATAGGCATAGTTAGCAAATGAAAGATTTTGATGGAGAACAAACAATGTATGTACCTTAATAGTGCTCAAAAGTCAAATTTCGTTTTTCTGACGGACACACGTCCAGATGGTCCGCTCTCAAAACTCTGCCATCTCTCTCCCCACATCCACCACTGCAGGCGGCTCACTTCCAACTGCGCAACGCGACGCGCTGTTCACATCCAACTGCCCAACACTACAACAGCGAATATTCCAACAATGCCAACCAGCCACAGACTGCACACAGCACAGTCAGTGATTTTCATACAGAGCACTACGTGGTGTTACCAACATAAAAATCTAAACAGCCTACTTACAACACGTAAGTGGTTTGGCGGATAGGGTAGCTGTGGAGTACGGTAAGGTGTAGAATTTGAGTGACTACAGGAAGATAAATGTTGACTTAGACAAAACTTCTAGTTGGACTGATGAATGGCAGCTAGCTCCAAATGTAGAAGAAAAATGTAAATTGATGCGTATGAGTAGGAAAAACAAACCCGTAATTTTCGAATTAGTGGTTTCCTGCTTGACACAGTCACATCCTTTAAATATCTGAGTGTAACGATGCAAAGCGTTACGAAATGGAACGAGCGTGTGAGGATTTTGGTAGGGAAGGCGAATGGTCGACTTCGGTTTACTAGGATAATTGTATGGAAGATTGTTTCATCTGTAAAGGAGTGCCGCTAGTGCGGCCTATTCTTGAGTACTGCTCGAGTGTTTGGGATCCGTACCAGGTCGGATTAAAGGAAGACAGCCACGCGTGTTAGGCGCACTGTCTCGGGAGTCTTATCATGGTTCGCACGCCCGCCCCCCCCCCCCCCCCCCCCCAGTCAGAGGTTCGAGTCCTCCCTCGGGCATAGGTTGTGTGTGTGTGTTGTCCTTAGCTTTACGTTAGTTTAAGTTAGGTTAAGTAGTGTGTAAACATAGGGACCGATGACCTCAGCAGTTTGGTCCCATAGGAACTTAACATAAATTTCCAAAGGAAGACATCGAAGCGTTTCGGATGCAGACTATTAGATGTGTTACTGGTAGGTTCCATCAACAGGCAGGAGTTACAGAGATGCTTCAGGAACTCAATTGTAAATCCCTGGAGGGAAGAAGGTGGTGTTTTTGAGAAACACTATTGATAAAATTTAGAGAACCAGCATTTGAAGCTGTCCGCAGAACGATTCTGTTGCTTCCACCATATGTTGCGTTTAAGGTCCAGGAAATTAAGGCTCATAGGGATGCACATATTAGTCGTTTTTCCTTCGTTCTATTTATGAGTGGACAGACTGGTAGTTGTACGGTGTACCCTCCGCCACACGCCGTACGGTGGATTGCGGTGTATCTATGCAGATGTAGATGTAAATGTAAATGCAATGATTGTTGAAAGTCTCTTAGTACTCTGTGACCAATAATGGATTCTTAATGAGTAGATTACTACAGTGTTTTCAAGTTTTAAACTGGGTCAGCAATTACGTGATATACTGAAAATTAATTTTTTTGTTGCTGCCAGAAGCTGGTTGATGGGCAACGGGAAACTTAGACAGAGGGACCTCGTGTTCGTTTTAAACATTTACTAATGTAGATACGTTGCATTGATTGTGACAAGTTAAAACTGTGTACTCAAAAGGGACTTGAACTTGGATGTAATGCAGGTAGTGGTCTACCCGTCTTCTCCATTCCTCTGAATACTATTCTTGTCGGTAGCTTTGATGCATGAGCTCATGACCTGATCGTACGATGGTTTTCGTACTTACCTGCGCATGACTGTGTGGATAGTCTATTGATTGCCAGTCACCCCAATGATTTTAGAAATTCAGTATTTTAAACATAGCTGCACAACAGCAACGGTTCCACGTAATAAAATTATAAACAGCCGACCAGTTGCAATGGATAAAGAATTCTTTACCTAGGTTTCAACAAATTTAAATTTGTCTTCTTCAGAAGGTGGCAATTTTACATTAGTATGGACTGATGTATCATCACCGTTTTTACAAATGTCGGCATAGATCCATTTGTTAAAGTTAAAATATAGCCCTAGAAATAGGGTCTGTCACGTAAATATAAATTAGTACATGGATGTTGCAGAGCTCACAACCGGTTGTGAGCTCTGCAACAGCTCAGCTTCCGCTGTTATCAGACGCTGTGTAAATCCCCTGTTTTTGTTCATGCACAGTGTGCAGCGTACTCGGAAATTTAGAACTCCACAACCGGCATAACCTACAGATCATTAACGACATAGACTCACTCGCGACGTGTTTGGCTGCTGATTTACACTCAGGCACAAAGACGTATGAAGACGAAGCGAGGCTATGACTACTTCCGTAATATTCCTAACAAAGACAGTACAATTTCCGTAAAGTTGTCACTGAAATTGTTAAGCGGAGGATACTGTATAAGAAGGAACTTTATTCACGCCAAGTAACGCGACTGCGGCTATTGTTCGTGGGAGATTAAGCTATCTGTAGTGAAAATATTTGGGGGACGTGTGTAAAAGCAATATAATGCCCTCCCCCCCCCCCTCCACACACACACACACACACACACACACACACACACACACACACACACACACACTTGCACCAGCAAAACGATCATTTTTGGACAATGTTACGGGGTACATTATGTGGTCCCAAGTCTCACCATAAGATGGTACATCCAGCATTGTCGAAGATGATTGTTTTGGTAGTCCGATGTTATAGTGTGGGAAGGCATAGTGTTGCGTGAACGTATTGGCGTCCAAATATTTGAACACGGTAGAGTCATCAGTCAATGCTATTGTGACACTGTGCTCGTTCCCCACATGCGTCTTTTTAGCCTGAATTCGGCCCTGATCTCATTTTTATGGACGACAATGAGCAGCCGCTTCGCACAGTGCACGTGGTGCATCTCTTGGAACGAGAGCATATTCGGCGAATGGCGTAGCCTGCCCTTCACCCGACATGTGGGATGCCTCAGGGAGACGTACTGCAAGCACCAATGACCATGCAGCAGTTTTCAACCGCGCTAGTGGAAGAGTGGATCTCCTTACCAACTTTTTGGCCAGCATGGGAGCACACCGCAAAGAATGCACTGCCGTTTTCGGTGACCACACACCTCATCAAGAACGATGTTCTGCCTTTTGTACTGTCCAGGGCACCATCATGAACCGTGGTGACTTCAGTGCAATTATTGTCTACGAATAAGAGCGTCATTTCTATTCATTTCATTCCATATTTCTTCCATTAGCTTTTGAAATTTACTGTAGGAGTTATTTGTATGTATGGTTTAAGTTTCATCGAACTTGTTTGAGCCGTGGTGCGGCTCGCGTTGGTGCTGTTTGTAGGTTTCCGTCCTCGGTTGGAGGCCAGACCGTATCGTTTAGATGACACGGTTGCGGTTGTTTGTTATCTTCTCCTGTTGACTGGCGCCACTTGGTTTCGTTAGCATTGCCTGCCCGCTAGTGGCAGCAGCGGCGGTTATCGATATGTAGTAACTGTGCCTCTATCTTTGGGGCGACATCGTGGTTCTTCCGGGTCGTGTCAGTGCGCAGTTCGGTTGGGGGCTCAGAAGGAGCCAGGTCCGCGCAGTGCGAGAACACGCCGGGCTATATTTTAACTTTAACAAATGGATCTATGCCGACATTTGTAAAAACGGCGATGATACATCAGTCCATACTAATGTAAAATTGCCGCCTTCTGAAGAAGACAAATTTAAATTTGTTGAAACCTAGGTAAAGAATTCTTTATCCATTGCAACTGGTCGGGTGTTTATAATTTTATTTTAGAAATTCCTAAGTCTTTCAAAGTTATATTAAATACTGAATCTTCCATATCGACTCCCATGTTTTCTTGTATCACTTCGTCAGACAGTTCATGCCCCTCGAAGGAGCCTTCAACGTACCTTTCCAACTGTAATACAGGGTGTCCGGGAATTCTCATTACAAATTTCTAGGACTTGCAGACAGGAGTGATTACATTATATTTTGAATAGGAACCTATGTCCGAGAACGTCCCGTTTCCCTTCCGAAATGGTTTCAATTCAGATGTTTAACTCGTTCGCGTATGCTTCAGCAACTGAGTTACGCGTGACCCAGTACAATTATTAGGCAACAGTTCGAGACGAACCATAACGAAACATCCATTCATCACTTAAGCACTTTTGTTTGAATTAACACTTAAATATTACTTGTTTACATTATTCCAAAACAAAAAAGAACTCAGCATACTGTATGTACAGAATAGTAATGATGCATTACACAGCTGCTCGATGTTTTCACCACCAGTGTTGTTACAGACACTGTGCCTACGAAGCATGCCCTGGTAGCCACTTTCCATTATATCTGCTGTGTCTGCCATTTCTATTGCAGCGGCCAGAACTCGAGCCAGCAGATTTTCGTCTGTCTCTACAGTAGTAAATTAAACTTCGCATTCTAACGCACAAGAAGTAGTCCATAGGAGTTAAATCTAGCGATCGTGGCGACCACGCGGTTGGACCTCCTCGGCTTATCCGTCTTTCAGCTTAGCGTCTGTTGAGATGTCACCGAACCTCACGTGTGATGTGAGGTGGTGCACAATCATGCTGAAACCACAGTTCCTGCTCGACATTCAGTGGCACTGCTTCCAAGAACGGGTCCAATACGTTTTGTAGGAAGATCAAGTATGCAGGGCCATTCAGCTTGACCGTCCAGAATACCTGCCCACACATTAATACCAAGCCGGTGCTGACATTCCTGAACATGCGTGGCGCGATGGTTTTCGTCTGCCCAGACATCGCTGTTTCGCGAATTCAGAACACAGTCCCTTGTGAACCTACGTTCATCTGTGAACAGAACTCGACATGGCAACAGGGGTGTGTCGACGGAGCGGTCCAGGAACGACGTGCAGTAGGCAAGGCGTGTGGAAAATCGGCTGGATTCATAGCGTGTACCCTTTGTAAGTGGCACAGATGTAATTGTTGTTCACGCAGAGCGTCCCAGATGATACTGTGACTGACACGTATTGCACGCACGATTGTTAGAGTAATCGTTGAGGGATTCTCTTCAAGTACATGATGCAGTATATCATGTTCAGATTTGGGCGTGCGGCGTTGCCGTGGAGTGCCACAATCCTGTCTCTTAGCGGTGAAGGTACCCGTTTCTTCTTACTTGGGCAAACACTGAAAGGTGGCTGCACTGAGACGTAGCCAGTTGGCCCTGAGTAGTATTATTACGCAATCTGACTGCATAGAATAACAATAAAGAATGAAAGGAAATTTCCGTTAACGCAATTGATTAATTAAGTCCCCAGCAACTATAAAAGCCACGAAACAACAAAGCACAAGTGTAACTGTTCTGGTGTAGAAGTGTGATTCAACGTACACGTATCTGGCACGGTTCTTCCTCAATACGACAAGATATTTTAAACACCATTTACCATGAAGTAATTAAAAACCAGAAATACTATAATTGCACATAGAAACCAGAATTACACTCTAATACATGAACACAAGCCAGATGCTTTGTTGACTGAACCTGTGACCAAGAGGCATTGTTATTTAGGAAATTTGAAATAATTTTTGTTACCTTCATCTATATTGACGAAAAATACACTGTGATAATTACAACATCCCCAATCGAACAGCATCTGCTATCTCGCCCAACAGAACAAGTGCACACGACATGGCCTCAACTAGTACTGCTATCGACATCCTCTCAAAAAGCACTGCCCACGGCAACCTCTGAACCACTACTGCCCAGAGGAGGCGGCGGAATAATACACTTTGGCGCAATCTCTGGCGCTGTGACGCAGTGTTGCCACCTTTGAACGTTAGTATGATGGCGCGTTACGTTACGGGAAACGTTCGTGCTACAGCCAAGTAGCAGCTCTTCCGGTACCTCGAGTATGGCCATACTGAAGGAGCATGTCTGTGTATTCCGAAAACGTGTACCGAACCATGTCTACTGTATCGGAGACGCAAGGCACTGAGTAGGTCTCGCAGTAAGTCAGAGGTTAATTGCCCATCAGTTGACCGACTAGCATACTACACGTCATCCTGTCCACTCTATTGCATACCAGCAGCAGACGTGGACGCGTTACACATCTGAACTGAAACCGTCGTAGGACGGAAACGGTACTTTTCCGAAAATGAATTCCTATTCAAAATACACTGAAGAGCCAAAGAAACCGATACACCTCCCTAATATCGAGTAAGGCCCCCGCAAACACGCACAAGTGCCGCAACACGATGTGGCATGGACTCCACTAATGTCTGAAGTAGTGCTAGAGGGAATAGACACCATGAATACTGCAGGGCTGTCCATAAATCCGTAAGATTACGAGGGAGTGGGAGAACAGCACGTTGCAAGGCGTCCCAGATAGGCTCAACAGTGTTCATGTCCAGGGAGTTTGGTGGCCAACGGAAGTGTTTAAATTCAGAAGAGTGTCCCTGGAGCCAATCTATAGCATTTCTTGGCGTGTGGGGTGTCGCATTGTCCTGCTATAATTGCCCAATTCCGTCTGAATGCACAACGGACATGAATGGATGCAGGTAGTCAAGGATGCTTTTGTGCGTATCACCTGTCAGAGTCGTATCTAGATGTAACAGGGGTCCCATATCACTCCAACTGCACACGGGCCAAATTATTACAGAGCCTCAACCAGGTTGAACAGTCCCCTGCTGACATGCAGGGTCCATGGGTTCATGAGACTGTCTCCATACCCGTACACGTCCATCCGCTCGATACAATTTGAAACGGGACTCATCCGACCAGGAAACAAATTTGCAGTGATCAACCCTCGGATGACGACCTTGACGGGCCCAGGAGAGACGTAAACCTTTGTGTCGTGCAGTCATCAAGGGTACACGAGTGGACCTTCGCATCCGAAAGCCCATTTCTATGTTTTGTTGTTGAATGGTTCGCACGCTGGCACTTGTTGATGACCCACATTTAAATCTGCAGCATTTTCGGAAGGGTTGCACTTCTGTTACGTTGAGCGATACTCTTCAGTCGTCGTTGGTCCCATTCTTGCAGGATCTTTTTCCGGTCGCAGCGGTGTCGAATATCTAATGTTTTACTGGATTCCTAACACTGACGGTACACTGGTGAAATGCTCGTACGGGAAAATCCCCACTTCATCGCTACCTCGGAGATGCTATGTTCCATCGCTCGTTCGCCGACTATAACACGACGTTCAGTCTCATTTAAATCTTGATAACCTGCCATTGTAGCAGCAGAAAGCGATGTAACAACTGTGCCAGGCACTTGTTGTCTTATACAGGCGTCGCCGACCGCAAAGCCCTATAATTCCTGTTTGTATATCTCTGTATTTGAATATGTATGCCTATACCAGCGTCTTTGGCGCTTCAGTGTACTATGTGCTCACTCCTTTCTAGAAGTTTTAACTGCAAACTGCGATCACCCTGTAAAACTTACACAAAAATGTATCATCGTTGTGAAGTTACAGGGAATTCCGGATGCACTATACGGAGTACATATCTTGACCAAGAACACACCCAGTACTCCGTTCTAGAGAACTGTCGTGTGTCACAGTCCAAACGGTAGAATTCGCAAATGCAGGAGTTACGTTTCTGCTTAACGATGGCGAGCGAAAGTGACGCAGACGCGTTCCTGCTCGTGAGTCGTGAGGGAAGTGGACGTTTCGGCCGTAGCGACCATCTGCCGACGACCAGGACAGACGAGCCGATTCCCGCTCCCCCCCCACCTTATTCCCCCCCCCTCCCCACACACACACACTCTCTCTCCCTCCCCACCACCAACTGCGGCTCCTGACAGTTCCGTTTACGTCCGCTGGCCAGAGGAGCGCCACGAGCGGCCGTCTCGCCAAGCCAATTGTCCAATTGTCCGACGTGGCAGACGTCGGACAGCACGCGGATGGGGTGGTGGGGGAGGGGGGGTAGCATCGGCAAACTGTCACACGGCCGACCCAGTAATTGTGTTTCCCCACTGATGAAAGCCGGATCGCATGTCCCACCGCCACCGACAATGTTGACATGTCCTCCCAGGTCGCGGACTAATTTGTTCTGCCGGAGGTTGGGCCGTACGCCGGGATATCCGCTGCAAAACTGGAAATGACGCTACGCGTGTGTCATGTATCGCTTATAAACAAAGCAATACTGTTTTTTATAGCCTGCTACGTCGTCTCGTTGCATTTACGTTCCCAATATAAAAGTTTGGGATCATTATGTTCTCATTGTATGGGGGGGGGGGGGGGGGGGGGGTGATTCAGCTACAAAAAGGTACGGCGAAACTTTCAGGAAACATTCCTCACACACAAATAAAGAAAATATGTTATGTGGACATGTATCCGGAAACGCTTACTTTCCATGTTAGAGCTCATTTTATTACTTCTCTTCAAATTACATTAATCATAGAATGGAAACACACAGCAACAGAACGTACAAGCGTGACTTCAAACACTTTGTTACAGGAAATGTTCAAAACGTCCTCCGTTAGCGAGGATACATGCATCCACCCTCCGTCGCATGGAATCCCTGATGCGCTGATGCAGCCCTGGAGAATGGCGTATTGTATCACAGCAGTCCACAATACGAGCACGAAGAGTCTCTACATTTGGTACCGGGGTTGCGTAGACAAGAGCTTTCAAATGCCCCCATAAGTGAAAGTCAAGAGGGTTGAGGTCAGGAGAGCGTGGAGGCCATGGAACTGGTCCGCCTTTACCAATCCATCGGTCACCGAATCTGTTGTTGAGAAACGTACGAACACTTCGACTGAAATCTGCAGGAGCTCCATCGTGCATGAACCACATGTTGTGTCGTACTTGTAAAGGCATATGTTCTAGCAGCACAGGTAGAGTATCCCGTATGAAAGCTTGGCAGTGAATCGAGGAAGTACAGTACATACTAACGAAACTAAAATGAGCTTTAACATGGAAATTAAGCGTTTCCGGACACATGTCCACATAACATCTTATCTTTATTTGTGTGTGAGGAATGTTTCCTGAAAGTTTGGCCGTACCTTTTATTAACACACCCTGTATAGATTCTATGCAACCGGCAACGCCTTACCACACTAAGCACAAGCTTTACGTATTCTCTTGTTCGCCATGCGCAAGCCGTTAGTCCTACAGAAAAGCATGAGCAGCATCTTTTTTGTAGGAAGTCTTGTAGGAGCTTCCAAGAGATTGCACTGTTATACATTTTCGTCAGAACCCATAGCTTTTGAATTATCCAAGAACAATTTCCAAAAGTGACGTTCAAACGCATTTTTCTTGAATAAATCGAAAACTGTGGCCTCCAGATACATTAAATTTCCTACAAAAATGTCCTGTTCATTTCTTCTGTAGGACTAGTAGTTTGTGCATAGCGAGCGGGAAAACATGAAAATTTCGCCTGTGGTTTTTGAAGGCGTTGCGAGTTCCATAAAACACGTAGGTAGGATCAGCTGAATCACTCTGTATACATTGGTGCCCCCCCCCCCCCTCCCCACAAACGGACTTTCAAATGATGTTTCAGTACCAAGTAACAACGAAACAGCCGGCCGGTGTATCTGAGCGGTTCTAGGCGCTACAGTCTGGAACCGCGCGACCGCTACGGTCGCAGGTTCGAATCCTGCCTCGGGCATGGACGTGTGTGATGTCCTTAGGTTAGTTAGGTTTAAGTAGTTCTAAGTTCTAGGGGACTGATGACCTCAGATGTTGAGTCCCATAGTGCTCAGAGCCATTTGAGCCAAACAACGAAACCTGGTAGGCAAGGAAGGCAGGATTCGGTTACGATTGTGGACGGGGGTGTAATCTGTTACTATTGGTTCCCTTTTGCAATTATACACATTTTTTTAAACCGTAATTACCGACTCAGCAATAAATATAGATATCACACGTTATTAATGAAAGAATAAACAACTGTGTAATTCGTTCAAATGGCTCTGAGCACTATGGGACTTAACATCTGAGGTCATCAGTCCCCTAGAACTTAGAACTACTTAAACCTAACTAACCTACGGACGTCACACACATCCATGTCCGAGGCAGGATTCGAACCTGCGACCGTAGCGGTCGCGCGGTTGCAGACTGAAGCGCCTAGAACCGCTCGGCCACACCGGCCGGCCAACTGTGTAATTAATTGTGCTTTCAGTGTGTTACAATTTACCAAATGAGCATAAAATACAGACACAGCAAATAATGTTTTAAAAACAAGCCAATGTAATCCCAGTTAGAATTTTACGGCAAGTAACCACATCCGCGTCTGAAGGCCTTTAATGCCAAGAACAACAATTATAAAAAAAATTTGACAAACATACTGTAAAACAGCAATGCAATATCAAAGGTTAATCTAAAAAGACAGGCAACTGATCACCAAATGGTTGAGACAAAATGATGGTAAACTTAGTAGCACAGCCATTTAAACGTGCTGTAACGCCAAGAATGGCAATTATATTAAAAAATTTAAAAAATATACAGTAAAACAGCAAATACAACAGCAAAGGTTAATGTAAAAGGACAAGCAACTGATCACCAAACAGGTGACACAAAACGATGGTAAACGTGGCAGCACAAGCAAGCCAAGAATGGCAATTATATAAAAAATTTTAGAAACATACAATAAAACATCAAATACAATAATAAAACCATGGGCCAGTCACAAACGGTGGACCAGGAATCAACCTCTGAGTAGCTCCATCAGAAAAACACTTCCGCGATGAGATAGGCAGCCAAGAGTTGCATTCACTTCACACGATGATAACTCAGACTAGTGGCAGTCTAACGAACGGCTAATGATAATCCTGCTGAGACTACCTGACGTGCAACAAATCAAATGCAAAGATGTAAAAATGCGACAAAGCCGGAACCGGCGATCTGGACTCCAGCCACAGGATACTGTGCTTAGAGCGCCCGGAACAAAAAAGGAACCACTACCGCCAGAGTTGAAGAATCGCCAACTAACCTACAATCAAGTAAGCTGTCAAAACTACACCCCTCACTGGACAGCAGCGGCAAGGCGAGGAAACGTACACTGCCGTTACATATACTAACCCCCAGGGCAGGTGACTGGGGCGTTAGCAGCCACGAGGCATGAAAAATACCGCTGGTTGATCTTAACAAATAGTAATAAACTGAACGCAATAAATATTAATTAGAAGTCCAGGAAAGCTAATCAGATCCGCCTTCCCCAAGTACTCCACTCGCTGCTCTTCGCCTCGGCAACACTACGAGCAGCAACACGAGCCCAAGTCACTCGAGAATCTCAAGATGTCACAATGGTGGAGGTTTCTCTACTTGGATTGAAATGCACTCATCTTAAAGCTCGGTGAGTCCGCTTTACGACGAGGTCGTGCGCCCTCGTGACCACAGCCCTTCCATCCGGCAGTCCATGCGTGCCGCCAGTGGTCCCGGCGTGTTCTCGCACTGCGCGGACCTGGCTCCTTCTGAGTCCCCAACCGAACTGCACACTGACACGACCCGGAAGAACCACGATGTCGCCTCAAAGATAGGGGCACAGTTACTACATATCGATAACCGCCGCTGCTGCCACTAGCGGGCAGGCAACGCTAACGAAACCAAGTGGCGCCAGTCAACAGGAGAAGAAAACAAACAACCGCCACCGTGTCATCTAAACGATACGGTCTGGCCTCCAACAGAGGACGGAAACCTACAAACAGCACCAACGCGAGCCGCAGCACGGCTCAAACAAGTTCGATGAAACTTAAACCATACATACAAATAACTCCTACAGTAAATTTCAAAAGCTAATGGAAGAAATATGGAATGAAATGAATAGAAATGACGCTCTTATTCGTAGACAATAATTGCACTGAAGTCACCACGGTTCATGATGGTGCCCTGGACAGTACAAAAGGCAGAACATCGTTCTTGATGAGGTGTGTGGTCACCGAAAACGGCAGTGCATTCTTTGCGGTGTGCTCCCATGCTGGCCAAAAAGTTGGTAAGGAGATCCGATCTTCCACTAGCGCGGTTGAAAACTGCTGCATGGTCATTGGTGCTTGCAGTACGTCTCCCTGGGGCATCCCACATGTCGGGTGAAGGGCAGGCTACGCCATTCGCCGAATATGCCCTCGTTCCAAGAGATGCACCACGTGCACTGTGCGAAGCGGCTGTTCATTGTCATCCATAAAAATGAGATCAGGGCCGAATTCAGGCTAAAAAGACGCATGTGGGGAACGAGCACAGTGTCACACAATAACATTGACTGATGTCCTTAGGTTAGTTAGGTTTAAGTAGTTCTAAGTTCTAGGGGACTGACGATCTCAGATATTAAGTCCCATAGTGCTCAGAGCCATTTTTGAGCCAGGTAACTCTCACAACACACATAATTTTGGCATCGAAGTTTACACGAAAATGTTCACTCAAAAAAGACGAGACTCTCAATCAGTATGGGAATAAACCGCCAGGGGCGCTGCAGTAGACTAATTTGTCTCGAGCAGACGGTTTCGAACTTTTCGTACATTCTCAAACCATTACCTACATTAGAAGATATGATATTAGCAAGAAATGAAACACAAACATTTTGTGTGCACAGATTACACCGGCGCAATAAATCTTTCGTAACGTACCTGCATTTGTAACGTTACACTGTGCGTAATACGTTTCTTTTTACATTGTATCAAAATAACAAACGTTTCTTGACTGTATTACGGTTGTTTTATACCTTCCAAATTCGACAGGCGTCTTTAGCTATTTAGTCCCAAATATTTGACAGGCCCCTTCACTTACTTATTGCTTGTCCAGAAGCTTTGTCTCTCAGAGATCATAACGTAACAAGCAAATACATAGATGCTGTGTTGGTAAAGACCTCAGACATTATCGCACTGTTCTATAAATGCAAAGCTAGTTCTTGCAGATGCAATTCTAGTTCTTTTTGCTGACGATACAAGTATAGTAATCACACCCAACAAATAAGGATTAACTGAAGAAATTTTAAACAAAGTCTTTCACAAAATTATTTAGTGGTTCTGTGCAAATGGACTGTCACTACATTTTGCAGAAGCGCAGTATATACAGTTCTCTTCAGTAAATGGCATAAAACCACTGATAAATATAGACTTCGAACAGAAGTCTGTGGCTTTCATATGGCATCATATTTTGGGGTAATTCGTCATTAAGAGAGAAAGTATTCATTGCACAAAAGCGTTTGTAATCAGAATAGCTGGAGCCCACCCAGAATCACCTTGCAGACATTTATTTAAGGAACTCGGGATATTCACAGTGCCTTCGCAATACACATATTCACTTTGAAACACGTATGTAACGCAGCAGCGATGGCGAGGCATTGTAGCATCTGTGACCAGAGAGTATGCGCTTGACCGCGCGAGTGTTGCGAGCGGTTCTCAGTCAGTAGTAGTCTTTGCGAGTTAGTTTTGTCGCTATGCAGAGGAGCAGTCAGTCTGTCGTTGCGAGTCTGTCAGTTCAGTCGTTGCGAGTCTGTAGCTCTGTCTACTTGAGAGCAGTACTCAGTCTGTAGTCGTCATGCAGAGCGGACGGTCAGTAGTAGCAGCCCAGTGCGGTTGTGTGATGTAGGCGGTCGGCAACAATGGTCAAGATGAGGAATAAGGTATACTGTTAATTAATATAATCATTAGATAATGAAAAATTTTATTTATTGTAATTATTCTCCAACAAGTCTCCCAATAATAATTTTTTATTTCAAAAGCATTTTTTCAAAAGTTTAATTTTTTTGAACTAAAGATCTCGTTGCACTTCCCATTTCATTCCACTTCTTTTTGAAGAAAAATTTCACTAGAATTACAAAAAAAAAAAGGAGAATATTATTATTTGCAATGCAGTTCCTCCAAGTGGTGCGCAACAACAAGAGCAGATATGTGACATCCATTTATTCTGAGGTAAGACTTTAATTCTGATTGTTTTTACACAGGGCCAAAGACCGATATTTCGGTTTAATTGATTTTTTTTGTCACTGAATGGACTTTAATTTTTTGAAGGATTTATAATTGAGTCAGATTGCGAATTTCACATTTGTTGCTATTGTCAGTACATTTGATTGTAGGCAGGTTACGCATAGAGCCATGTCCATCAGCATTTCTAATTAGTATCGTTATTTTCTTTTAAAATTTTTGTGGGGAGGTTACACTTGGCCCCCATTTCTATTAAGTATTGCTACATCTTCTTTTAAAAAATTGCGGTGGGGAGGTTACACTTGGCGACCCAGTCCAGGATCGTATTTCGTTGAGAGTCTTTTGAACAACAGTCAGATATCTGCTCTTGTTTGCTTAGATATAATTAGGATTTAGCGCAACGCTGTTAATAATATTGTGACTTTCTCTCTACAGGTTAACGGCAATTTGTTGCTTTGTTGTATTTGTGTGTTGCTTTTGCACTGTGTTGATTTGTTTTGTGAAAAATTTTGACTATTGTAAAAATGCCGCGAAAGACTGTGAATAGTGTATCGCGAAGTATTGTGAATGAAATTACCGATTTAAACAACGTGACCGATAGTAATTGTGATACGCAACGTAATGATGACAATCCTGCGTTCACTAACAATCAGTGCATTCCAACCACTAAAGATGACTTTCACCTTAATGATGAACAAACGAACTCAATTGTCTCGTCTGTTAACTTGACGACAATTGATGACGCAGAATGCTCTATGGTAATGAGCGCTGCCGAGTTTAACACACCCGATTTAGAAAATCCAAGTAGTGTACAGACAAATTTGTCTAATGAAAATGAACAGGATACACAAAGTACGACGGATTTATTTAATTCCGAAATAGTGAGTGACAGTGTAGGTCCGACTGATAATCCTTTTTGTAAATTGCAGAATGACCAAATGGTCACACAAAGCGCGTCAATTCCAGGTACACAATCAAACAGCACAGATAATGGAGTAGGTAATGTTACTTTGGATCAATTTATAGCAATAATGCTACAGTTTAGGAACGAACAGAACGAAAAACAAGACAAACTTAGTGAGCAGTATAAACAACTTAATAAAAAACTTGATGAGCAGAACAAACGACTGGAAGAAGAAAACAAACAATTTAGAGAACGGAACAAACAATTTTCTGAAAGTATTAAACAGCCGGGAGAAAAACACGATAATGTTAATGAACAGAACAAACAAGTTAGGGAAGAGATTACAGCTGTTATCGTTCAATGTCAGGACAGTAAAGAACAATTACATGCGGATACTAAGGCTTGTGCTAATAACAGTAATGAAGAAGTTGGCACTGTTGCACAAGGCTTAGATAATTCAAATGCAACACAGATCCACGAAGTTAATGTAGTCACTGAACAATGCCCTAAAAACGCAGTACAGATTCGCGACGAAGTTAATTTAGAGTCACTGGAAGTTTCACACACTCCGAATACGGAAGTCAATAATAAAAGTGAACGACAGAACAACCAAAATGTCGAAAGTTTTGAAGTAACAGAATTAAAAACTATTTCAGTCACCAATATGCCACAACAGACGCCACTTTATGAACATGTGTCAGACTCACGCAGCGTGTATAATGTGAGCAATTTACAGAGACTACGAGACGTAAAATTCGAAAAATCACGCGACTTAAAATATGAAAAGCTACGCAACTTGAAGTACGAAACGACACAGACAAACAGATTCACAAACAAACCCGAACGTGTTTTCAAATTCAATGACGAGAACGTAGATTACGAGCAATTTTTATCCGCCAGAAAATGTAAAGAACTTAATAATGATAGCGTACAGGTACACGCTTTGCACTGTATACGACAATTTATCTTTGTACATTCACCGCTATTACCTGTAATGCAAAAACTAGCTTTGAACCAGATGCGACAATTTGCTATTGTATTTTCATCAGCATTACGTATTATGCAGAAACTGGAATTAGCACGGATACAACAATTTGCCTTTGAAATTTTACCGCTATTGCCTGTAACACAAAAGCTAAAATTTATTTGCAGTGCGTAAATGACCTCAGGGGATTCATTACGCTTTAATGAATATGTGCCGTAGCGAGCATAGGGCCCCGAGCTGTAGTAGTGCTGTTTCATCTTTAGTTTTCTGCACTGCTGCCTTTTCTTCTACTATCCTTTATATCTATCCAAACTGCTCTTTAACTATTGCTCTACCTAGTATTAAGAAACGTATGTAATGAAAACCGGATACGACAAATCTTTTACCGAATGTGACAATTTTCAGTAGGCACTCCAGTACCGCCGTAATTTTAATTACAGATAAAATCGTAATCATCAGTATGTATAAAATTTTGAGCAGTCGGAACCATATTTTTGTAACAATAGATGTTTTTCACCACAATAGCATGAAAGTCAGCCGCTTAGCATACGTAACCAACAATGCAGTCTACAAGGTCAACCAAACTTTAATGTTTCGCCGCGTGCATGTATAGTCTCAGCTCCAACAAATAGTAACGCATGGCAGCAAAGAAATAACTACGTACAGACAACACACTATTTCAACTCGCATCGCTATGCGCCGTATAGAAATTACTATCATGACAGACGTAAAAATGATGAGCACAATTTTCAGCGTACATTTAATAACAGTCGATCTTTTCAGCAGCAAGAACATTAGCAACAACACATTATCATGAATGATCCAGACAATAGGTGTCATCCATAGCGTAACACGTCAGTATGAAATAACAGAACAGTTCATACAGTGGATATGCCACAACATTCTCCCGTAAATAATAACACGTACGATAGAATTTAACCAGATACAGCACAGATTGCATACTACAGTAACGCAAACATTACTTTTGACAAGCAGAATCTTCTTCACGAAAATGTTATTAATTTTGACGCCATCCGACACACGTTTGCATTAAGGACAGAATTACGACGTATGTAGACGACATTCTTATCGCAGAAGCTAACTGGTCTGAACACAATCCGATTTTTGAACGACTGTTACAAACTTTTCATGCACAAGGACTCACAGTTAACCTTAGTAAATCGCACTTTGGCAAAACTTCCATAAAATTTCTTGGACACGTAATTTCAGCAGAAGGCATTGCACCTGATCCGGAAAAACTTCAGGCTCTACGTGACATTACTGTTCCTACAACAAAAAAAAGCAATCACGCAGTTTTTTGGGCTTAATTAACTTTTTTCGTAAATTTATTCATCACTCTGCTTTAGACACACCCAGATTATGTCAATTAACAGGTAAAAACAGTATTTGGTCTTGGGATAAGCAAGCACACTCTGAATTCATGAACCTGAAACATGCTCTGTTGAATGCTCCACTATTATCGCACCCAGATCTTACTAGAAATTTTTCCATTGCTACCGACAGTTCCAACACCGCTTTAGGCGTACACATTTTCCAGGAAATAGAAGAAGATGGTTCTACAGTAATTAAAAACATCGCATTTGCAAGCCGCATTCTGTCACCTGCTGAACGAAATTATTCCGTCACAGAACTTGAAACATTATGTGTTGTATGGGCTTTCACGAGATTTAGGCACTTTCTTTACGGCAGACATACCACCGTCTACACAGACCATAGAGCGATACAATTTTTACTTTCAGCTAAATTCACTCACGACAGGTTAAGCAGATGGAAACTATATTTACAGGAATTTAATTTTACAATAGTTCACATTCCCGGTACGCAAAATGTTATAGCAGACGCACTATCGCGTTCTCTCAGTAACAATCAGCAAGACGTAGCAACCAACTTCTGCAAAGCAAATTTCAGTGTCATGTACATTCAGCAGGTTGCATTTGAAAATTTTATTTCATCGTCATTACAGGACATAGCACAAGAACAAAATAAGGACAATGTGTGGAAAGAAATTAAACACCTTTGGCAAGATAGGAAAAATGTTACGATTAGGAACCACTACACTGTACGCAATGACATTCTGTTTCGCCGCTCTCATCCTGACAGCAACATTTGGTTATTATGCATTCCTGACGAACTGGTTAACAAACTAATTTGGTACACTCATTTAAGTTACGCACATTACGGAGCACGAAAATGTTTTCTTATACTGAGACAGAACTGTTATTTTACCAACATGGAAAAACGTATACGACGAGTTTTAGCGTCTTGTAAAATTTGCCAGAAAGCTAAATCAGACACCACTTCACATATTCCTCCTTTATATCCCATTATACCTGTGAAATTAAGACACATGGCCGCAGTAGATATTTTTGGTCCGATTCCGAGAACTAACAGAGGTTTTTGCTACATTTTTGTCGCTGTTGAGCTCACTTCAAAATTTGTTACTTTCACTCCGTTACGCAAAGCTACTGCTAAAACTGTTTCAAATGCATTTGTAAAACATTTTCTATTTCATGTAGGGCATGTAATGAAAGTAATTTCTGATAATGGATCTCAATTTCGTAGTAGTGTATGGACACGCATGTTACGAGCTAGAAACATTTCTCCGATCTATATATCCAAGTACCACGCTTCTTCGAACCCTTGTGAAAGATTAATGAAAGAAATTGGTAAGCTGTGCAGAATATACTGCCACAAAAGACATATTGATTGGGATACACACATACTCTCATTCCAAGATGTAATTAATTCCATTCCAAATGAATCCACTATGCTATCTCCGACTGTTATACTGAAAAACGTTGAACCACCGAACAAAATTAAAGAATTAATAGAATTCCCCAAAAATCGTCGCCTACGACACCACGAAATAATTGACATTGCGCTGAACAACATCAAACGTGCCGCAGAGCGCCGGAGAAGACAGCAAAAACAGGTTTGTACACGCCGCGACTTTCACGTTGGACAGAAGATATTAGTACGTACACACTATTTATCCAGCAAATTAAAAGGTAAGTGCAGTAAATTTGAACTTCTATACGCAGGTCCGTATCGGATTCGCAGTATCCCTCACCCCAATGTTGTACACGTCGAAACTTTGAGAACCAGAAAATCGAAAGGCAATCACCATATCTCAAACATTAAACCGTTTATTGAGTGAAACCACTGTATGATTCAACACACTATGATGCCATTTACTAATGCAATTAATTCACCTGACTAATTATTGATGATTATCGTATTTTTTTCTTGGCAAGTGCCCGGCAAGGTAAGGTTAGCAGGTCGCTTTTCTTGTCGTTACACATCAGACCGTGCACATTTTCCATTTTTTTTTGTGTATATGACTGTACTCCAGTTTTGTTTGTATGCACTATGAAATAGTTAAGATATAACACACACCAGTCGATTTTGACATTTTTTTTTTTGCCTTATGACATCTCAACATCGTGACTGTTTCACATTTTTTTTGCTACTGCATTGTATTATTCTGTGTACATTTTTTTCGCATCCGAACACTGTCAATGTCTTGGACATATTACGTTTTCTGTCATGTTATGCTGTATGGTTAATTGTGTCACCATAAACCAGTCATTATTTAGTAGGTATAGGATTTAAATGCAAGACATTAATCTTTGTTCATCAATTTCAGAAAGGAATGATGATTCTAAGAAATAAATTTAACATAAATGGGAATTTCACCTACGGAATAAACGAAAGGAGATGCAATAACTTTATGAGGAAGAGTAAATGGATCAGGATTAACAAGCATTAACAAGACTATACTGTACTCATCACAGAATAGCAGTCTTAACTAATTTTTTCTTTCAGATTACAAGGTGATTGATGCAGGCTGTCAGACTGAACTACACATCTTAGTTTTAGTGATGAAATATGCTAGAGATAAGGAATAGTTATGTAATGAGTAATGAAGTGATTTTTTGCAGATGATAGTGAATACTGATGAATAATGATGAAGGAAATGGTATTATGAATAATGAAGTTTTTCTTTACAGGTGATGATAATGGTGAAGTTATGATAATATGGATAATGAAGTGATGGATAATGAAGTTTTTTCTTTACAGATGAGGATAATGTTGAAGTTATGTATTTATGCTACGTAGTTATTTAAGTATTTGTTGCAGTTTGCTTTGACAGCAGGTGTTACATTGCATAGTAGGATGACGGAAAGTTTTGGAAAGGACAGCTATGGAACACATTTTATACACATTTCACTACTTGTTAATTCGAAGTTCACTACTTTTCAGCATAGTGTGCGTTTCTTCTTTCAGGTCAATAATCCGTTTTTGTATTTTTTCCAGGAGAAGCTTTTCATGACACTTACTAAACCTGTTACTTATTATACCTGTTCTAGTACTTGCATTTTTATATTTTTTACCCATTTGTGTTTATCATTTATAAATGTGATCACATGTACTGCCTTGTTACATAATCTTGCTACAGCTGACTCATGACGAATGACGTTACCTATCCTCATTTGCAGCAATAGGTCAAAAGCAAAAAGTATTATGCCTCAGCAATTAATTATCGATCCCAACGCAATGCATTGCTACCAAAAAAATGTATTACCAGTCCCACATAATGTCACTAGTTTATGATAATTCTGAATAATACTGATCAACTCTGAATAGCATGTCACTCGAGTAATGACCTCTTAATGAGACTATATTCAAAATAATGCTTTGTCACTAGCTAATAACTGCCACTGTTTATTGTAATGCCTGTGATTACTAATGATTTGACTGTAATTAACTGATTTTTAATAATGACTTTGTAATGATCTGAATAATACTGAATGATGAACTATGTTTTATTCTATTCAATACTTGATGGCCACTGAGTGCCAATAATTAATGTCACTCCACGAATTGTTATTAATTATGCCATTGATTAGCTCTTGTTTCCAATGTTGATACTTTGTTGTTGGAAATGAATGTGACTGTTTCATAATGCTTTGTAATTAGGAAAAGACTAATGATTCTTAATAGATTGGAATGACACATAATTAATTAACTATGGTACTGTTTAATAATGCTTTGTAATTAATTAAGACTAATAATTCTTAGTATATTGAAATGACAAATGATTAATTAATTAACTGTAATTAGACAAATGATTAATTAACGACAAATGATTAATTAACTGTAATTAGACAAATGATTAATTAACGACAAATGATTAATTAACTGTAATTATACAAATGATTAATTAACTGTAATTAGACAAATGATTAATTAAAGACAAATGATTAATTAACTGTAATTAGGAGAAGGTTAATGATTCTTGATTATACTCTGTAACTGAAAAGAATGCGATTATTTCATAATGCTTTGTAACCAGGAAAAGAAGGCTACTGATTCTGTGTAAAACAATTAATGAACATTTTTCTGTAATACTACATACTTGGTACAGAAATGTTCAATAACTGGGCTATGAATGCCACGAACTATCAATGAAGACTGTAATTGTCAATATTATGTGACTTGATGTCCTTCACCTCATAAGCTGACTACCCTGAATTACTGCAATGTCCATTTGTCCTGTTTATCCCAGTGATCATGGAGCACTATATTTGGTTTTGCACTAATTCTACGTTGGTGTGCCTTGTAAGAGTGTGGTGTTGACACGACATGCTGTCCACCACCATGAGCGATGAAGACATTATTATGGTCCCACTGTTTGGTGTACCTAATGTACTGCCAAAATGAAAACATGGAACATTACTACGACAGTTCAGTGTCTTGGCTACACTGATAAATTCTGATGGGAAAAGAACTTCAAGTTGTGTCACTTGGTGTTGTACTACTGTGGAAAGATATGGACTTTCAGAGCAGCTGTGTGCAATCTAAAGTGCTACAACCATGATGCAATCCTTCCCTTTCCTATCCTGATTCTTGTCACATAAAGAAAAAATTTTTTTTGGTAACATCATTTATGTTCATAGGTTATACATTTTTCGATTCGCTAAACTCCAGTGTGAGTACACTTATGTCACTGGTCGACATGATGTTTGCCATTATGTTTATTTGTTGTGAAAATGCTAAAGACATTTTTCAGTGCATGTACACTTGTCAACATAATATTTTTTTGCCAGTCTGTTTATTTGTTCTGAATATGCTAACGAATTTTTTCAGTGCCTGTGCACTTTGTTATCTGTCAAATAATTTGTATATACTTTTCTGATTTGCTACTATGTTTAGTATTCACATTTTGTCCTTGTCTGATATATTTTGTACTTAGTGCGTGTGCACAACATTTACTTTATGTACTACATCTAATTATTCTTGCCAGTCTGTTTATTTGTTCTGAATATGCTAAAGAATTTTTTCAGTGCCTGTGCACTTTGTTATCTGTCAAATAATTTGTATATACTTTTCTGATTTGCTACTATGTTTAGTATTCACATTTTGTCCTTGTCTGATATATTTTGTACGTAGTGCGTGTGCACAACATTTAAATATTCTGTAAGTTGTAGGTTTTTGTTAATTAAAGAAAAATTTTGCCGCGCTTGGCAAGTCCAAATGACTCACCATCGCTGCCAAATTTTTGCCCCCCGAGTGGAGGGTTATGAAACACGTATGTAACGCAGCAGCGATGGCGAGGCATTGTAGCATCTGTGACCAGAGAGTATGCGCTTGACCGCGCGAGTGTTGCGAGCGGTTCTCAGTCAGTAGTAGTCTTTGCGAGTTAGTTTTGTCGCTATGCAGAGGAGCAGTCAGTCTGTCGTTGCGAGTCTGTCAGTTCAGTCGTTGCGAGTCTGTAGCTCTGTCTACTTGAGAGCAGTACTCAGTCTGTAGTCGTCATGCAGAGCGGACGGTCAGTAGTAGCAGCCCAGTGCGGTTGTGTGATGTAGGCGGTCGGCAACAATGGTCAAGATGAGGAATAAGGTATACTGTTAATTAATATAATCATTAGATAATGAAAAATTTTATTTATTGTAATTATTCTCCAACAAGTCTCCCAATAATAATTTTTTATTTCAAAAGCATTTTTTCAAAAGTTTAATTTTTTTGAACTAAAGATCTCGTTGCACTTCCCATTTCATTCCACTTCTTTTTGAAGAAAAATTTCACTAGAATTACAAAAAAAAAAAGGAGAATATTATTATTTGCAATGCAGTTCCTCCAAGTGGTGCGCAACAACAAGAGCAGATATGTGACATCCATTTATTCTGAGGTAAGACTTTAATTCTGATTGTTTTTACACAGGGCCAAAGACCGATATTTCGGTTTAATTGATTTTTTTTGTCACTGAATGGACTTTAATTTTTTGAAGGATTTATAATTGAGTCAGATTGCGAATTTCACATTTGTTGCTATTGTCAGTACATTTGATTGTAGGCAGGTTACGCATAGAGCCATGTCCATCAGCATTTCTAATTAGTATCGTTATTTTCTTTTAAAATTTTTGTGGGGAGGTTACACTTGGCTCCCATTTCTATTAAGTATTGCTTTCTTTTTCTTTTAAATAACGGTGGGGAGGTTACAACTTATGAAATTTGTTGTTAATAACCCACCCCAGTTCATAAATAATAGCAAAGTGCAACACTTTAACACTAGAGGAAAGGATGTTCTTCACTATTCTGGATGAAATCTGACTTTGGTACAGAAAAGAGTGAATCATGCTGCCACAAAAATTTTTGGTCATTTGTGAAATAGCACTAAAAGTCTGACAGATAGCCAACTAGTTTTTAAAACCAAATTAAAATACCAGGGTTTGAACTTAAATAGTGGCAACTATTTATTCACAACCGATACAAAAGAGTTACGTGTTTGCACGTGTTACTGTCCTTCAAAGTAGTCACCAACGTTGTGTAGAACCCTTTGCTAGCAATGTGGTAGGCACAGTACACCGTTAGCAGAGCCTGTTCTGTTGATGGTGCGAATGGAGCGATCTACTGCCTGTCGAATCTCTGAAACAGTTCTGAAGCGAATGCCACAAAGTGGTTCCTTCATCTTCGGAATCAAATCAAAGGCACAAGGACTTAAGTCCGGCGAGTATGGTGGATGGTACAGTACTTACCAGTCCCATCGACCGAACAGAGCAACCACAGCTTGCGCTGTTTGCGCCCGCGCATTGTCGTACAAAATGATGTGTTGGTTGTGCGGAAAGTTTTGCCGCTTCTTTCGCAAAGCTGGTCACAGGTGATGCTCCAAAAACGAACAGTAATACTGTGTAGTGATGGTGTGACGTGGAGGAATGTAATGCGTTAGAATAAAACCACCACAGTGGTACACGAGAATCACCATAACTTTAGACCGCTCCATTCGCGCCATCAACAGAACAGGATCTGCTTACGGTATGCTACGCCTTCCACATCGCTGGCAAAGGGTTCTGCACAACGCTGGTGACTACATTGAAGGACAGTAACAGGTGCAAACATGTAACTCTTTTGTATCGGTTGTGAATAAATAGTTGCCACTATTTAAATCAAATGGTTCAAATGGCTCTGAGCACTATGGGACTCAACTGCTGAGGTCATTAGTCCCCTAGAACTTAGAACTAGTTAAACCTAACTAACCTAAAGACATCACAAACATCCATGCCCGAGGCAGGATTCGAACCTGCGACCGTAGCGGTCTTGCGGTTCCAGACTGCAGCGCCTTTAACCGCACGGCCACTTCGGCCGGCTGCCACTATTTAAGTTCCAACCCTTGTATATAGATAATAATAATAATAATTTCGTGTGGGTCAATGACGTGGTGGGAGTTTTTGTAGTGGAAGGTAGCCCAATTGTTCAAACACTTTAACTTCATTCCTTTAGGTTCCACGTGTAGAATTTTCATAGTACTGTCGGTACCACTCACTGTTTGTTTTGTGCGTTGCAAATTATGGCCAAAAGCAATCTTGTTCCTTGTATCTACTTCCGACCAATTAGGCTCATATTTATTTTCCATAATGTAATCTATATGCACCAGATGCAGACTTTTTTTTTCCTTTTTTACAGTTTTATTTCCTAGTTTATACCTTGATTGACCTGCCGTTTGACGATGACTGATTTTGAGGTCTCTACAAATACAGCAATATGTATTTAGTTGTGACATAAGATATCTGAAAGACAGACCATATGGGCACAGAATAAACACACTAAGACGCCTGTCAAATTTTATGTCTAAAACTAAAAACACATATCGAGTTTGGAATGTACCAAGACAACAGTAATACAGTTAAGTAACATTTGTAATGTTGATGCCGGCCGTTGTGGCCGAGCGGTTCTAGGCGCTTCAGTCTGGAACCCCGCGACTGCTACGGCCGCAGGTTCGAATCCTCCCTTGGACATGTGATGTCCACAGGTTAGTAAGGTTTAAGTGGTTCTAAGTTCTAGGGGACTGATGACCTCAGAAGTTAAGTCCCATAGTGCTCAGAGCCATTTGAACCATTTTTGTGATACTGATCTGATGTAAAAACAAATGTATTAGGTACAGTGAAACATCACAAATACAGGTATGTCACAAAACATTTATTACGGTACTGCAATCTGTCCACACAAAATGTTTGTATTTCATGTTTTATTGATAACATTGTATCTTCCAGTATAGGTAATGGTTTGAGAATAAACTAATAGTTCGAAACTAGTCACTAATAAAAATATTATTTCCAGATCTGACAGAAACCTTAATTAATAAGTTACAAATACATTGAAGAGCCAAAGAAACTGGTACACCGGCCTAATATCGTGTAGGGCCCCCGCGAGCACGCAGAAGTGCCGCAACATGACGTGGAATGGATTCATGTAATGTCTAAAGTAGTGCTGGAGGGAATAGACACCATGAATCCTGCAGGGCTGTCCATAAATCCGTAAGAGTAACGAGGAGTGGAGATCTTTTCTGAACAGCACGTTGCAAGGCATCCCAGATATGCTCATTAATGTTCATGTCTGGGGAGATTTGTGCCAGTGCAAATGTTCCTGGAGCCATTATGTAGCAATTCTGGACGTGTGGGGCGTCGGGGGCGTCACACTGTCCTGCTGAAATTGCCCAAGTCCGTCGGAATGCACAATCAACATGAATGGATGCAGGTGCTCAGAGAGGATGCTTACATACGTGTAACCTGTCAGAGTCGTATCGTGACGTATCAGGGGTCCCATATGACTCCAACTGCACACGCCCCACCTGCTTGAACAGTCCCCTGTTGACATGCAGCGCTCATGTATTCAAGAGTTTGTCTCCATACCCATACACTTCCATCTGCTCGATACAATTTGAACCGAGAGTCGTCCGACCAGGCAACATGTTTCCAGACATCAACAGTCTAGTGTCGGTGTTGACGGAACATATCGATAATGTTTCGTTGAATGGTTCGCACGCTCACACTTTATGATGGCCCAGCATTGAAATCTGCTGCAATTTTCGGAAGGGTTGCACTTCTATCATGTTGAACGATTCTCTTCAGTCATCGTTGGTTCCGTTCTTGCAGGATCTTTTCCCGGCTCTGCGATGTCGGAGATTTGATGTTTTACCGGATTCCTGATATTCACAGTACACTTGTGAATTGGTAGTACGGTAAAACTCCCACTTCATCGGTACCTCGGAGATGCTGTGTCCCATCGCTCGTGCGCCGACTGTATCACCACGTTCAAACTCACTTAAATCTTGATAACCTGCCGTTGCAGCAGCAGTAACCGATCTAACAACTGTGCCAGCCACTTGTTGTCTTATATAGGCGTTGTCGACCGCAGCGCCGTATTCTGCCAGTTTCAAAAATGTTCAAATGTGTGTGAACTCTTATGGGACTTAACTGCTAAGGTCCCTAAGTCCCTAAGCTTACACACTACTTAACCTAAATTATCCTAAGGACATGAAATTTCCTGGCAGATTAAAACTGTGTGCCCGACCGAGACTCGAACTCGGGACCTTTGCCTTTCGCGGGCAAGTGCTCTACCATCTGAGCTACCGAAGCACGACACACGCCCGGTCCTCACAGGTTTACTTCTGCCAGTATCTCGTCTCCTACCTTCCAGACGTTACAGAAGTTCACCTGCGAACCTTGCAGAACTAGCACTCCTGAAAGAAAGGATTCTGCGGAGACATGGCTTAGCCATGTAAAGTTTGGAAGGTAGGAGACGAGATACTGGCAGAAGAAAGCTGTGAGGACCGGGCGTGAGTCGTGCTTCGGTAGCTCAGATGGTAGAGCACTTGCCCGCGAAAGGCGAACGTCCCGAGTTCGAGTCTCGGTCGGGCACACAGTTTTAATCTGCCAGGAAGTTTCATATCAGCGCACATTCCGCTGCAGAGTGAAAATCTCATCCTAAGGACAAACACACACACCCATGCCCGAGGGAGGACTCCAACCTCCGCCGGGACCAGCCGCACAGTCTATGACTGCAGCGCCCGAAGACCGCTCGGCTAATCCCGCGCTGCTCTGCCAGTTTACATAGCTCTCTATTTGAATACGTATGCTTATACCAGTTTCTTTGGCGCTTCAGTGTATTAGGTGCGTGATTCTGATACCAACACAATTTTGTTACGACCCTAATCGGTGTTCGTCTTCGATAGGTTTTGAGGTCGGCAAATGTAGTGCGTGACCAGCACTGGCGCCAGTTGCGCGTTGCTTCTGTGGCCTGCGGTTGGCACCAGACGACTGGCGCAATATTGGATGGCGAACCGCAGACCGCGCGCCGCGACCTCATCAAACAGCGGAGCTCCGCACAGCCCCACTTGCCACCGCGCCGCTATCTATGTGTGTGTGTGTGTGTGTGTGTGTGTGTGTGTGTGTGTGTGTGTGTGTGCGTGCGCGCATGGCGCGACGTGACCACACCACGTGGCCCCTACCTGCTGTTTGCTGTGGCCATTCCGCCAGGTGCGTGTCCAGCAACGGCTCCGATGAGGGGGCTGCGATAGGGTAATAATATGTCCGCGTTTATGCGGACATGTCCGCATTTTTCAGCGGTTAATATAGCGTCAGCATACATATTTTTACGATTTCTGCTAATATCCTACTATTTTTTATTTTTGTGGATATAAGATCAAATGAATTTTATTTTTATCTCGCAGAGACAGCGAAGGACTTGGAAGAGCAGTTGAACGGAATGGACAGTGTCTTGAAAGGAGGGTATAAGATGAACATCAACAAAAGCAAAATGAGGATAATGGAAAGTAGTCGAATTAAATCGGGTGATGCTGAGGAAATTAGATTAGGAAATGAGACACTTAAAGTAGTAAAGGAGTTTTGCTATTTGGGGAGCAAAATAACTGATGATGGTCGAAGTAGAGAGGATATCACATGTAGACTGGCAATGGCAAGGAAAGCGTTTCTGAAATCGAGTATAGATTTAAGTGTCAGGATGTCGCTTCTGAAAGTTTAGGCCTTGATAAACTGAACACAGATCAACTGAGAAAACAGGAAGAAGTTGTGTGCAACTGTGAAAAAATAAGCAAAATATACAAACTGAGTAGTCCATGGGCCACATAAGCAACATCATGGAAGAAATGTGCTTAGAAGCGCCGTGGTCCCGTGGTGGCGTGAGCAGCTGCTGCACGAGAGATCCTTGGTTCAAGTCTTCCCTCGACTGAAAATTTTACTTTCTTTATTTTTGCATAGTTATTATCTGTCCGTTCGTTCATTGACATCTCTGTTCACTGTAATAAGTTTAGTGTCTGTGTTTTGCGACCGCACTGCAAAACCGTGCGATTAGTAGACGAAAGGACGTGCCTCTCCAATGGGAACAGAAAACATTTGATCGTAAGGTCATAGGTCAACCGATTCCTCCACAGGAAAACACATCTGATATATTCTATACGACACTGGTGACGGCATGTGCGTCACATGACAGGAATATGTTGTCGACCCACCTAACTTGTACACTTGGCGAATGGGTAAAAAGATTCTTCTACCTTGCCCGATTTAGGTTTCCTTGTGGATGTGATAATCACTCCCAAAAAAGTGATCGAAACATCAGAGTTTGTCACATAAACGGAAAATAAAAAATTAAAATTTACACTCGATGGAAGATTTGAACCTAGAACCTTTCGTTCCGCAGCTGCTCACGTTACCGCGAGACCTTTTTTTTTTTTTTTTTTTTTCGTTTAATCTGCTCGGGGCGGACGTCATAAGACATCCATTTAAGTTCATTGTTGATATGTTAACTCAGTTTTTTTTATTACAGAGGGCACATTACCCTCTGACCGGTCACGCTGAGCTACCGTGTCGGCGACCTCGGCGCTCCTGCGTTGCTAGTGTCCTTATTGTTGCTTATCTCCCCTTGAACTACTCAGTTTGTATATTTTGCTTATTTTTTCACAGTTCTACACAACTTCTTCCTATTTTCTCAATTGATCTGTGTTCAATTTTTCAAGGCCTATCCACTGTGCCAACTTATAACTAAATCTGAGGGGGGTGCGATGGGGAGGTTCCCTTGTAAGACTCACCAAGATGGCGGACAGTGCTCGGCATAGAAAACGCCATCTCCCCTTTGGATTACTGATAGCTGTAACTTCTATGCTGCAATACTTCTCCTTCCGGCCAGTTTTCACTTAACAAAAATATGGTTCCAATGGCACTGAGCGCTCAACAGTCATCAGTCCACTAGAACTTAGAAATACACTACTGGTCATTAAAACTGCTACACCATGAAGATGACGTGCTACAGACGCGAAATTTAACCGACAGGAAGTAGATGCTGTGGTATGCAAATGATTAGCTTTTCAGAGCATTCACACAAGGTTGGCGCCGGTAGCGACACCTACAACGTGCTGACATGAGGAAAGTTTCCAACCGATTTCTCATACACAAACAGCAGTTGACCGGCGTTGCCTGGTTAAATGTTGTTGTGCTGTCTCGTGTAATAAGGAGAAACGCGTACCATCACGTTTACGACTTTGATAAAGTCCGGATTGTAGCCTATCGCGGTTTATCGTATCGCGACATTGATGCTCGCGTTAGTCGAATCCAATGACTCTTATCAGAACATGGAACCGGTGGGTTCAGGAGGGTAATACGGAACGCTGTGCTGGATCCCAACGGCCTCGTATCACCAGCAGTCGAGATGACAGGATCCTTATCCGCATGGCTGTAACGGATCGTGCAGCCACTTCTCGATCCCTGAGTCAACAGATGGGGACGTTCGCAACACAACAACCATCTGTACGAACAGTTCGACGACGTTTGCAGCAGCATGGACTATCAGCTCGGAGACCATGGCTGCGGTTACCCTTGACGCTGCATCACAGACAGCAGGACCTGCGATGGTGTACTCAACGACGAACCTGGGTGCACGAATGGCAAAACTTCATTCTTTCGGATGAATCCAGGTTCTGTTTACAGCATCATGACGGTCGCATCCGTGTTTGGTGACATCGCGGTGAACGCACATTGGAAGCGTGTATTCGTCATCGCCGTACTGGCGTATCACCCGGCGTGATGGCATGGGGTGCCATTGGTTACACGTCTCGGTCACCTCTTGTTCGCACTGATGGCACTTTGAACAGTGGACGTTACATTTCAGATGTGTTACGACCCGTGGCTCTACCCTTCATTCGATCCCTGCGAAACCCTACATTCCAGCAGAATATGTACGACCGCATGTTGCAGGTCCTGTACGGGCCTTTCTGGATACAGAAAATGTTCGACTGCTGCCCTGGCCAGCACATTCTCTAGATGTCTCACGAACTGAAAACGTCTGGTCAATGGTGGCCGAGAAACTGGCTCGTCACAATATGCCAGTCACTACTCTTGATGAACTGTGGTATCGTGTTGAAGCTGCACGGGCAGCTGTATCTGTACACGCCATCCAAGCTCTGTTTGACGCACTGCCCAGGCGTATCAAGACCGTTATTACGGCCAGAGGTGGTTGTTCTGGGTGCTGATTTCTCAGGATCTATGCACCCAAATTGCGTGAAAATGTAATCACATGTCAGTTCTAGTATAATATATTTGTCCAATTAATACCCGTTTATCATCTGCATTTCTTCTTAGTATAGCAATTTCAATGGCCAGTAGTGTACAAAACCTAACTAACCTAAGGACATCACACACTTCCATGCCCGAGGCAGGATTCGAACCTGCGACCGGAGCTTTCACTTAACAGATTATTTTTGTGCGATACATAGATTCTTAGCGAGCTAGTGTATTCAACAAGATCCATCTCCTCTAAATTACATATTTATCACCCAATAATCATGTTATTAGATAAGGTGAAAAAACGGTTTCATGATTTTTACGGCACATTGTTTTACTTCATAAGTTAAGATTTTCTATAGCTGAACAGTGAGTTTAGTTCATTCTTTGTTTCGCTTTTGTTTGAGATAATTTGATAATCTCTCATCATGCACAAGAGGAATTGCACATTTGCAGAGAAACTCCGAGAAAAATATCCAAGCTTTCGTCCTGGATGAGAACGATAGGAAGCAGAATGCACGGTTTGTTGCTCAGGGACCTATGATTCAATATCAAAATCATTACGGAAACGACCTGGAACTGCCCTTGAAATCTAAGAAACATATGAAGTGTGTTAGCGATGCAAGTTCATGAAGTAAAGAAACTAATTTTTTTGTGCAACCCAGTAGTGAACTGGAAACTAAAGGAAGTGCCGCTAAAGGCACTCTTGATTATCGTAGCGTGCCACACCACTGCAGTTATAAACATATCGACTACGAGCTATTGAAAGAAATTTTCCCTTGTTCTTCCATATCATCCAAAATACTGTATGGATGAACCAAAACTGAAGAGATAGTAAATTTGGTCCTAGCACGTCATTCAGCAGACAGCCTCATGAAAGATTTACAATGAATTCCTTTTGTTGGTGTCTCGATACACGCTAGCAACCATGAGGATATTAAAAGGACGCCCATTATTGTTCATTACTTTGACCAGTAGAATGGAGGAGTCCAAATTACACTTCTAAATGCTGAAAGTAGACAAAATGTAAATGCAAAAACTATTTCAACTCACATCACTGGTACCATTAACAATTTGAAAATTATTGATAAATTTGGGGTGTTAATGGTGATAACAATACCACAGTGTTCGGTAATATTAAAAGACGTGGTGTGACAATGTGTTTTGCTAACCTCGAGTAGCGTAGTTATGTATCATGTATGTAATGATACCGAGCGAGGTAGATCAGTGGTTAGCACACAGGACTCGCATTCGGGAGGACGACTTTTCTAACCCGTGTTCGACCATCCTGATTTAGGATTTCCGTGATTTCCCGAAATCGCTTAAGGTAAATGCCGGGATGGTTCCTTTGAAAGGGGACGGCCTATTTCCTTCCCTAATCCTATGAGACCGATGACCTAGCTGTTTTGTCCCCTCCCCCAAATCAACCAACCAACAAACCTATGAATATTTTTTATTCAGTTTGTTTCACACGGAATATAGCTGTTTGACAGGATAACACACTAAACTAATCAACCAACAAACCTATGAATATTTTTTATTCAGTTTGTTTCACACGGAATATAGCTATTTGATAGGATAACACACTAAACTAATAACAGTTCATTCGGCGGTTATAAAGGGATTAGTTCGGATCTCGATAGGAACACAAGACTTTCTTACTTAAAACGAAGAAATATCGTGACCTAGTACCGATTACCTGGGCCACGGTCCAGGTAAAGGGTGTGGCAATCATTACTTTCTATTTGAAACAAAAATGCATTCTAGCACTGCTATATATAATATGACGTCAGGAATGCTTACCTTAGCCTACTCTCTTGTCGAGATTCGCACTCGAACCATCCTTAAAGCATGCTGATCAATCTGTTCAGGGTGTCTCGATTTGGGGTTTCAGATTATTTTAACTCCAGATTGGGATTCTCACTGTTTGTTACTAGCTGCCTTTCCCCTCCTCTGCCGGTCAGGGTGGCCGAGCGATTCTAGGCGCTACAGTCTGTAACCGTGCGACCACTACGGTCGCAGGTTCGAATCCTGCCTCGGGCAAGGACGTGTGTAATGTCCTTAGGTTAGTTAGGTTTAAGTAGTTCTAAGTTCTATGGGACTGATGACCTCAGAAGTTAAGTCCCATAGTGCTCAGAGCCATTTGAACCATTTTCCCCCTCCTCTTCAAAACAAAATATAAATTTTCATCACTCTCACTTTCAATATGGTACAGATGACAACAAATAATAACAATAAAATACACAAAATGTTAACGGGTAATGTTGAAGAAGATGCGCCACCAGCCACAGCTGAAGGCGGCTATTTTGAAACACAACAGGTTTCGAGCTTATACCCATATTCAGTTTCGTTGGAGGTAAATGTTTAGCATAAAAGAGAAATTAGTGAGACTATGGAGATGTACAGGGTGTTTCAAAACTGACCGGTATATTTGAAACAGCAATAAAAACTAAACGAGCAGCGATAGAAATACACCGTTTGTTGCAATATGCTTGGGACAACAGTACATTTTCAGGCAGACAAACTTTCGAAATTACAGTAGTTACAATTTTCAACAACAGATGGCGCTGCGGTCTGGGAAACTCAATAGTACGATATTTTCCACATATCCACCATGCGTAGCAATAATATGGCGTAGTCTCTGAATGAAATTACCCGAAACCTTTGACAACGTGTCTGGAGGAATGGCTTCACATGCAGATGAGATGTACTGCTTCAGCTGTTCAATTGTTTCTGGATTCTGGCGGTACACCTGGTCTTTCAAGTGTCCCCACAGAAAGAAGTCACAGGGGATCATGTCTGGCGAATAGGGAGGCCAATCCACGCCGCCTCCTGTATGTTTCGGATAGCCCAAAGCAATCACACGATCATCGAAATATTCATTCAGGAAATTAAAGACGTCGGCCGTGCGATGTGGCCGGGCACCATCTTGCATAAACCACGAGGTGTTCGCAGTGTCGTCTAAGGCAGTTTGTACCGCCACAAATTCACGAAGAATGTCCAGATAGCGTGATGCAGTAATCGTTTCGGATCTGAAAAATGGGCCAATGAATCCTTTGGAAGAAATGGCGGCCCAGACCAGTACTTTTTGAGGATGCAGGGACGATGGGACTGCAACATGGGGCTTTTCGGTTCCCCATATGCGCCAGTTCTGTTTATTGACGAAGCCGTCCAGGTAAAAATAAGCTTCGTCAGTAAACCAAATGCTGCCCACATGCATATCGCCGTCATCAATCCTGTGCACTATATCGTTAGCGAATGTCTCTCGTGCAGCAATGGTAGCGGCGCTGAGGGGTTGCCGCGTTTGAATTTTGTATGGATAGAGGTGTAAACTCTGGCGCATGAGACGATACGTGGACGTTGGCGTCATTTGGACCGCAGCTGCAACACGGCGAACGGAAACCTGAGGCCGCTGTTGGATCACCTGCTGCACTAGCTGCGCGTTGCCCTCTGTGGTTGTCGTACGCGGTCGCCCTACCTTTCCAGCACGTTCATCCGTCACGTTCCCAGTCCGTTGAAATTTTTCAAACAGATCCTTTATTGTATCGCTTTCCGGTCCTTTGGTTACATTAAACCTCCGTTGAAAACTTCGTCTTGTTGCAACAACACTGTGTTCTAGGCGGTGGAATTCCAACACCAGAAAAATCCTCTGTTCTAAGGAATAAACCATGTTGTCTACAGCACTCTTGCACGTTGTGAACAGTACACGCTTACAGCAGAAAGACGACGTACAGAATGGCGCACCCACAGACTGCGTTGTCTTCTATATCTTTCACATCACTTGCAGAGCCATCTGTTGTTGAAAATTGTAACTACTGTAATTTCGAAAGTTTGTCCGCCTGAAAATGTACTGTTGTCCCAAGCATATTGCAACAAACGGTGTATTTCTATCGCTGCTCGTTTAGTTTTTATTGCAAATTTCAAATATACCGGTCATTTTTGAAACACCCTGTATGTGGAAGCATCGAACGTGATAAAACTGACAAGAGTTGAACATACTAAGGTTCTTACATATGTCTGGTACATTACATAAAATACATTGAAATAAATGAGACAGTGAGTGAAAAACTTCATATTTTACTGCAAAGCAGTAAGTTGAAGCACCATGTCAAAATACGAAAATGTGAGGATGAATCATGTACTTACAGCATGCAACGTCTTTACATTCGATTACAAAAATAATGCTCAAAGAGATTAGAGTTAGAACGAAAATTATCACACGATTGCTGAGCCATATTGTGAAATAATGACATGTAAAACAGTCAATTTTAAATAATAATACGGACACTCGATCCACTTGCATGGATTTTGTTTTTTCAACGCTTGCGACTTTTTCACTTTCTCTGCTTTCACTTGCTTCTCCTTAGTCAACATCACATAATTTGCTGTTAGTAAATAGTAATAGTAAACTCCAACATCGAACGTGTATAGGCAAAATTGAAAGTAATTGCCTAAGGATGGACATGAGCCCGAAACCGGTTGTGTTTTAAAGAAAGTACCTTCAGTTGTAACTTCGGCCGATTTTTTTCTATTGAGGTACATATTAGAGAGACATCACGGTATTCAGCTGCATCCATTATGGATAAAATTGAAACAAAATGCTCTAATATACCAATAATGATAAGAAATTTTTAATGTGAATAACAATAACAATTACTTTGTTCTGAAACTCTTACAGTAGCCGTGTTCACAGAGAAAATTACTGAGTTTGATGTCCACCAGTTATGCAAACAAATGTACACTACTGGCCATTAAAATTGCTACACCAAGAAGAAATGCAGATGATAAACGGGTATTCATTGGACAAATACATTATACTAGAAGTGACATGTGATTACATTTTCACGCAATTTGGGTGCATAGATCCTGAGAAATCAGTACCCAGAACAACCACCTCTGGCCGTAATAACGGCCTTGATACGCCTGGGCATTGAGTCAAACAGAGCTTGGATCCCGTGTACTGGTACAGCTGCCCGTGCAGCTTCAACACGATACCACAGTTCATCAAGAGTAGTGACTGGCATATTGTGACGAGCCAGTTTCTCGGCCACCATTGATCAGACATTTTCAGTTGGTGAGAGATCTGTAGAATGTGCTGGCCAGGGCAGCAGTCGAACATTTTCTGTATCCAGAAAGGCCCGTACAGGACCTGCAACATGCAGTCGTGCATTATCCTGCTGAAATGTATGCTTTCGCAGGGATCGAATGAAGGTAGAGCCACGGCTCGTAACACATCTCAAATGTAACGTCCAATGTTCAAAGTGCCGTCAATGTGACCGCGACGTGTAACTAATGGCATCCCATACCATCACGCCGGGTGATGACGCGTACACGCTTCCAATGTGCGTTCAGCTTGATGTCACCAAACACGGATGGGACCATCATGATGCTGTAAACAGAATCTGGATTCATCTGAAAAAATGACGTTTTGCCATTCGTGCACCCAGGTTCGTCGTTGAGTACACCATCGCAGGCGCTCCTGTCTGTGATGCAGCGTCAAAGGTAACTGCAGCATGGTCTCCGAGCTGATAGTCCAAGCTGCTGCAAACGTCGTCGAACTGTTCGTGCAGATGGTTGTTGTCTTGCAGACGTCCCCATCTGTTGACTCAGGGATCGAGACGAGGCTGCACGATCCGTTACAGCCATGCGCATAAGAATTCTGTCATCTCGACTGCTGGTGATACGAGGCCGTTGGGATCCAGCACAGCGTTCCGTATTACCCTCCTGAACCCATCGATTCCATATTTTGCTAACAGTCATTGGATCTCGACCAACGCGAGCAGCAATGTCGAGATACGATAAACCGCAGCCACTATAGGCTACAATCCGACCTTTATCAAAGTCGGAAACGTGATGGAACACATTTCTCCTTCTTACACGAGGCATCACAACAACGTTTCACCAGGCAACGGCGGTCAACTGCTGTTTGTGTATGAGAAATCGGTTGGAAACTTTCCTCATGTCAGCTCGTTGTAGGTGTCGCCACCGGCGCCAACCTTGTGTGAATGCTCTGAAAGGGTAATCATTTGCATATCACAGCAACTTCTTCCTGCCGGTCAAATTTCGCGTCTGTAGCACGTCATCTTCGTGGTGTTGCAATTTTAATGGCCAGTAGTGCCTTATCAAAAAAGAACACAAACATGTTTCAGCACCCTTGTGACATCTTCAATGGGTATTCTTACTGAGTTCTGTAAAAGATGAACATGTTTTAGGGAATAATTGGTCCGCAGCTCGTGATCGCGCGGTAGCGTTCTCGCTTCCCGCGCCCGGGTTCCCGGGTTCGATTCCCGGCGGGGTCAGGGATTTTCTCTGCCTCGTGATGACTGGGTGTTGTGTGATGTCCTTAGGTTAGTTAGGTTTAAGTACTTCTAAGTTCTAGGGGACTGATGACAATAGATGTTAAGTCCCATGGTGCTCGCAGCCATTTGAACCAAGCCAAGGGAATAATTAAACCTAAAAGCAGATTTTGCCTTTTCTATCATTACGTTAATTTTTCTACAGTGTTGAATTATTTAGGATCCTTTGTACATTACTGTATATTTCACTGGAAACATGTTTACATTTCATAGAACTTAGTAAAAAACAGACTCTGATGATGCCATAAAGTTGCTGAAATATGTTTCAGTTTATATAAAAAAATTGGTGATAACATAACAGGGGAACCTGAAAACCGATTAAATATGGTAAATTATTTAATAATAATAGTAATGTAATAATAATAATTTGTTTATTTCAAGGTGCTTAGTACATTGCTTTAAAGCCCAAGAAACTACAATTCAGAGGCGTACAGAATTGAAAAGCATTCGTGAAAAAGTTTGAGATGTTCTTGCTTTCTGAAAACTGGATTACAGAGTTTTTTCCTCTTTCGTACGACATAGATAGCAAAAAGTTCTCTATAATGTGTTTTTTGTGTCAGCTTTAAAATTTAGTTCTCTTAACATGGCGTTTCTAGAAATTAACCAACTCCCTGAAAAAGCTTGTGCGGATGCCTGTGCATCAAACTGTCAACTTTTCGAGACCGTCATAATTTACCTATTATTAAATCGAAATTTGCAATCACCATTGTCAGAATTTCGCCGAGCACTGCGACTGTGAAGACAGCTTTTGAATCACTGGCTAGTGAGGAGAACGCTGAATTTCAGTCACCTACGCCTAAGGTCGGTGAGTCATTCTGACTATTATTTTCCTTTTACTGGAGAGACTTTCCCTTTATGTCTTCTTACATTTAACGTGCTGTAGCTTGCCAGTGCCGCCTGCAGTCTCAGGAGCCGTGCAGGATTTGCTGTTGCCAGCAGGTGGCGGTCAGTATGGAAGGTACGCATCCGTAACACCTGGGATATTTCCGGTCACGCGACAGTCCCATTCATGCTGCCAGGCCGTCATGCATGCAACTGGAAACTACGCCTCTTAAAAATAGTTTGTAATTTCTGGACTTTCTTACCAAACTGTGAGACTCTTACAGCTCATGCTGTTTTGTTTTGAGAGAGTCAACTGAGAAACTTGGAAATTGATAAACGTAAAAACATAAATGCTTCTGCTAAATTCTTTTATTTGGGGAGTAGCGTGACACTAACTTCACAGACGTTTGCTCACCAATCTGAAACCACTGTTTTCCCAGTAATTTACTAAAAATGCCTGTTTCCCTTCGTCAGTGTTTTCCTTATGGTTAGTCAATTCTTGGCTGGAACCGTACTTTTGTGAAGGTTCTTCTCGGCAATATGAAAGTTCCTGGTTGTAATACGTACATGAATGTTTTAATAAGAAACATTTGCATTCGGTGTTGCGACCTTTGTCCACCTCCTCAGTTTGTCACTGAATCGATCTAGAACGCAGGCTGAACTCGGCTGTCTTACGCTGTCGAGACTGAGGCCTGAAACCGTAATTAATTTTCTCACGGACAGGGCACAAAGTGTCAACACTCCCCTCCTCTCTCACCAACGGAGCTGTCAAACAAGTACAGTCTCTAAAATCATCGTCGTCGATGGGGTCGAGCTCGAATTTCCGTTCACTCGTCAATTTCCTCTCATGCCTAGATCACTTACGGCAGAATAGTTCCTCTAAAAAAGAACAAGTCCGAATTCCTTCCCCGTCTTCGCTTGTGCTCTTTTGTTCAAGACCTGGTCGTTATACAAGGCCCGACGAATACCTCGACAGTTGAAATTAGGTCCTCACTTTTATTTGGAGTCATCCAATTTCATCATTGTCTCTAATCCAGAAAGACGTGCTTTATTCATTTGTTTTCCTTTATGAATATTCACGAAATAAGCAAGAGAGTTGAAATGTAGCTAGCTCCCACTGTTACCAAAATCAAATAACTCCACACTGATATCGTGACTGTTTATTTTGAAACGTCGATCTGTTTGAACAGAATATAAATAAATGTCAATACCGCAGGCGCTGTGGAAACAAATCGAGAGAAATGGCCTGCCCACGCAAGCTGCTAAATATTTGTCCGCAGTGTCAACCAGCAGGCAGATTTAGGAAACCAACGCCTGTGTTGCTACACGTTAGTTAACCAAAAATATGTCTGATATATGATTTGTTGGTATTTGTTTTTTAATAAGATAAAGTCAATAAAAACGAAACTATGCGATTTCAGTCTTTCTCGGCGTATTCCACTGATGAATTCTTCTCGGGTTATCAGCCGAGTGGTGTTGTCGTCTTATCGCAACGTTTCAATGAGTTTCGTACCCATCATCTTCTGACTTCGCCGAAGATGATGGGTGCGAAACTCATTGAAACGTTGCGACAAGACGACGCCACCTCTCGGCTGATAACTCGAGAAGTATTCACCAACAAAAACGAAACTATTTGCTTAATCTGATCTCAAGTCCTCCAAAGTTCGGTTAAACTCTAATACTTGGTCTCGTATGTCTTCCATGTCATCTCCCATTTGTTCTTCTGCAACGTAATCAGACAGTTCCTACCCCTTCACCGTACTCTTTCTACCGTTCCGCACTTTGCTTTACGTTGAAAATCTCTGAGGTAGCGATGACGTGGGGATTTTTCCCGTACGACTATTTCACGGCTGTACCGTGAATACCAGGAATCCGGTAAAACATCAAGTCTCCGACATCGCTGCGGCCGGAAAAAAAACCCTGCAAGAACGGGACCAACGACAACTGAAGAGAATCGTTCAACGTGACAGAAGTGCAACTCCTCCGCGAATTGCTGCAGATTTCAGTGCTGGGACATCAACAAGTGTCAGCGTGCGAACCATTCCACGAAACATCATCGATATGGGCTTTCGGAGCCGAAGGCCCACTCGTGTACCCTTGATGACTGCGCGATACAAAGCTTTACGCCTCGCCTAGGCCCGTCAGCACCGACATTGGACTGTTGATGACTGGAAACATGTTGCCTGGTCGGACAAATCTCGGTTCAGATTGTATCGAGTAGATGGACGCGTACGAGTATGCAGACAACCTCACGAATCCAAGGATCCTGCATGTCAGCGGGGGACTGTTAAAGCTGGTGGAGGCTCTGTAATGGTGTGAGGCGTGTGCAGTTGTAGTGATGTGGGACCGCTGAAACGTCTAGATACGACTCTGACAGGTGAGACATACGTAAGCATCCTGTCCGATCACCTGCATCCACACATGTCAAGTGCGTTTCGACGGACTTGGGCGCTTCCAGCAGGACAATGTGAGACCCCACACGTCCAGAATTGTCACACAGTAGCTCCAGGAACACACTTTTAAGTTTAAACACCTCCGCTGGCCACCAGACTCCCCAGAAATGAACATTATTGAGCGTATGTAGGATGCTTTGCAACGTCCTGTTCAGAAGAGATCTCCACATCGTCCTACTCTTACGGATTTGTGGACAGTCCTGCAGGATTCATGGTGTCAATTCCCTCAAGCGCTACTTCAGACATCAATCGAGTCCATGCCACGTCATGTTGCGAGACTTCTGCGTACTCTCGGGGGCCCTACACAATATTAGGAGGGTGTACCAGTTTCTTTGGCTCTTCAGTGTATTAAATTCGTTCCTAAGTGGTTTTTACTATTGGATTCGTCTTTCTCCTTGAACATTTCTGTACTTTCTTCTTTCGCAAATCAATTATCAGCGTGGAAGCGAATAAATATATTCTGTTTGGGGATCGCTTTTCAGTTTGAGTGTACAGTCTACGAGATGTGATAAGAAAGTATCGAACGTTTGGTTGATAGAAATATATTTATTGATTTGGGCTGTACAGAATCCTCATCCCTCTCTGCGTAGTCTCCTTGGTAATGCATACAACTTCTCCCAATGCTTCTCCCATTTTTGGACATACTTCTGCAACGCATCTTTTGGAATGTTTATCAGCTGGACCGTTGCAACTCGAATGTTGTCATCTTTTAAACCATGTTGCATTTTCAGCTTTTGAAATATTCAAAAGTCGCACAGAGCTGTTTTGCGGGAGTAGGGAACCTGACTAACCACAGGAATCTTGTTTAGCGAGGAAAGCCTGAATCATATGCGCAGAATGGGAGTGAGCATTGTGCAGATGGTGCTCCAGTGTTTTGCTGCCCACGGGTCCAAGCGTTTGCGGTGCACAGCATCACGAAGGCGAAGGAAGAAACGACGAGAAGGCAGAGTTTAACGTCCCATCGATATCGGTGTCATTAGAAACGTAGCACAAGCTAGGAATATTTCAAGGGCGGGGAAAGAAATCGGTTGCGCCCTTTCAGAGGAACCGTCATGGTATTTTCCCTGGAGCGGTTTAGGGAAATCCAACAAGCATGTCCCAAGAGATGTATCTAATCACAGAGGAAGGCGCCACTACACTAACATCTCTGAAGGATGTAACGGAAGGAAAAATGCATGAGCAACAAAGGTTCGTCCAAATGTTTACTCATTAGCAAAACATCTTCGAGAAGACGCAGAATACCACATCCACCAGTCTGTCCGATTAATTTCAAGTTTTGATAGGAAAAGAATAAAGAAGTCAGCAATTAAGGCTGATGATAATTCTGTGGAGGTTTTAAAAAGACTCGAGACTGATGGGAACTTGATCATTTCTCACCTGTGTGGTCTACACACAGAAATCATAGTGAAGTGGAAAATGTCACAAACATTACAAAAAAATGTGTGTGAAATCTTATGGGACTTAACTGCTAAGGTCATCAGTCCCTAAGCTTACACACTACTTAACCTAAATTATCCTAAGGAAAAACACACACACACCCATGTCCGAGGGAGGACTCGAACCTCTGCCGGGACCAGCACACAAACATTACAAATTACGCAAATACTGAAAAGAAGTTTAATGCACCTCAGACTCAATGACATTCTTGTGAATATTTTAAACCAGTGTTTTCCCCACAACTTTTTTTGCATATGCATTTGACACACATATTGAACACACCTCTCCCCTCTGTCTGTGTCCAACTCTTCCTCACTCTGTCTTCCCACCTCTTTCTCCCACACTTTCTGTTTCTGCATCTCTACCTCCCTGCTTTTTGTCGATTTCCTCCACCCACTCTCTGCGACCATATCTTCCTCCCCCGTCCCTCTTACCATGTCCTCTTCCTCTCTTCATGTCTCCCTTGTTTTTTTACATCTTCCCATTACCCCTCTACCTGCCTCATGCATCTCTTCTTCCTCCTCTCTCCCTCTGTCCACTTCCTTCTCTCACCCCCTCCATTCCTTCCTCTATCCATCTCACACTGTCCCCAGCCATGCTCATTGCCACATGTAGCCCCTGCAAAACAGTTCATTGAAGCAGGCAGATAATACTACAAAAGCACACCTGTCATGCAGTGCAGGCTACATATCAGGGACTCAAAAATCTTTCATTTGCTTGTCATACAGGTAGGTCAATAAAGCAGGCCAATACCAATCCAACACAACACAACTGTGATGCAGGGCAGCCTACATGCCAGGAAAAGAGAACTGTTTCTTGCCTAGCAAAGCAGGTTGGTTTCGCAGGCTGATACTATACCTACACAATATACCTGACATGCAGGCAGTCTATGAGCCAGGGGCTCTGAAAAACACGTTTTTGTCTATACCTCCATTCCTATTGGAGCTAGGTGGTCATAAGCCCATAGTGCTGGTGCTTGTGAAGGCTGCTGTTTCTGTGCCAAATTTGATGTAATCAATACAGGGATTTGGGAATAGAGCCCAGGTATATGCACATACATTCCGCTTTGTAAGTATAACAAGTAAGTTTTATGGAGGACAGAGTGAAACTACCTTCTCGTGTTTTTCCTGGGAAATGACACAGTCAGCTAAATGTCTCTTGCATTCTGTAAAATATTCACTTATGAAGATCGACAAGACTGTCTCAAAGACTATGCCTGCTCTAGGGAATCTTTGTAGCTTTCGCCTTGACAGATACTACGAGTTAAAACGTGTGTGGGTTGACACCAAACACAAAATCACTGCAGCAGGATATGCAGCTACATCCATTCATTCTCCCTTCATCTCAAGACTTGGAATAGAATAGAGCATGCTGTAGAGCAGTGCTAGACTTCTTAGTGTGTCTGCACCTGTGAAAAATCACTTACACCAGCAACAGCACAGGAGTGTCTATCTGCAGAATTGTCACTCCATACAAGTGCTCCATCCCCGCTGAATCTTTCGAATGGTTTTCACTCATATATTGCCAAGCTTTTGGCAGAATTTCGTGCATAATTGCAGCTCAGTTTGTTCCCCCGTTTTTGCAACTTAAACGTCTTCAACCATAGACCGACTGCCAGTGATTGGCGATTTCTGCCGGCGAAAAATGTGCAAGAATTTCCCCCGCAGTTGCATCGAAGAAAGTCTTCCGCACTTCATTGGCTTATGCAGAAGAAAAGGTGGGGCGTTACCTATCGCTTAAGATCCATAACCAGCTAAATTCTGAGTCCTTAAATTCTGAGCCCCCCCCCCCCCCCACCATTAATTATGCCACTGACGTATATTTTGGATTTCATCGATAACAAAGACGAACTAAACTTGCTTCAGTCCGTTTCAGGAGATTTGTTTCAGAGTTCACTTGTGCTAAACGTGCTGTGTTCCGCACATCAAGTAATAAGTCGAAATGTTTATTCAAAGTAAGTAGTTTATTCACAATAACAAACACTGGCCATTTGTCAATGTTGCCAACTTAATTTTGTCAAGCTTTCAAAAAAATTAAGTGCTGGAGGTCTTAATGACCAACCTCAACGTCATCTCAGAACTGTTGTGGCGTCCCTTAAAAATCTGTATATAGACATGCCTCGCCTCAGCAGATTATCCGATGTGAGGTCACAAAAATGTACTTCATAGAAGAATTAAACTGACTGGTTGCAAGCACTATTTTAATTAAAAGGAAGGTCAGCGTTGGCCGTAACATTGATGTTTTATTGATAGCAGAATCGATTTTCGATCAGTTAGTGATCATCTTCTGTGCTGCACTAAGTGATCGAAAATCGATTCTACTACCAATAAAACATCAATATTACGGCCAACGCTGACCTTCCTTTTAATTTAAGATATATGTTCGTTGTGTACACAGTACTCCATGGAGTCGCCGATCAATACTATTTTAATTTATAATACTTAAAACGTGAAAAGACTGTCATTTGTATTGGTGCGACAATATTTGAGTCACTTATTGCTTCCACGACCTGTCCTGACAGAAATATGAAACAAATGTAACTTTTACGAACTTTAGACTTACTGTTAAATGGTATGTAAAGTGTGTCATCTTAAAGGCATTGTTGTACTGATTCCAAAACTAGTTGGTTTGTTGGTTTGTGGGGGTTGAAGTAGGTTCAAATGGCTCTGAGCACTATGGGACTTAAATTCTGAGGTCATCAGTCCCCTAGAACTTAGAACTAGTTAAACCTAACTAACCTAAGGACATCACACACATCCATGCCCGAGGCAGGATTCGAACCTGCGACCGTAGCGGTCGCGCGGTTCCAGACTGTAGCGCCTAGAAACGCTCGGTCACTCCGGCCGGCGGTTGAAGTAGGACCAGACTTCCAAAACTAATCTTAGATTTTGCAAGACAGCCAAGTTTCCAAAGTTATGGAGAATCTAATATTGTGATTAATATTTTATTAATAGTAATGCACTTGGTGTGTCTGAATTACAGTTGCATATATAAAACATTATTGTTTGTCCTCTAACATTATTTGAATGACCTCTACTTTTGAAAACATATTGATATTCTACAATCGATCCCCTTGTCATTACTCGAGAAGGGTAGGTCCCAATGAAACCTGTTATGCCATATTGATCTGTAGTTATTATATATTTTCAGCTCATGCTAAGCAGTATATGGGCTAATGGATTTATCTGGTTAAATCACTCCAAAAATGGATTTCTTACAGGGATCTGAAAATACAATTTCAGAAGGCTTGTATGGTATCTATCAGCAAGCAATCGTGCTGCTGTTAAAACCATGCCTTACGTACACTGAGGTGAAAAAAGTCATGGGATACATCCTAATATCATGTCGGACATCATTTTGATGGGCGCAGTGCAGCTAGTCTAAGTGGTGTTGACTCGACAAGTCGTTGGATGTCCCCTGCAAAAATAATGAACCATACTGCTTCGAAAGCCGTCCATAATTGTAAAAGTGTTGCTGGTGCAAGAGTTTCTGCACGAACAGACTTCTTTATGTCCCATAAATTTTCGCTGGGGTTTACGTCGGTGTTGGCGGATAAATACGATATTACATGCACTCCGAATGCATGTCTGAAGGAACATCGCATCGTAATTTGAAAGAACACGGGCACTTAAATATCGTATTAACCATTTCCAGTCAAGGATAGGTTCCATTGGAGCAGAGAACCCAATCCATTCCATGTAAACGCAGCCTACTCTACCAGCTTGCGCAGTGCCCTGTTGACAGCTTGGATCCATAACTACGTCAGGACTGCGCCACACTCTAGCAACTTAAGTCGGGACTCATTTGAGGAGGCCACGGTTTCCCAGCTGTCTAGCGTCCAACCGATATGCTCATGAGCCCAAGAGAGGCGCTGCAGGTGACGTGCTGTTAACAAAGGCACTTGCATCGGTCATCTGCTGTCATAGCACATTAAGGGCACATTTCGCCGCACTGTCCGAGCGGATACGATCGTCGTACGTCCCACATTAATTTCTGCGGTTATTTCCTCGTTCAAAGTCTGTTAATAATACCGTGGAACCCTTTTCACATGAATCACTTGAGAACGAATGACAGTTCTGGCTCTGCACTGCCCTTTTACACCTTGTGAACGCGATACTACAGCCGTCTGTAAACAGGGTGGTCCATTGATAGTGACCGGGCCAAATATCTCTCGAAATAAGCATCAAACGAAACAACCACAAAGAACGAAACTCGTCTAGCTTGAAGAGGGAAACCAGATGGCGCTATGGTTGGCCCGCTAGATGGCGCTGCCATAGGTCAAACGGATATCAACTGCGTTTTTTAAAATAGGAACTCCCATTTTTATTACATATTCGCGTAGTACGTAAAGAAATATGAATGTTTTAGTTGGACCACTTTTTTCGCTTTGTGATAGATGGCGCTGTAATAGTCACCAACGTACTTGGTATCACGTAACACTCCGCCAGTTCGGACGGTATTTGCTTCGTGATAAATTACCCGTGTTAAAATGGACCGTTTACCAATTGCGGAAAAAGTCTATATCGTATTCATGTGTTGCTATTGTGATCAAAATGCCCAACAATGTATGTTGCCGGGTATCGTGGATGACATCATCCAAGTGTCCTGACCGTTCGCCGGATAGTTACGTTATTTGAGGAGACAGGAAATGTACAGCCACATGTGAAACGTCAACCACGACTTGCAACAAATGATGATGCCCAAGTAGATGTTTTAGCTGCTGTCGCGGCTAATCCGCACATCAGTAGCAGACAAATTGCGCAAGAATCGGGAATCACAAAAACGTTGGTGTTGAGAATGCTACATCGACATCGATTGCTCTTGTGCCATATTTCTATGCACCAGGAATTGCATGGCGACGACTGTGAATGTCGTGTACAGTTCTGCCACTGAGCACAAGAGAAATTACGGGACGACGACACATTTTTTGCACGCGTTCTATTTAGCGATGAAGCGTCATTCACCAACAGCGGTAACGTAAATCGGCATAATATGCACTATTAGGCAACGGAAAATCCACTATGACTGCGAAAATTGGAACATCAGTGACCGTAGCGGGTTAATGTATGGTGCGACATTATGGGAGGAAGGATAATTGGCCCCCATTTTATCGATGGCATCTAAATAGTGCAATGTATGCTGATTTCCTACGTAATGTTCTACCGATGTTACTACAAGATGTTTCACTGCTTGACAGAATGGCGACGTACTTCCAACATGAAGGATGTCCGGCACATAGCTCGCGCGCGGGTGAAGCGGTACTGAATAGCATATTTCATGACAGATGGATAGGTCGTCGAAGCACCATACCGTGGCCCGCACGTTCACCGGATCTGACGTCCCAGTATTTCTTACTGTGGGGAAAGCTGAAGAATATTTACCATCGTGATCCATCGACAACGCCTGACAACATGCGTCAGCGCATTGCCAATGCGTGTGCGAACATTACGGAAGGCGAACTGCTCGCTGTTGAGAGGAATGTCGTTACACGTATTTACAAATGCACTGAGATTGACGGACGTCATTTTGAGCATTTATTGCATTAATGTGGTATTTACAGGTAATCACGCTGTAACAGCACGCGTTCTAAGAAATGATAAGTTGACAAAGGTACATGTATCACATTAGAACAATCGAAATAAAATGTTCAAACGTACCTGCGTTCTGTATTTTAATTTAAAAATATACCTGTTACCAACTGTTCGTCTAAAATTGTGAGCTATATGTTTGTGACTAATACTGGGACGTCTATCACAAAGCGAAAAAAGTGGTCCAACTAAAACATTCATATTTCTTTACGTACTACACGAATCTGTGATTGAAAATGGGGGTTCCTATTTAAAAAAACGCAGTTGATATCCGTTTGACCTATGGCAACGCCATCTAGCGGGCCAACCATAGCACCATCTGGCTTCCCCCTTCAAGGTAGACGAGTTTCGTTCTTTGTAGTTTTTCCGTTTGACGCTTATTTCGTGAGATATTTGGCCCAGTCACGATCAATGGACCACCCTGTATGTGCATATCCCTATCCCATTACTTTTATCTCCACGTTATATAACAGAAATAGAATTTAATAAATATCAGTTTAGAGTCAGAGAGCCTGTTGCAAGGTGTTGCGATCGACTTTGCTTCAGTAACAGATAATCGATTATTTATTTTATATGAGAGGTTCGACACAATTAGGAGACACCCCGTTTCTGGCTACGTCGGCGACAAGGGGGGGGGGGGGGAGGGAGAAGGGGAGACTGGAAGTAGGTCAGGCACAGCCCCCGGGGCTCTGCGACAGACACGGCAGCGGCGGCACGCTCGTGAGGCATGCGGGGGCGGCGGCGGCGGCTGCAGCCCCCAAAGACAACACGGGGATTCCCGCGTGGGCCAAGCGCGCCGGCGGCGGCGGGGTCAGGGCTGCGGGGGTGAAACACGTGCCGGCCGCCGCTGCGGGGGCGGCGCCGCCGTCTGCGCGGGATGAAAAATCGGCCCGCATTGTTCTGCGTCGCAGGTCCCGCCGGCGCGATGAAATATTACCCGCCGCGGGAGGAGGGGCGCCTCCAACCCAGGCACTCCTTGCCTCCTCATCCCCTCCTAACAACCCCTTTCTTTCCCAGCACCACCCCCTCCCAACCCACGCTCTTTCGCTGTCGAACTCCTCGGCTGTGATTACATTCTGCCAAGTACACCGCCACTTGCTTCTGAATTCCCAAACAGCTTTTTTTTAAAAAAAGAAAGAGATTTCTCCAGAGCAGGAGAAGAATCGATGTGTAGATGACAAACGACGAACTGCTTGTGATGTAAGTTGTTTGCTAGCACCAACTGGCATCTGCTTCTATTATTTTTAAATTAATTAATGTATACTTTGTTGCAATATCGAATGTTACTTCTGACTGAAGGATATTATTTACCCTCGCGAGATTAGCCGAGCGGTCTAAGGCGCTGCAGTCGTGGACTATACGTCTGGTCCCGGCGGAGGTTCGACGCCTCCCTCGGGCATGGGTAGTGTGTTGTCCTTAGGGTAACTTAGGTTAAGTAGTGTGTAAGCTTAGGATCTGATGACCTTAGCAGTTAAGTCCCATAATATTTCACACTCATTTGAACATTTTGTTGGTATTATTTACGTTTCGAAATTCCCTTTGATACTCTCGATCTCTCTTTTATAGAGGTACAGGGAAGTTGTAGGGCTCAGATGAGCAGTGAGTGAATACCAATTTTAACATTTTATTTACCAACATGCATCAATTTCAGTTTATAATAAATTCAGAACCTTCACAAAAAACTTAAAAATCAACAGAGAAGCAAATAGAAACAAGTATTTAGTATCAGACCTCCGCTTACTCAGTCAGGGCAGAATGCAATAATGATTACAAGAACAGCTAAACTCCAGGTGGAAGAACAAGCCCCAAAACATAAAAGGGACAGTAAACATAATATTAAAGCTGAGACAAATGATTTGCACTAGACCATTATGAACAAGACGGCTTCTGATCCAACTAGTTTCGCGGCGTTAGAGTCACATGTTCAGGGATAGAGGTTTATACTTTATTCCAAGTGATACGCAGTAGATGACTAAACATTCCTTGCCCAATTGCGATAAAAGTTGTTTAACCATCAAGAGGTCATTAGTCTAATTTAAACTAGTGCAAAATGCAGGGAACATTCATCCCGATACAGGAAAATGGATTTATTGCCTCAATACATTACCCTGGTATCGATTACTTAACCTGAACTAATAGACTTGTAAATGCACATAAACTGCGACGAAATCAGCGTTTCAGTAAGGTACTTTGACAAGAAATTAATTATGCATTCACTGTATTTAAAAGCCTATAATTTCAGTTCAAATAATCAAAACCAGAGTAATGTTCTGAGGCAATAAATCTATTTTTCTGTATCGGGATCACGTTCCCTCCATTCTGCTCTATTTTAAGTTGGATTGCCAACCACTTTACGGATAGACAGCTTTATCGCAGTTGGACAAAAAATGTTGATTCATTTCCTGCTTGTCGTTCGGAATGAAGTATAAATCCATATCCCTGAACATGTGGCTCTAACACCTGAGGAGTGGCGCCTTATATCGCTCCTGTCTGGAGCCTGTGTATCGGAAGAATGACTCACGCGTGCACAGTGACAGACGGTCTGAAACGGGTTCAGTCGAGTACGTAGTTCTAATTTTCATCAGCTAGGGCACAGTAGTGCTCAGAGACATTCAAGAAACGGGTCAAGAGAGTGTTTTTGTGAATTGCTCTGTTTATTTCTTGAAGGCCGTTTTGTTTATTTATGTTTGTACAGTTTTGTATATGCTTTTAGTAGTGTCAATGGTGCGTGAATGTGGTCTAAAGTAAATATGTAGATCATTTTTCTACTGATGAACGTTGTCTGTCGGGGAATTTTGTATCATACATAATATGGTAAGTAAGTTTATGGTAAAAGGAAACGGAATTCGAGTGCAAATGAAAATAGTTAATAACGTAAAGTAGAAACAAAATATCAGTATATTTAATATCTATTTCGAGAAAAACTACAGTTCGAAAGTGTGTTATTTGTTGACCAGTTGGTCATGAAAAGCTCGGACTAACGCGGGAGAATAATGTTTTTCTATTCGCCTTAAAGAAAACAGGCCAATTAGAACGGAGTATTCGTCGCGCGTCTTTTCTCTTGGAGATATAGAATGCTTACAGCAGTCTAAAGGAGCCGAAGCCCAGCCTTTCAATGGTACGGTCGTGTGTAGTATGAGCTCCGAAGGAAGTTGTAATTTGTTGGTTAAGTTGTGCTACATGCCTCAAACGTGCTTTATGGCTCTAAGCACTATGGGACTTCACATCTGAGGTCGTCATTCCCCTAGGCTTAGAACTACTGATGCCTAACCTAAGGACATCACACACATCCATGCCCGAGGCAGGATTCGAATCTGCGACCGTAGCAGCAGCGCGGTTCCGGACTGAAGCGCCTAGAACTGCTCGCCCACAGCGGCCGGCAAAAGTGCTTTAAAGTGAAGGCATATTTATTTCCAGTGTGTTTTTTTTTTCAGAAAGTATGGATTTTTTAAGTAATTTTGTGTATGAGAAAAGACAGTAATTCCGCGTGGCATATTGGACAGACCTGTGACTAAAAACATGAGTGCATTAGACACTGATAAACTTAATAGCAAATGGCTCTGAGCACTATGGGACTTAACATCTGAGGTCATCAGTCCCCTAGAACTAAGAACTACTTAAACCTAACTAACCTAAAGACATCACACACATCCATGCCCGATGCGGGATTCGAACCTGCGACCGTAGCGGTCGCACGGTTCCAGACTGTAGCGCCTAGAACCGCTCGGCCACCCTGGCCGGCTAAACTTAATAGCATAGCGAGCGTATTCATTTAAGAACAATGTCTGGTATTATTATTTATCCAGATCGGATTTCTTTGTGAACTCTAATATGCATGGCCACAAAGATAGAAGTGTTTTTTTCTTGTATTTTTTTTTTTTATAAATAAGTTTCAATCTGAACTTGTATAGTGTGCCTCATTTTGCGCAAGGTTGTGGTATAGACAATTGTGTATTAGGCTCGCATGCAGCACAGCTTCGCTAAACATATAAAATCACATTCACCTTGCGAAGGTATTCAAATTGGAATTCAGTTCATAGAACGAGGTTTCGGTGGTAATTTATTGAAGCGCAGTTACAAAATTCCTAGGTCAAAGCCTTCATTCAATCATAACATTTTACAGAAGTTAAAGACTTTTCAACAGTTACATTTTCAATTACATACATAGAAAACATCTGCAGCAGATTATATAAATTATTGTATTATTGTAGAATTACGATAAGCTGACTCTGTGAGTTTGGAAACGTCTAGTGCCCCAAAAGCTAAATTTGGCATGAAGTGGACGGAACCTATTAAACATCAAAAGATTGATAGTTATCTACTTAGTAGCCTCCCCGAAGATCGTTCCGCTGATAATAAAACCATCACAGACGATCGGGCGTACCCTGAGCAACGCTAGGAATTATCCTAGCGACAGAACCTTCCACAAAGAAGCCAACACCAATAAAAATCTGAAATTACATCCTAACACAATTAAAAAATGGTTCAAATGGCTCTGAGCACTATGGGACTCAACTGCTGAGGTCATTAGTCCCCTAGAACTTAGAATTAGGTAAACCTAACTAACCTAAGGACATCACAAACATCCATGCCCGAGGCAGGATTCGAACCTGCGACCGTAGCGGTCTTGCGGTTCCAGACTGCAGCGCATTTAACCGCACGGCCACTTCGGCCGGCCAACACAATTAAATCCAGGGCATCCAACGAGATATAAAAAAAACATACAAGATACTCTGCAAAATGCACTCTCGTAATGTTACGTTGAAACTGAAAATTAAAAATCTCAAATTGAAAAAAGGTCAGAATGATTGAGACAATCCTGTTGAGTACCAAGGAAAATAGCACATTAACACCTCTGGAGGCGAAAGAGAAAGGAAATAAACTTTTTAAAAGTCTTATTCTATCTTGATGTCGTGTATAACACTTTGTTTGCTTTAAAACTTCGCTTTAGTTCACGTTATTGAATTTATTGCATTACTTTCATGACTTCTATTTCTAGTGTGGAGAGGCATAACTGGAAGTAGACAAAATGTGTTTTGAAAGATACATTTCTTGACAAGGTTAGGTAAAGTCTGGAGCCAATACACGACTACACTTATGTGGGAAATCTCTCGAAATCATCCTCAGATTGGCCGGTAAAATCAACTTTCAGCAGCCTAGGACTCTCCAGTTTGCCACATTTTCGTGCAGCACTGCCAACTGGGATTCAGTGTTCGTATCACTGTGAGTGCACGTCACGCAGACTTTGAGAAGGTCCCAATCCTCGAGAGTATGTCTTTTCAACCCTGAAATTTCATGACTTTATTTCCCTCTCTTCTAGCTCAGAAAAGATAATATGTTTGGGTCAAAGATAGACGTATACACCTACAACATAGCACGGCTATGTTCTGACGAGTGTATAACAATGACTCTGGCGTGTAAAACAAAATGCAGAACCAGCGAGCCATTTTGGGTTCTCGTTTTTCATAGACAAGCGGTAAACTGTTATTGTGATTCAATTGGGGAGGAAGGGGAGTCCTTGTGAGAACTGGCGAGAAATGACTTTCGCGGATACCGCTGCCTTGTTTATTGTGCTGGGAACCTGCGACGGAATTCGTGCATCATGGTATTAGACAGGTTCGTTCTTGCAGCTCGGCAGGAAGTGAACGAGGAAGCGGCTCGGCTCTGTAAAGGATCGCGTCCATCTTACCTTCAGATCAGCGCCGAGGGTACATGCCCCCCCCCACCTGACACTTATGTATTTCATGATCTTCAGATATATGTGGTTGTATAGGCAGCCACTAGTATCCTTACAGAAGGACACATCAGAATGCAACTGTAATCGGGTTCATTCACTATCTATTTTACACGTGGCTCATCTGCAGAGGGTGTTGGTAGTGAACGGTTGCATTTGCGCCCCTAATACTGAGTCATACAGGGTGTTACAAAAAGGTACGGCCAAACTTTCAGGAAACATAACTCACACACAAAGAAAGAAAATATGTTATGTGGACATGTGTCCGGAAACGCTTACTTTCCATGTTAGAGCTCGTTTTATTACTTCTCTTCAAATCACATTAATCATGGAATGGAAACACACAGCAACAGAACGTACCAGCGTGACTTCAAACACTTTGTTACAGGAAATGTTCAAAATGTCCTCCGTTAGCGAAGATACATGGATCCGCCCTCCGTCGCATGGAATCCCTGATGCGCTGATGCAGCCCTGGAGAATGGCGTATTGTATCACAGCCGTCCACAATACGAGCACGAAGAGTCACTATATTCGCTACCGGGGTTGCGTAGACAAGAGCTTTCAAATGCCCCCATATTGAGTCAAGAGAGTTGAAGTCATGAGAGCGTGGAGGCCATGGAATTGGTCCGCCTCTACCAATCCAACGGTCACCGAATCTGTTGTTGAGAAGCGTACGAACACTTCGACAGAAATGTGCAGGAGCTCCATCGTGCATGAACCACATGTTGTGTCGTACTTGTAAAGGCACATGTTCTATCAGCACAGGTAGAGTATCCCGTATGAAATCATGATAACGTGCTCCATTGAGCGTAGGCGGAAGAACATGGGGCCCAATCAAGACATCACCAACAATGCCTGCCCAAACGTTCACAGAAAATCTGTGTTGATGACGTGATTGCCCAATTGATTGCGGATTCTCGTCAGCCCACACATGTTGATTGTGAAAATTTACAGTTTGATCACGTTGGAATGAAGCCTCATCCGTAAAGAGAACATTTGCACTGAAATGAGGATTGACACATTGTTGGATGAACCATTCGCAGAAGTGTACCCGTGGAAGCCAATCAGCTGCTGACAGTGCCTGCACACGCTGTACATGGTACAGAAACAACTGGTTCTCCCGTAGCACTCTCCATACAGTGACGTGGTCAACGTTACCTTGTGCAGCAGCAACTTCTCTGACGCTGACATTAGGGTTATCGTCAACTGCACGAAGAATTGCCTCGTCCATTGCAGATGTCCTCGTCGTTCTAGGTCTTCCCCAGTCGCGAGTCATAGGCTGGAATGTTCCGTGCTCCCTAAGACGCCGATCAATTGCTTCGAACGTCTTCCTGTCGGGACACCTTCGTTCCGGAAATCTGTCTCGATACAAACGTACCGCGCCACGGCTATTGCCCCGTGCTAATCCATACATCAAATGGGTATCTGCCAACTCCGCATTTGTAAACATTGCACTGACTGCAAAACCACGTTCGTGTTGATGCTACGTACTGATGCGCTTGATGCTAGGACTGTAGAGCAATGAGTCGCATGTCAGCACAAGCACCGAAGTCAACATTACCTTCCTTCAAATGGGCCAACTGGCGGTGAATCGAGGAAGTACATACTGACGAAACTAAAATGAGCTCTAACATGGAAATTAAGCGTTTCCGGACACATGCCCACAAAACATATTTTCTTTATTTGTGTGTGAGGAATGTTTCCTGAAAGTTAGGCCGTATCATTTTGTAACACCCTGTATATTGGCTAGCCTTTGAACAGCAGGCACATTTTGCTGCCATCTACTGCCAGGTACTCGGTATCAGCAACCTCAGTAGTCATTAGACACCGTGAGAGAGCAGAATGGGGCGCTCCGCGGATCTCACGGACTTCGAACTTGGCCAGGTGATTGGGTGTCACTTGTGCAATACCTCTGTACGCGAGATTTTCACACTCCTACACATCCATAGGTCCACTGTTTTCGATGTGATAGTGAAGTGGAAACGTGAAGGGACACGCACAGCACAAAAGCGTATAGGCCGACCTCGTCTATTGACTGACAGAGACCGCTGACAGCTGAAGGGGGTCGTCATGTGTAATAGGCAGACAGATATTCAGACCATCACACAGGAATTCCAAAATGAATCAGGATCCATTGCAAGTACTGTAATAGTTAGGTGGGAGGTGAGAAAACTTGGATTTCACTGTCGAGCGGCTGCTGATAAGCCACACATCAGCCGGTAAATGCCAAACAACGCCTCGCTTGGTGTAAGGAGCGTACACACTGGACGATTGAACAGTGAAAAAACGTTGAGTGGAGTGACGGATCACGGTACACAATGTAGCGATCCGATGGCAGGGTGTGAGTATAGCGAATGCCCGGTGAACGTCTACTATCAGCGTGTGTAGTGCCTACAGTAAAATTCGGAGGCGGTCGTGTTATGGTGTGGTCGTGTTTTTCATGGAGGGGGCTTGCACCCCTTATTGTTTTGCCTAACACTATCACAGCACAGGCCTACATCGATGTTTTAAGCACCTTCTTGCTTCCCACTGTTGAAGAGTAATTCGGGGATGGCGGTTGCATCCTTCAACACGATCGAGCACCTGTTCATAATGCATGGCCTGTGGCGGAGTAGTTACACGACAATAACATCCCTGTAATGGACTGGCCTGCGCGGAATCCTGGGTAGGGTTGGGTTGTTTGGTGGAGAAGACCGAACAGTGAGGTCATCGGTCTCATCGGATTAGGGAAAGATGGGGAAGGAAGTCGGCTGTACCCTTTCAAAGGAACCACCCTGGCATTTGCCTTGAGCGATTTAGGGAAATTACGGAGAACCTAAATCAGGATGGCCGGACGCGGTATTGAACAGTCGTCCTCCCGAGTCCAGTGTGCTAAGCACTGCGCCACATCGCTCGGTGCGGAATCCTGACCTGAATCCTAAAGCACACTTTAGGGAACGCCGACTTCGTGCCAGGCCTCACCGACTGACATCGATACCTCTCCTCAGTGCAGCACTCCGTGAAGAATGGGCTGCCATTCCCCAAGAAACTTTCCAGACTATGGTAGATAAAATCTTGAGAAATAAGACCAAAGCCAGAATTACTACTCTCAACACTCCTTTTAATAATGAAGTTGACGAAAAGAAAAAAATATTTTTCCATTCCGTATATAGGACCAGTATCTTACAGGATTCAGCGATTACTCAGGAACAAATATAACTGCAATGTAGCCTTTTCTACTAAAAACAGCTTGCATAGCAACCTTATACATGATTTAAAATCAGAACGGTCTCCCCTCCAGAACTCAGGAATGTATAAAATCAGTTGTGGCAATGTAAAGCCTATTACATAGGCCAAACAGGTCGTGCTTTCTCTGTTAGATACAAGGAGCATCTTTTAGGGACAAATGATTCTAACATTCATAACTCAATCTTTCATGACATCGGAATTTTGCACTGTGAAAGAAAAGGTTTTAGACTAAACATTTTGGAAGAGTTACAGATCTTCAAACATCTTTTTTCTTCCTTTATTGAATTTCGATTCCCCCCCCCGAAGGGGGCGGGCTGGCAGCAGCTTAGTACGCTGCTCTGCAGCCTACAGACTATTTAAAAACGTGAGAAGAAGACAAGAAACAATAAAAGCAGGCGATAAAACGGTGACTTAAATAGTAAAACGGCGGAAAATTGTGGAAAGTTAAAACATAAAGCAAAGGGTTGGCAATGCTAATAAGATACACAGGAATCAGACAAGTAACATAGGAGACCCACAATTAAAAAACATGGCGACAGTCTGGTGTCTGTTCGCAGGAGATATAAAATCACACCCAGCGACAGTATGATGTCCGTTCGCAACACTTCCGAAAAGACACACAACACTGAACACTCACTGTAATCACTGCACGAAAATGTCGGCACAAAGATGACACATCCGAGCCAAGGGCAGATGGGGGGGGGGGGGGGGGGGGGACCTGGACAGATGAGGGGGAAAACAAGGAGAGACGAGAGGAAAAACGAAAGGTGGGAACGTCTTTCTCTGAATGATGGCATCATATTAAATGAACAACTGCAGTCGCGTAAAATTTTTTTTTTCAATGGCTTAAAGCCGTTACTTAAAGATGTCTGATAGCTAATGTTGGTTATCCACTTCCCTGTTAGGCCCTTAAATACTGTTCCCTCTCCCTTGTTTTTATGATTTACATCCTGTCAATTTGTCAGTCACTATTATATTAATTTCTTATAGATGTTGTTAAACCTTTGTAAATTCTGCTAGTAGATGGCGCGAGCTGTATCATGTTCACGTCATCATTTGCTACGGCCCGCTCGCGCAGCTGCTGTTACTCACTCGTGTCCTATACCACTGTAGTGTCCCTGGTGGTATATTTGTATATTTTTTAAAAATTTTAACTATAACTATTATGTATTCAGGTGGAAAATGTCTTAATTGTGGCTTTAGTGTTTTGACTAGAGCGATGTCGCTCAAATTTCCATTTAACCACATGTGAGTATTTTTATGCAATTTAATTTGTAAAAATTAAGTGTTTGTTCTAATACCTACCTGCTATTAATGTACCTTCCTGTGATATTGTTAGGTAAGGTAACAGTTTCTTCTGAAGAAGGCGCCCCTACTTGTCGTTGAAAACTAGTTAAAGAATTTTAAATAACATTTGCAACCCGTTGGATGGAAATTTGTGACATTGTAATTAATTACGGTTGCTGGTCACAGCCATGTTCAAAACATTAAAAAACTTCGAGAACCTAATTAAACGTATGCCTGTGAGAGGGGAAGCTGTCATCAAGACTAAGGGTGGGCCAACACCGTATTGAATTCCAGCATTACCGGTGATGGGCGCCAAGAACTTGTAAGTCATTTTCAGTCAGGTGTCCGGATACTTTTGATCACATAGTGTATTCTTAAAATCAGTAGAACAAATCCCTAACTTAATTAGTCACAATAAAATTTCAGAGGTCATCCAAAGTCGGACGTAATTCTGTCAATTACAAATTTGTCAAGATCTGCGCACAAAAATTAAATTCTGGAAGCTGCATTCAGTATCACCATAAAATCTCAGACTCTGTTAGTCCCAATTCACTATAGTCCTCTCTCTATTAATATGAACAAAGACAGAGTATATCATCTCCCTTCTCCAAAGAGTGCAACGTTTCTTTTGCAATCATGGAGGTAAAAATGATGAAGGGAGATGGCGCTGTAGACTTACGCAGTACGTTATTTTGAAGCCAGAGATGGCAGGGTCTGCCGCCATCTTAAACAGCCCAAACAATTTGCAGATTGTTGTTTATGATTGCTTTTTTTCATCATTTCTGTCGTATGCACGCAACGACTGTTTTAAATATTACAACTTACAGTGCTTGCATGAATAACATAGTGCCAGGAATGCAATCTGGAACATTGTTCTTTTCTTGAATGCGTATTCCCTCTAGTAACGCGACGTATTTGCCCTTGTCAGTGTAACTTGTTTTTTGTTGACATATTTCGAACAACCGAGAAGAGAAGGAAGTGATGTGAAATGCATGCTTTCGTAATCCATTTAATTCCACTTCTACTGTATTTGTATAGATAGCAAATAAAATTGGAACTTCGAAATCAATGCTTCTTTCCTTACTGGTACTGCTTCTTGTTAGCCAAATTTTCACCTTTCAACGCGTATAAACAACATTTTTAATGTTCACGTTTGCAAAAAACGTACCTACGTGCTCTTAGCTAAGCCCTAAACGTGTGCAATGACGAAACAAGCAAGGCATTCTGTAATATCCTGTACATGTCAACAAAGTGAACGATTACTGAAATGTCAGCGAAACGTAAATATACGGAGAGATACCTCCATGCATAATAGAGTTCTTATTTTATTAGATTGCCAATGCATTAGTTTCACTGCAGTTTACACGTCTTTTGACTTTTAAATCATTCATCATGGTGAGTCATTCAGTGTGTGACCAATAGTAGTAATTTACAGGGTAAAAAGCTACATACTTTTTTATAAAACGTTCCAGCGTTGTGCAATACTACAAATCTGATTAAGGGAACGGTCTCAAACGCTTAGATGCCGTAAACTTAATATCTTTCTTTAACAAATGTGTAAGTCATTTTTTTAGTGATGATAGCCTAATCTGTGTAACATATAGGCCTTTCTTTCCAAAAATAGCCTATTTGCTTCTTTTCCCGGGATATTTCTCGCCAGTAGCTCTGTCACTTTTTCAGGATGATGATGATGTTTGGATCGTGGGGCGCTCAGCTGCACGGTTATCAGAGTCCGTACAAATTCCCAATCTTTACTCAGCCCAATCTCGCCACTTTCATGAATCTCGAGGCAGGTGAAAAGCCCTGACCCCGCCGGGAATCGAACCCGGGACCCCGTGCTCGGGAAGCCAGAACGCGACCGAGAGACCACGAGCTGCGGACAGTTTCTCAGGAATAATAATATTTATCACAATAGAAATGTACGCCTACTTCAATCATCTACTTCATGTTACTTCTGAATTTCATTTGCAGGTTTTTAAAGTATCTAAGTCCATACCGTCCTTAGTTAGTTTTATCTTCTATGTATCATTTGCACGATAAATCGCAATGATATGAAACGAATCATTTTATATTAACATCAATGTTTTTTTTTTTTTTTTTTTTTTTGTACATATGCCTCCATGTCGATAATTTGTCACGTCTTCTTTTTAAGTTGAAGACAGACAGACGTCCGTCAGTAATTCCTGCCCATCACCATTTACACAATCCAATAATAGGTAGTCTTCTGCGGAATAGGAGGAGTTGTCAAAGAGAAACGTTTTCAGTATAGTCCAAATTTTAATCTGCTGTCTGTCAGGCCTTTTGAATCACTGGATATGGACAAAACTTATGGTTGCAACATTGGAAACCACTGTTCGTGCTGCAGACAACCGTAAAGTGGTGTAATGAATGTCATTTTTCGCTTCTGGTATTGTGATTTTGTACATTATTTCTCTTGTTGAAGTGCAGACGGCTACTTCGTGTTGGAATTCCGGTTAGCGGATAGATTGCTACTCACACGCCGAGCAACAGGGAGGCACGACGTTTTCGGCCAAAGTCACGTTCAGAAAGGAAGTAAAGCACGTATATATACAGCACACGAATATATTCAGACAATCATACACACAAAACTCACACAGGTGACCGCTGTTTTCGGCTTTTATGGCCAGAATTATTTTTAAAGAGAGAGGAAAGATGAACAATGAATGATTATCGCGGGAGGAATTTAGGGCATGAGATGCTATACGAACAATTAGCGCGCGGTCCTATAGCCGCGTGTTGTACTGGGACGAGACCGTTGATATAGTGTGGTTTGTATGTCGGAGCGTTTGCGGTTTGGAGGGTAACGAAAAGCATAGGAAACAACAAAAGTAAACAGCGCAACCAAAAAGTCACGCATACAAAGGAAGATACTGCTTGAACGGCTCCACTTGGGAATGGAAATGTAATTCCTTTACAGTTTAGATTACGATCGGATCGGTTAGTACACCCATAACGACGCAAGCTGGTATTCTTTATGAAACAACTACGACTCCACAAAATAAGAGCACCAGATGCTACCTGGGATACGATCACAAATGACGTTAGATATCCCCAACGGTCGAAACAGGGGACGGGCACTTCAGAGTTAACATCACGTTGAAGTATCACGGCGGTGAACCATGGAGGTATAAATGGGGTGTACCTAACGTTCTGGGCTATGTAAGATGGCGGATGTCGGCTTCGAGGTTGTGATGTAAAGATAACTTCCTTCTTTTCTTGCGCCCATGGTTACAATAGTATCACCTTTGGTTGCGCGCTATCAAGCAGCCTACCATCATGCAAAACTGATTTTTTTTTCACATTTTTAACTGAATTCTTAGTTTCTTTATACACTGAATAAAACATGAAATTAAATATAATGGAAAACAGATCACAAATACGGGGTAGCATAAGCTATATCGTCAACGGCCTTGCCGCAGTGGATGCACCGGTTCCCGTCAGATCACCGGGCTGTCGGGTGTGGCCGGCACTGGGATGGGTGACCATCCGGGCCGCCATGTGCTGTTGCCATTTTTCGGGGTGCACTCAGCCTCGTGATGCCAACTGAGCAGCTACTCGACCGAATATTAGCGGCTCAGGTCAAAGAAAATCAACATAACGACCGCGAGAGCGGTGTGCTGACCACACGCCCCTCCTATCCGCATCCTCATCTGAGGATGACACGGCGGTCGGACGGTCCCTATGGGCCACTTGTGGCCTGAAGACGGAGTGCTTATAAGCTATATAGGTACTGGAAAGTTTTCGGTCCAACCCACGCCGTTCTGCAGACGACGTGGTCAAATATTGGTCAAAACTCGCCATTTCGTCAAAATAAATGCGCACAGGCAAGGTAAAACAAACGATGAAATATACAGGGTGATTCAAAAAGAATACCACAACTTTAGGAATTTAAAACTCTGCAACGACAAAAGGCAGAGCTAAGCACTATCTGTCGGCGAATCAAGGGAGCTATAAAGTTTCATTTAGTTGTACATTTGTTCGCTTGAGGCGCTGTTGACTAGGCGTCAGCGTCAGTTGATGCTAAGATGGCGACCGCTCAACAGAAAGCTTTTTGTGTTATTGAGTACGGCAGAAGTGAATCGACGACAGTTGTTCAGCGTGCATTTCGGACGAAGTATGGTGTTAAACCTCCTGATAGGTGGTGTATTAAACTTTGGTATAAACAGTTTACAGAGAATGGGTGTTTGTGCAATGGGAAAAGTTCTGGCCGGCCGAGAACGAGTGATGAAAATGTAGCACGCATCCAGCAAGCATTTGTTCGCAGCCCAGGAAAATCGACTCGCAGAGCTAGCAGAGAGCTGCAAATTCCACAATCAACTGTATGGAGAGTCCTACGAAAAAGGTTGGTTATGAAACCTGAACGTCAACTACCCGAGGCGACGGATCGGCCGCCAGGCAGCCCGTGACAGAGCACTTCATCACTGGCCTCCAAGAAGCCCTGATCTTACCCCCTGCGATTTTTTCTGATGGGGGTATGTTAAGGATATGGTGTTTCGGCCACCTCTCCCAGCCACCATTGATGATTTGAAACGAGAAATAACAGCAGCTATCCAAACTGTTACGCCTGATATGGTACAGAGAGTGTGGAACGAGTTGGAGTATCGGGTTGATATTGCTCGAGTGTCTGGAGGGGGCCATATTGAACATCTCTGAACTTGTTTTTGAGTGAAAAAAAAACTTTTTTAAATACTCTTTGTAATGATGTATAACAGAAGGTTATATTATGTTTCTTTCATTAAATACACATTTTTAAAGTTGTGGTATTCTTTTTGAATCACCCTGTATTTTAATAGACGTGAAATTATTAGCACAAAACAGACAAAAGTGCGAGATGGTATCATATTAGAAGCAAATTTCGAAGATTTCTTTATGGAGTATTTCAGACTCGCGTGGACACACATGTCCACCCGTTCGGTCAAACCGATTCAAAGCCAATCATAATTTTTATTGTACGCGATGGAAACAAAGAAGAGAGATTAAGTGTGCTGCGTGGTGTGTGGGCAAGGGCAGACGAGCAGAAAATTAAAAAAAATATATCGGGTTGCACTAGAAAGTGGACCAAAGCGCGACGGAACGGAAACAATTTACCGATTATCGCATGTTGTGTTACAGATGGGAATAATTCACATGGATGGCTTCGTTGCGCACGTAAAGTACTGCTCGCAACGTTGCCCGTTTTTTTTTTTTTTTGTTGCCTTTTTTTTGGAGCCGCTGTGCTGAACGCCGAAAGGGATTACGCAGCCGACGGCAGCCCAGGGGCCGATTATACGCAGTTCTATCTGGCCTGCGCGCGCCGTACTTCCTCGGCGCGGCGCGATGCCCGGCCGGTCGCCGACATCAACGCTCGGCACCGTTGAGGCCACGTGCGTGGCAGGCTTATCTATCGGCTGCCGCTTCGCCCCGTCACTCTCGCCCTCTATCCCGGTCGCGTGATTTCCAGTTAGCGGCATTCCGCCTCCGCTTCCCTCCGGATACTCGTATCGTGCCGTTTCCCTCCGCAGTCCCCGCAGGAGCATCGGTAAACAACGGGAAATTCCACCAGTTGCGTGTTCACTCGCTTCGAAAGTCGCTGACAGCGCGGTGACAATGCAGGGGAAAGCGTGGCGTATGCTGTGATGCAGCATTGCAACTGCAACGTTTTGACAGCCTCTGCGAATGTACAAGTGTTAGCACGCTGTATCGTGGAGGAATTTCCGCACAAATATTGCAATACACCCCATGTGTGAACTTCGAAACCGTTACTAGAGTCAGAGACTATCCAGCCTCTGACACACACTCCTTGAGACCCAATGTTGGCACCCTTAACACAATGGAAATACGTTATCTGAATTGTTGGAAACCGTTCAAAAGCCAAGATCGCAGAAATGATTTTTTATTCAAGACAACTGGTTTCAACAGTCTTAGCTGTCATCTTCAGGTCTTCAAGATTTTTTTTGTAATAAAACATGTTTCATTTTACGCTGAACCCAGTGGCGGATACATATGGCGGGGGGGGGGGGGGGGGAGGGGACGCGCCCCTCCCCCCCCCCCCCTCCCCCTTGCGGAGCCGTTCGCATTGCCACCCGCGCAGCCCCCGCCAGTCAGCCCGCACGCTACTCGTTCGTTTCTTTCGTCAGTCGACTCGACTGAATCGAGTTATCGAGTAGTTGTACTTTCCTATGTAGCATTATCTAAAATTCAACATATTTTTGCCCTCACAACTACTGGAACATGACGGTAATGATGTGGCACATAAATTGAATCAGTGCTTAACTGAACTACCGTTCTTTGAAGAAGAATCACTCTTTCTGGTTAAAAAGAGACTAATGGGAGAGATTCTTAAATACAAGCAAAGGAGCATAAACGCCCTTAATGATCGTGGTTCTGTTAAGCAAGCGTTGTCTGTTTGTCCTAGATCTGATTATCCTAATTTGCACACGCTGTACAAAATATTTGCTTGTCTACTTGCATCTATTGCTACAATAGAAAGAAGTTTTTCAACACTGCGGCGTACAAAGACGTGGCTGGGTCGACAGTGGGGGAGGATCGACTTAATGGCTTAGCTCTGTTGAACACTCACCCTGACATTGATTGTCCTATTGACCATGTAATTAAGCGATTTTCCAGGAAGAATAGGAGCTTAGAATTCATCATTTACGGGAAGAGAAACGCAATTGTAACTTTTTTTATATTATAAGATGGCATTGTCTCGTAGATGTATATAATCACTTTAAATAAAACTTTCATAAACTTTGTATGTGACTTGGTTATTGTTTTTATTACGGTAAAAGTAAAGGTAGCCCAAGATATGTTTAGCGCCCCCTCCTTCAGGTTTTTCTGTATCCGTCACTGGCTCAACCTCAATTTTTTTTTTCAAAAAGTTTAAGACTTGAAGATGACAGCTAAGATTGTTGAAACCAGTTGCCTTGAATACGAAAGTATTTTGTGCGATCTTGACTTTTGAATGGCTTTTAACGATTAAAACGGATCGCCCTTCAATACTCTCATAATGAGAAAATTCAACATAATTTGGCACTAACATGAGATCCTAAGGCTGGGAATTGCTATAAAATCAATTAGTAACTATGTTTTAAAAACAACAGATAATGAAAATCGAGATGAAGGGAAAACTGCCTACTGTAAATGAAATTCAAATCAAAATAAGCTGGCGATTTATAGCCAAACTTCACCTTGGTACACAAGAAGACCAATAGACTGACAACAAGAATCTAACATCATAGACGGTTAATCAACACAAGTATGATGTCCGGGGAAGAATAATGGACTCAAACTGCACATGCCCTCAATGAAGTGAATAAATCCCACGAATCTGAATTTTAGTATACAGTGGTTGGCCGTCCGAACTAAAATGAAAAGAATCTATCTTCGTATGTGGAACGTAATGGTACGGTGGCGTCGGTGTACCCTTATAAAACGGCAAACCGTCACCTAACAAGCCGGTGCTGCACGGTATGCTTACCAATCCCTTGTCGATTTGACGGACGTGAAAACGTGGATCACCAGGAGATATGCACCATCCCGGAATCTACGGATCGTCCTAAGTCGCCGGGGTAACTTCTCGGCGCAGAACACAGGAAAGATCGCCCCACAGTGACAGAGCACCTGAAGCCTCCTCTAAGACGACCGATCCAAAAGTGTTATCGACCGTGCATCCCTACACCCGATGCCCCTGTTTGCGCCAGCACGGCACCAAGTACCAGTCAGGGAAAATATTATTTACTTCTGTCCATTGGCGTGAAATTGTAATGTTAAATAATTCCGCCACCACGGAATATATCAAGTAGAGGACCAACCAAGACACACCCTCGTCTCAAAGTTTGTTGCGGAAATTCCCGCCTGGAGTCAAGAGGCAATAGGCGAGACAAGTCGTTGTTTGTACAACTCAGAATTTCCAACACACCCAACGAACGCGACGGGAACTCCATCAGGTCCCGTAGCCACCGCAGCAGGCCTGACCACTTCAAGAATAATGAGTTCTCTCCAAATTTTGTCAGGTGGTGAACCAGCCCTCAAGACTCAAACCCGCTAGCCGGGCAGCCACAACACCCAAAATCACGTCCTTCTTCGAGTAACATGAGAATCACCCAAGATTCGCTCGAGTGGCTCTACCGCCGATGTAAGCCACGGAATTAATCCTCTGAATGGCGAGCAGGCTGCCCCATTACTCGCAGTGTTGTGTGTCTTGACCGTTTCGTAACTCCTGGAGAAACGCATTGCAAGGTTCCCACGAATTCCCTTGGCCGAAGCGACATATATTCAGACAGACAAACCCTGTACTTTTAGCAAATACAATACGCAGAATCAAGTACGGTAATCACTGTTAAATAAAGTGATGAAAATCATATGTCCCTCATATCTCCAGTCATGACAAGGAGAAGATAGCTTTAGCATATTAATGGAAGGGTGCAAGCCAGATGGCTTGTAACTTTTCACTATTTCCGCTTCCCATTCCAAATATTGTCATTACTACAACTGGTGCCCCCAACCTTTAGGGTCAAAATTGTACAGATACTACACGAAAATCAACACAACTTCATAAGTTCATTGGCCATTGTTCTCTAGCCGTCTTCAGCTACGTGTAATATTAAGCTCATACTTATCACATGCGATCCTTCCATGAGCAACCAAATAAAGCTAGAGTGAAGCGGCGCGTGAAAATTTGTACCAAGGCCGGGAATAGAACCCAGATCTCATGCTTACTAGGCAGGTGCGCTAGCCACTAACCCACCTTGGCACAGCGGTTCAGGTAATTGCATGGAGCAGAAGACCCGGCTTCGATTCCTGGCTTGGTACAGATTTTCACGCGGCGCTTCGGTCTATATACATAAAATCATATCTGTATGAGACCAATAAGGTCCCTGATGTGTCATTTCAAAACTAATTTTATCATGCCAAACGCATTTCGCTTACATTCTTTTCTAAGTGGAACAGTGGTCTGAAATATACAGAGCGGTTCAAAGTCTTTGAGACGAACAAGTATGAGTGATAGGTCACGTCATGAGGATCAACTTTTGCCAGAGACAAATTTTTCGCAGACGTTTCCACTAACGCGAGGCTCCCTGGACGACGAGATATTTCACCGAACTAGCAGGCTGCATTAATCAACTGTGCAGCATATTCCTACTCTAGTAAGCTGATAGAGCGATTTTTAACAAGAAAGTCATAGGAATGAGTGTCTCTGAGCAGAGAAAAATATTTTATAAGTGAATCAGGAACCTGAATTTTGCGCGGCCTACCACCTGTCGTGAGGAGCATACCACTCACTGCATGATAGGCAACACACAGTGCATACGAATAACACAGAGTGCCTATGCCATGGTGCCTCTGAGTGGTATAACTACACTACTGGCCATTAAAATTGCTACACCACGAAGATGACGTGCTACAGACGCGAAAGTAAACCGACAGGAAGAAGATGCTGTGATATGCAAATGATTACCTTTTCAGAGCATTCACACAAGGTTGGCGCCAGTGGCGACACCTACAACGTGCTAACATGAGGAAATTTTCCAACCGATTTCTCATACACAAACAGCAGTTGACCGGCATTGCCCGTTGAAACGTTTCCGACTTTGATAAAGGTCGGATTTTAGCCTATCGCGATTGCGGTTTATCGTATCGCGACAATGCTGCTCGCGTTGGTCGAGATCCAATGACTGTTAGCAGAATATGGAATCGGTGGGTTCAGGAGGGTAATACGGAACGCCGCGCTGGATCCCAACGGCCTCGTATCACTAGCAGTCGAGATGACAGGCATCTTATCTCCATGGCTGTAACGGATCGTGCATCCACGTTTCGATCCCTGAGTCAACAGATAGGGACGTTTGCAAGACAACAACCATCTACATGAACAGTTCGACGACGTTTGCAGCAGCATGGACTATCAGCTCGGAGACCATGGCTGCGGTTACCCTTGACGCTGCATCACAGACAGCCTGCGATGGTGTACTCAACGACGAACCGGGTGCACGAATGGCAAAACGTCATTTTTTCGGATGAATCCAGGTTCTGTTTACAACATCATGATGGTCGCATCCGTGTTTGGCGTCATCGCGGTGAACGCACTTTGGAAGCGTGTATTCGTCATCGCCATAATGGCGTAACACCCGTCGTGATGGTATGGGGTGCCATTGGTTACACGTCTCGGTCACCTCTTGTTCGCTTTTACGGCACTTTGAACAGTGCACACTACATTTCAGATGTATAACGACCCGTGGCTCTACCCTTCATTCGGTCCCTGCGAAACCCTACATTTCAGCAGCATAATGCACGACCGCATGTTGCAGGTCCTGTACTGGCCTTTCTGGATACAGAAAACGTTCTACTGCTGTCCTGGCCAGCACATTCTACAAGTCTCTCACCAACTGAAAACATCTGGTCAATGGTGGCCGTGCAACTGGCTCGTCGCAGTACGCCAGTCACTACTCTTGATGAACTGTGGTATCGTGTTGAAGCTGCATGGGCAGCTGTACCTGTACACGCTATCCAAGCTCTGTTTGACTCAATGCCCAGGCGTATCAAGGCCAGAGGTGGTTGTTCTGGGTACTGATTTCTCAGGATCTATGCACCCAAATTGCGTGAAAATGTAATCACATGTCTGTTCTTGTATAATATATTTGTCCAATGCATACCCGTTTATCATCTGCATTTCTTCTTGGTGCAGCAATTTTAATGGCCAGTAGTGTAGTTTTAAACGGCGTCTAACACAGGATCAGGGAACATTTTTTCTTTAACAAAAATGGTCCCCTATCACGTGTTGTGTCACCCCTATATACTGGTCACGAAGTCTTTGAAATACCTACTATAAATTTTTGTGCAAGTATAACTTAGGACTATTATTATATTATAGTAAGTGCCAGATCTATTTCTAACCTGCCTGTGCTTAGTATTTAAACAAAATAGTACACTCATAAATAGATAAGGTATACAGCGTGGTCAGAAACGTCCTGAAAAACTTGTAAGTGTTTTTTTTGCTGGGTAGACTGTGCCGAGAAATAATTGTTAAGAAAAAAATTAAATACATTAAGCCGTTTCCAAGTCAATTAGCATTGAAGTGAGTTAGTCAAACCATTAAGCGACCAAGTACACTAAAGAGCCAAAGAAACTGGTACACCTGTCTAATATTGTGTAGAGTTGTCCCCCCACCCCCCACCTCGCCACCCCCCACCCCAAGCACCACAAGTGCCGCAACACTGATGTGCTCATTAATGTTGATGTCTGGCGAGTTTTGTGGCAGTGGATGTGTTTAAACTCAGAAGAGTGTTCCTGGGGCCAATTCTAGACGTGTGGGGTGTCGCATTGTCCTACTGGAATTTCCCAAGCCCGTCGGGACGCACAATGGACATGAATGAATGCAGGTGATCAGACAGGAGGCTTACGTACGTACGTACGACAAAAGTACATAAGTGGGCCTTCGGATCCGAAAGCCCATATCTACGATGTTTCGTTGAATGGTTCCCACGCTGACACTTGGTGGCCCAGCATTGAAATCTGTAGCAATCTTTGGAAGGGTAGCACTTCTGGCACATTGAACGATTATCTTCATTCGTCGTTGGTCCCGTAGTCGTAGGATCGTTTTCCGGCCGCGGCGATCTCGGAGATTTGATTTTTTACCGTATTCCTGATATTAAAGATACACTCGTGAACTGGTCGTACGGGAAAATCCCCACTTCTTCGCTACCTCGGAGATGCTGTGTCCCAGCGCTCGTGGACCGACTATAACACCTCGTTCAGACTCACTTAAATCTTGATAACCTGCCATTGTAGCAGTAGTAACCGGTCTAACAACTGCGCCAGCCACTTATTGTCTTATATAGGCGTTATCGACCGCAGCGCCGTATTCTGCCTGCTTACATATCTCTGTATTTGAATACGCATGCTTAGACGAGTTTCTTTGGCGCTTCAGTATATGAGCGGCCCGCCAGACACATTTAGTGTCAGTTGTTCGCATATCGTAGATAACAGTACACGAGACTGCTCAGCATTTGACTCGGGATCGATCCTTATTACCTTTCCACATCCAGTTTTTGTATCGCTCTCTTGCTGGGTTTCAGGAAACCAAACAATGAACACGTTCACACCATCTCTGGCGCGTCGCTTGAATTTTCTTGGGCGACGGTCTGATTCATAAAGTTTAAATACTAATAAACTCGAAAACTCATTTTTTCAAAACAATTATTTCTTATACAACCTGTAATGCAACACCCTTACAAGCTTTCCAAACCACTTCTGACCACCCTGTATATTTCAGGCCACTGATGATGCCTTTCAAAAAATAAAGGCCAAACGGGTGTGGCATGAAAAAATTCTTCATTCTGGATGTATAGGTAAAGTAAAGTTTTCAGAATGTTTTTTTGCAGATTTATTCATTCATTGACATTCTAGAGTTCAGTTTACCTACATAGGTTAACCGAATTTGACGATACCAATTTATGGTTTTTTTTCTCATTATGTAAGGTTGACTTACTGGATTATATTCATTTATTCATAGACGAACCTAACGTGACACTTAGCAGCATAATCTTTTAAGAAGTTTCTTGGGCGTCCTCCTATGAAAGAAAACACAAGAAGCCGTAGTGTTAACCAATGACCAGTAACACTGTACCCTCGATTCTTTGAAGAAACCGTCTCCCATGTATAAAACAGCTTGATACGTCTATTTATTTTAGAAATGAGTTAATGTATAAACCAAATGAGTGAAAACCTCTTTATATGTTAATGTAAGATCTTTCTGACGTCTTTGATAATGTAAAATGGAACAAGACGTTTGAAATTCTTAGAAAAACTGGGATACAGTAAGAATGGAAGACCAAGATACTACTGCTCACATTCAAAAGCAATTACCGACTCCTAACACACTTAAACATTATTTCAGTCCGTTTCAAAACTTTGTCTCGCCTACTGCCCCATAAAATAATGGAAGGAAAGCTATGATCAGGCCTAAAATAAACACTTTGAAACTATGCACCATTCGTCAGAAAGTTCTCAGGTGTATATATAGATGGTTTCAGTGCTTTGGTTTATATATTAACTCATTTATTTAGTAATTAGAAATCTGAAGCTGTTTTGTACATGGAAGCTCGATAGCTTAAAGAATCGAGAGTGCAGGGTAACTGATCTTTCGCTAGGATTATTGGTAATTATTTTGTTTCACACGCTGACGCATAAGAATCAAAGAAGCGAACACATTGTGTTGTCTGATAAAGGTGCTGACCCTTACAAAAAGGCCGTGTAATAATCTAACAAAATAATTTTTTATAGTATTCTCTTCGCGCAGAAACTTCCAGTTGTGACGCCTGGAACAGCGAATAACGCTACAAAGCGAAATACGTGTTCGTTCTGATTTGTTTTTAGCTTGAGAGTGTCACGAGTTCCGCTTTGCTTTTATGTTTATTTCAGTCCCGCTGCAGGCAAGTCATTAATTACAAAGCTCACATGTAGTATTCTGTAATTAGCTAAAATCGATTGTTGTGTCGTTTTACTTCGCGGGCTGTCGTGATATGTGCCGAAGGGCGGAACTATGCAGTTGGCAGTTTTAATAAAATCAGTTCTAAACGCTTTTGAAACAGAATCAGGGATGCAACATCAAATAACAACAGTCGGGAGTGCAAATGTGGAAAGAGTCATTTGAGTTTTATTCATGTAACTGAAGTGTGGATTTACTTCGTATAATATCCCTAAATTAGGATTTGAGATGCAACTTCGCCTACTGTTTTATGGGTAAATCCGCTCACCCCCAACATCAGGTTCCTTAAAAAGGCGCTAACTCCTCTCATTATCAAACACTGGATGAGTATATTCTGGGTATCTTGAGATTCGTTTTAAGCGAAAGATTGATGCATAAGATCGTAGCGTTTTTGTTTTGCATGTTGATATTCCCGTTGCAATGCGTTTATTTACCGATTGACATTTTTATATATAGTTCACTGTTGCTATTTGAGTTTACGTATCGTTATTCGGAGATAGTGAACGGCACTGGGTACGCTAGAAAACGGAGTGGCACATGCATCACTTCCGACATATTCTTCTTTGTTAGTTCAATAGAGGGGTGACAATAGTTCAGGCGACCAGAAACACTTGTGCCGTGTATGGGGATAACGACGTTGAACGCCGGACTGCAATAAAATCGTTTTCTTGTTTTAAGGAGGATCGTTTTGACATTAGTGGCTCTCCACGTTGAGGAAGACCTCCAGGGTTTCATGGGAATCGTTTAAACGCATAAAGCCAAAACGGTGCATGTGAGTGTACTCGGGAACTGGCAAATGCACTGCTTGTGCATTATCCTGCTGAAATGTAGGGTTTCGCAGGGATCGAATAAAGGGTAGAGCCACGGCTCGTAACACATCTGAAATGTAGCGTCCACTGTTCAAAGTGCCGTCAATGCGAACAAGAGGTGATCGAGACGTGTAACCAATGGCACCCCATACCATCACGCTCGGTGATACGCCGTATGGCGATGACGAATACATGCTTCCAATGTGCGTCCACCGCGATGTCTCCAAACACGGATGCAACCATCATGATGCTACAAACAGAACCTGGATTTATCCGAAAAAATGACGTTTTGTAATTCGAGCACCCAGGTTGTCGTTGAGTACACCATCGCAGACGCTCCTGTCTGTGATGCAGCGTCAAGGGTAACCGCAGCCATGGTCTCTGAGCTGATAGTCCATACTGCAGCAAACTTCGTCGAACTGTTCGTGCAGATGGTTGTTGCCTTGCAAACGTCCCTATCTGTTGACTCAGCGATCGAGACGTGGCTGCACGATCCGTTACAGCCATGGAGATAAGATGCCTGTCATCCCAACTGTTAGTGGTACTAGGCTGTTGGGATGCAGCACGGCGTTCCGTATTACCCTCCTGAACCCACCGATTCCATATTCTGCTAACAGTCATTGGGTCTTGAGCAACACGAGCAGCAATGTCGCGATACGATAAACCGCGCTCGCGATAGGCTACAATCCGACCTTTATCAAAGTCGGAAAGGTGATGGTACGCATTTCTCCTCCTTACACGAGGCATCACAACAATGTTTCACCAGGCAACGCCGGCCAACTGCTGTTTGTGTATGAAAATCGGTTGGAAACTTCCCTCATTCAGCACGTTGTAGGTGTCGCCACCGGTGCCAACCTTGTGTGAATGCTCTGAAAAGCTAATCATCTGCATATCACCTCATCTTCTTCCCGTCGGTTAAATTACGCGTCTGTTGGTTGGTTGGTTGGTTTGGGGAAGACCAGACAGCGTGGTCATCGGTCTCATCGGATTAGGGAAGGATGGGGAAGGAAGTCGGCCGTGCCCTTTCAGAGGAACCATCCCGGCATTTGCCTGGAGTGATTTAGGGAAATCACGGAAAACCTAGATCAGGATGGCCGGACGCGGGATTGAACCGTCGTCCTTCCGAATGCGAGTCCAGTGTCTAACCACTGCGCCACCTCGCTCGGTACGCGTCTGTAGCACGTCATCTTCGTGGTGTAGCAGTTTTAATGGCCAGTAGTGTATTATTGATGACTTAAGTCTCTATTATGTGTATCTGTTGTGTTTATTAAACGTATGGAGAAACGCTACAAAATAATGTACCAACCTAATTGTTTTTCACGTATCTCAATGTTTATACCGTCATATCTCTCCAACTATATGTCGTACAATGATACAACTTTGCAGGTACATTCAGTGTTTGTAGATAATGTCAAGAAAATGAGTTGCGAACACAGTTAGTAATAAAGAAGTAATAAGTTAAAACGTCATGGTTGATGCTGAATTCTGAAGTCTTACTGTTTGCTGTATGAACAGCGACAACGTAGTAAGCGGCAAATTTCTTTCCTTTCATTATTTTGTGGAAGGCATCGGCGAGAAAAAGTTTCAAAAAGGTTTGAAATTATGTGTAAAGTTTGTTGAAAGTCGCTTAGCGCTCTCATTCTCAAATACTGGATGGAACAGTGTGGGTAATTTGCGCGTCGTACATTACACTGCCTCAAGACAATTCTAACTTTACTTCTTGACTTATTGTTGCACTTTTAATCTAAGATGATACATTAGCAGCTTTTTAAATTTTTAAAATAGGTCGATAGATGTGTGAAAAACTGAAAATCAAATTTTTGTTGCACCTGGAAGGTGTTAGACAACCTGCAACTCTGACTACGTGACCAAATTGAAATCTAATTTTGTGTGTGCAGTAAATGAAGCGGGCAAAAAGGAATACAAACGTCTCAAAAATGAGATCGACAGGAAGTGCAAAATGGTTAAGCAGGGATGGCTAGACGACAAATGTAAGGATATAGATACTTATCTCACCAGGGGTAAGACATATACTGCCTACAGGAAAATTGAAATCCTTTGGAGAAAAGAGAACCACTTGCAAGAATATAAAGAGCTCAGATGGAAACACAGTTCTAAGCAAAGACGGGAAAGCAGAAAGGTGGAAGGAGTATATAGAGGGTCTATACAAGGGCGATGTACTTGAGGACAGTATTATGGAAATGGAAGAGGATGTAGATGAAGATGAAATGGGAGATACGATACTGCGTGAAGAGTTTGACAGAGCACTGAAAGACCTGAGTCGAAACAAGGCCCCGGGAGTAGACAACATTCCGTCAGATCTACTGACAGCCTTTGGAGAGCCAGTCCTGACAAAACTCTACCATCTTGTGAGCAAGATGTATGAGACAGGCGAAATACCCTCAGACTTCAAGAAGAATATAATAATTCCAATCCCAAAGAAAGCAGGTGTTGACAGATGTGAAAATTACCGAACTATCAGTTTAATAAGTCACAGCTGCAAAATACTAACGCGAATTCTTTACAGACGAATGGAAAAACTAGTAGAAGCTGACCTCGGGGAAGATCAGTTTGGATTCCGTTGAAATGTTGGAACACATGAGGCAATACTGACATTACGACCTATCTTAGAAGAAAGATTAAGGAAAGGCAAACCTACGTTTCTAGCATTTGTTGACTTAGAGAAAGCTTTTGACAATGTTGACTGGAATACTCTCTTTCAAATTCTGAAGGTGGCAGGGGTAAACTACAGGGAGCGAAAGGCTACTTACTATTTTGACAAGAACCAGATGGCAATTATAAGAATCGAGGGGCTTGAAAGGGAAGCAGTGATTGGGAAGGGAGTGAGACAGGGTTGTAGCCTCTCCCCAGTGTTATTCAATCTGTATATTGAGCAAGCAGGAAAGGAAACAAAAGAAAAATTCGGAGTAGGTATTAAAATCCATGGAGAAGAAATAAAAACTTTGAGGTTCGCCGATGACACTGTAATTCTGTCAGAGACAGCAAAGGACTTGGAAGAGCAGTTGAACGGAATGGACAGTGTCATGAAAGGAGGGTATAAGATGAACATCAACAAAAGCAGAAAGAGGATAATGGAATGTAGTCGAGTTAACTCGGGTGATGCTGAGGGAATTAGATTAGGAAATGAGACTCTTAAAGTAGTACAAGAGTTTTGCTATTTGGGGAGCAAAATAACTGATGATGGTCGAAGTAGAGAGGATATAAGAAGTAGACTGGCAATGGCAAGGAAAGCGTTTCTGAAGAAGAGAAATTTTTTAACACCGAGTATAGATTTAAGTGTCAGGAAGTCGTTTCTGAAAGTATTTGAATGGAGTGTAACCATGTATGGAAGTGAGACATGGACGATAAATAGTTTGGACAAGAAGAGAATAGAAGCTTCCGAAATGTGGTGCTACAGAATAATGCTGAAGATTAGATGGGTAGATCACATAACTAATGAGGAGGTATTGAATAGAACTGGGGAGAAGAAGAGTTTGTGGCACAACTTGACAAGAAGAAGGGACCGGTTGGTAGGACATGTTCTGAGGCATCAAGGGGTCACAAATTTAGCATTGGAGGGCAGCGTGGAGGGCAAAAATCGTAGAGGGACACCAAGAGATGAATACACTAAGCAGATTCAGAAGAATGTAGGCTGCAGTAGGTATTGGGAGATGAAGAAGCTTGCCCAGGATAGAGTAGCATGGAGAGCTGCATCGAACCAGTCTCAGGACTGAAGACCACAACAACAACATTTTGTGTGGCCAGACGGGGATCTGAACCAGCGTCCTCCAGAACGAGGTACCAGTGACCAGCCACTGCGTCATCTCGTCCGGTTGGTGTGCAGACAAATTTTGGGTCACCGAACGTTTATGAGGAAGGTGTAAGGAAGATAGCATTTTACGTTTAGCCGAGGAGAGAAATGTGAAGAAGTCGACGAGCCATTGGACACGGCAGTCCGCCGTAACTCACGGTCCCTGGCGGCAACGCCCGCTCCAGTTTCCATATAAACAGCTCAGCTCAAGGCGTGGTGGTTGGGGGTGGGATGGGGGGGGGGGGGAGGAACGTTCTGATACCGACAGACAGGTTCCATATATCAGCGCGGCGGCCGCGCCCCTCGCTCACTAAGGACTCACACACGCACACACACGCGTGCACACACACACACACACACACACACACACAAATAAGCGAGAGCGCGCTAACATATACAATGCATTCCAGCCCGGGAGCCTCTCCAAGGACCGGCGGCTGCAGCCAGAATTCCCGAGCACGGACGCAAAACAGACGGCGCCGGCGATAAACAACCGCCTCTGGCTCACGGCCTCTCTGCAGAGGACGCCGTAATAGCATAACCTTCCCTGGCGGGCTCATAAATCCCGCTCTCAGCATTTATTGTGTACATCTGAACTCAGGAAACGTAATTTCGCAACAAACGTGCGAACGTGTAGGGTGCCGAAAAAAATTCGATGTTCAATGATCTACTTGCCGAGGGAAGGAAGACGGCAGAAAGAGGGAAGTAAAAGGTGTAACCTCCCACTTTGTAATCGGCCTATTGCACTGCAGTATAAATGACCTTGATAGCGAATGCCTAACGAAATTTTACAATGAGTAAGGCTGCCGTTACCCAAGGAAAATTACACCGATTAGCAGGAGGAAAGTGTACAACTGAACCTTCTGAATAAAGAATCTACTCTAAACCTAATCTATACACTGATAATAATTTCGAAATGGGTGGAATTTAGTGCAATCTCGCCCCACGCAGGGGGGACAGGAATGGTTCAAATGGCTCTGAGCACTATGGGACTTAACATCTGAGGTCATCAGTCCCCTAGAACTTAGGACTACTTAAACCTAACTAACCTAAGGACATCACACACATCCATGCCCGAGGCAGGATTCGAACCTGCGACCGTAGCAGTCACGCGGTTCCGGACTGAAACGCCTAGAACCGCTCGGCCACAGCGTCCGGCAGGGGGGGAGAGGAGGATACCAAGTCTACTACTACTAATTATCAAAGAAAGGGCGATAATTAAACTGTCGCCAGCCGACTAGGGCAATGAATAATCAGAATCCTAAGAAAGGTAATGCCAAGAAAATTAAACCCATAATCACTGGCGCGCCAATAAAATATTGCCATTTCTTACGTAACAAAGTTGGAGTTACAGTGAGTCATTTATTTAAGCAGCAACTTCATGTAACTTTGCTTTCAAACCTTAGTATTTCAGAATAAGTAAATGTGAACTCAGTGCTTTCTGATTCACTTATTTTCTCGTGAACTGTTGTGTTGTAGAAAAGCAACATTCTGTTACCACGCTTTGCCATAACGCGACATTTCACGAGAAAATGTATGCATCAGAAATCACTGAGTTTGTAGTTACTTGTATTCTGAAAGTAATAAATTTTGAAAGCAAAGTTACATGAAGTCGTCGTTTACATAAATGACTGACTATAACTCAAACTTCGTTACGAAAGAAACGACTCTCAGTAACTTAAGTGTAGCCTAATATAAAATTTGGAAAAATGCAAGCAATCATAAAGGCTCACTCTTCGGGCCACATACTTAAATGAGAGCGAAATGCTCGTTAACTCACAACATCCAGATGACCAAGGCGAATCCAATAGTTATCAACCGCACTGGTGAAGGAATGGAACACCTACCGCAAGACTCCTTGCGAACCTTGTGGTCACCACGGGAGCACATTGGAGAGCATGCACTGGCGCCCATGGTGATAACACGCACACTCCGTTAAGAACCATGTCCGCCAGGTTGTAATATCCATGGGTCCACCACTAATCCCGGTAAATGGAAGAATCATTTCTGTTTGTCTCATAGCGAATTTCTTTCAGCTAACTTCTGTACTATACTGTAGCATTTCGTTCTATGAATGGTTAGAGTTTCATAGAGATAGGTTACTTGGCAGTGGCTCGACGCGAAAGGTAGTGTAGTACTTTAGTTCTGCACACCAGCATATTTCTACTCTGTAATCTACCCCCTCCTTCTAGTTGCAGCTATTGCCCACATTAGTCTTTTATGAAGATTTGAGAGGAACGAAGACTACTATAAACTTTCTAGTTTACATATCTTTTCACGTAGAATTGGTTCCAGTTCTTCTTGTCTAGGGGTCTGATATTGAAGCTGGAATTCTCACATTTTAGGTCCTCATGGTTGAATTGATCTAAATAAATTTAAAGATGGTTGTTGCAGAATTTTTGTTGTTACGTTAATTTATTTTGTCACATTTTAGTATGTCTTACAGTCTTTTGTTTTTTCACATTAACAAAGCCGAAATTACATTGTTTGCACTAAGTACGAAAATACTTCCGATCACATCAGCGGAAATAACAACATTCCAAGGGGCTTACAATTTTTCTTGACAGATGAATTTCTGTTAGTAAATAGTACTAGATGGCGTAATTGATAATAGAAATTTTAAGTGTGCCAAATAATTCGTAATTTTAATTTCAAAAGTTTCTAAAAAAAATAATTTTAACTGTACATTCAGAACTTTGTACTAACCGATCATAACATTCAAAACAAAGTAATTCCATTCATAAATTTTAGCTTGAAATATAACATACTACGTATAAAATTATATGAAAGTTTTCAGGAAAGCAGCTGAGATAATACTGACCTATAGAAAATTCGAAAAATAATACTGGTATCGACAATCACTGTTGAGGAAAAGTAATGCTAGAGAAGGATGACCCGTTACAATGCGATACGTAAACTTTGACGTAATTCCCTGATGTCGTGTTTTATTCTTACTCGTAATACTGTTGTAGTGGAAAATCTGAAGAGGGCTTGTTAAATAAATTAACAACCGCAGCTGTCAAAATTTGTATTACCTATACCGTTCGGACCAATGCTCTTCGCTGACTTTATTCCAACAGCAACCACGTTTGTAAAGTTGATGTACTGTGAGTGTATTACATACCAATGGATTCATTATGTATTTATTTGTCGGATTTACAGTGTATGCCAGATCTTTGTTGACGACGTCAGCTGACTGAAGGAATTGAAAAATCAGGGATAATATTCAAAGCGCGCCTAGAATTCCTGGAGTTTCAGATCCTTCCAGCAGCTAATGAACAACTTCATACGCTACTCGCTACTCTAGCGCTATTGGTCAGCGTCAAAGTCAAGTGACAGGACATGACACTGTGACTCAGACACATCGGCATCTCCCATTTTCTGACGGATGGTAGCATCCTGATTGTCCTTGGTTCGCTGGTAACCCGTAAGGGTTGTTTATTTCGCAGTTGCAGTCTTCATAAACCTTTGTCGCTACATTGAATTGGTCAAGAAGACCGATTACCACAACTTAAATGTTTCTCGGCTATTCAAAAGCGAATCTACTTTTCTTTGTGCAAGTATTGCATCTCCTACAGTAAAACCGTTATAGCATCACTGACGTGTAGAAGAGATGTACTAAACTGATAATTTGTGGAACGTGTAACATTTCATGGAAATTATACATGTCCGTTGCAAAATTTTTATATTACAGCATGAAAATGTAATTTAACTGGGACTATTTTGTATGAGCGTCCATCTTCATTGCTGAGTGGTCAGCACATCTGAATGGCATGCGAGGGATCCGCTTCGATTCCCGGTACTGGCAGACGGTTTTCCTGCGAGGGAGGACTGGAACGGCATACACTCAGTTTCGTGGGGTCAACTGAAGAGCTACTTAGCCGAGTATTAGCGGCTCCAGGTCACCAGAACTGACAATGGCAGGGAGAGCGGTGTGCAGAAGGACACGCTCCTCCATACCGTATCCAGATGACGTCATTGGTGGAGGATGACACGGCGGTCGGTCGGTGCCCATATTCCTGCCATGCTCTCTCGACGAAGTTAACGTTTTACATTCTTAAAAATTTCTGTGTTCAAGGCAAATGTTTCTCATTTATATTCAGCGAGTCATGCATCAAAACTCGGAGTGGTTATAATTAAAGTGCAGCATCTCACGGAGGTCCGTTGAAGGCTGTAATGCTCGTGTGGCAGAGAAACTTGGTGGACGTGCTAAAGCGTTAATGCTGAACCGATTTGCGCTGGAAACAAATTAGTTCCAAGTTTGGCCACTAGGTGCTAATCTGGCGCTGTACAGCATCTCATCGACGTCTCTGGTCCTCATACTGAACAGATTGTGTAAGCGGAGGTTAATAATAAATTCGACATTATGCCCCTCTCACTTGTTTGATTTTTCCTGCGCACATCCTGTTCCTAACTGAATATGCATGTAAACATTTCCATCCGTCTTTCTGCATTCACATTGCCAGATTTGCACCTGGTGGTAAAAGCTGGTACTAATAATTTCCTAGAGTAAATCAGTTCCGCATTGAAGCGTTTGGATATTATCACGGTTCGCTGCTATACGTTTCGCTGCATACCACACTGGACTTCTGTGAGAAACTGCACTTTAATTACAATCATCTGGTATTTCATAGTGTACTTATTACACTCTTATGTTCTGTGAGTACAATATCGTCGACATTGGCTCGGTAATTCTTGTTAAATCTCAAGCAGCTCCAACTGGAAAGGCTGCAATACTCTGGGTCACTGACGCCTCCTAAGGCATGTGTTGGTGCAATGGTCGGTCGCCAGCTCCAATGTTACTGTATGTGTACTGGATTACTGGCTTAGCCAGTGAACACATACTTCCGACTGACGGCGATCAAATCCGTGTCCTGCCGTACTGATATGGGCGCTTACTAGTGACAAAATATCTGCTTCGCTCATGCAAAATGTGTTCTACGTTCTCTGCCCATTTTTGATCAGTTGATTTTCTGCTTTGTTCATAACAGTAGACCACGAGGAAGTGGTAATCTTTAATGATTCTCCGCCGGCCGCTGGTGGCCGAGCGGTTCTGGGCGCTTCAGTCTGGAACCGCGCGACCGCTACGGTCGCAGGTTCGAATCCTGCCTCGGGCGTGGATGTGTGTGATGGCCTTAGGTTAGTTTGGTTTAATTAGTTCTAAGTTCTATGGGACTGATGACCTGAGATGTTAAGTTCCATTGTGAGCCATTTTTTTTAATGATTCTCCCTGCAGAGGACAGTCCAGTTGAAATGTCCCCTTGGAAAAATTTATGAATGACTGTGCTTAAACTGACACACAATATTTTTAGCGCAATGCAATCTGACTTTCAATAATTTCTACAAAAGAATGGCCCTGACTAACAATAACCTATACCTTTCATCAATCACTTGCCTCACAAAAATTTTCGTTACTCGAACTACTGTAATACAGCGAGCGCCAATACTGCCAGCCAAATAAAAGATTCTAACTACTGAAGGCACTAACTACTGATAGGCATACTAAGCAAATGAAAGATTTTGATAGAAAACAAACAATGTATTTACCTTAATAGTGTTCAAAAGTCATTATATATATATATATATATCAGTCCATGACATCCAGTCTTACAAATTTACTGTCTCTGATGGACACACGTCCAGATCGTACGCTCTCAAAACTCCGCCATCTCACTCCCCACATCCACCACTGCTGGCGGCTCACCTCCAACTGCGCAACGCTACGCGCTGTTAGCAGCCAACTGCCCGACACTACAATAGCAAATTCCAACAATGCAAACCAGCCACAGACTGCACACAGCACAGTCAGTGATTTTCATACAGAGCGCTACGTGGCGTTACCAACGTAAAAACCTAAACAGCCTACTCACACAGTCTCTCGTCTTACTGAGAAACACCAAGATTCCGATGCAATCTCCGTTAGAAGACAAGTATTCTAATTTTTCACGTAATGGCTAATAGTGCACGCGTGCCGTCTCGGAATGCTCTGGAATGAAACCGTTTGAGGCTGTATTCGGGTATAAGGACGACATATTGAACACCTTCTTTAACTACGGGTACGTTCTTGTAACTCTTGTTGTCTTCATTCAAAACACCTGCACATCTCTAAAAAAAATTAAAAAAAATATTATTCAGTATTGTTAACTTTTCCTAACTGGGATGACATTCACGTTCCGAAGTCACTGGTAGCCACAAATTCGCAATTATCTCGCAACGGTCCGCTTGTGGACTATGTTTACTCAGACTTATTTGGCTTCTAGTATCGTGTACTATCAACTGTACGCGTTTACGTCATTAATTACTGAACATCCTACACTAAAGCGCTAAAGAAACTGGTATAGTCAAGAGTATTCGAATACAGAGATGTGTAAACAGGCAGAACACGGCGCTGCGGTCAGCAACGCCTACATAAAACAACAAGTGTCTGGCGCAGTTGTTAGATCGCTTACTGCTGCTACAACGGCAGGTTATCAAGATTAAAGTGAGTTTGAACGTGGTCTTATAATCGGCGCACGAGCGAGGGGACACAGCATCTCCGAGGTAGTGATGAAGTGGCGATTTTCCCGTACGACCATTTCGCGAGTGAACCGTGAATGTCAAGAATCTGGTAAAACATGAAATCTCTGATACCTCTGACGCCTGAAAAAGATCCTGAAAGAACGGATCAACGACGACTGAAGAGAATCGTTAAACGTGACAGAAGCGCAACCCTTCCGCGTGAAGTGTTGAGTGCTATTGACAAGAGATTTCAGATCGATTCCATGTTTCCGGATTTGCGAAAGGCTTTTGACACTGTACCACACAAGCAGCTTCAAGTGAAATTGCTTGCTTATGGAATATGTGACTGGGTTAGTGACTTCCTGTCAGAGGGGTCACAGTTCGTAGTAATTAACGGAAAGTCATCGAGTAAAACAAAAGTGATTTCTGGCGTTCCCCAAGGTAGTATTATAGGCCCTTTGATATTCCTTTTCTATATAAACAATTTGGGAGACAATCTGGGCTGCGGTCATAGGTTGTTTGCATATGACGCTGTCGTTTATCGACTAATAAAGTCATCAGAAGCTCAAAACAAATTGAAAAACGATTTAGAAAAGATATCTAAATGGTGCGAAAATAGGCGGATGACCATAAATAGCGAAACGTGAGAGGTCATCCACATGAGTGCTAAAAGGATTTCGTTGAACTTCGGTTACACGATAAATCAGTCAAATATAAAGGCCGTAAAGTCAACTAAATACGTAGGAATTACAATTACAAATAACTTAAATTGGGAGGAACCATAGAAAATGTTGTGGGGAAGGCTAACCAAAGACTGCGTTTTATTGGCAGAACACTAAGGAGACTGCCTACACTACGCTTGTCCGTCCTCTTTTAGAATATTGCTGCGCGGTGTGGGATCCTTACCAGGTAGGACTGACGGAGTACATCGAAAAAGTTCAAAGAAAGGTATCACGTTTTGTATTATCGTGAAATATAGGAGACAGTGTCACCGAAATGATGCAGGATTTAGGCTGGACATCATTAAAAGGAAGGCTTCTGTTGCGACGGAATCTTCTCACGAAATTCCAATCACCAACTTCCTCCTCCGAATGCGAAAGTATTGTTGACACCGACCTACATAGGGAGAAACGATCACCACGATAAAATAAAGGAAATCAGAGCTTGTACGGAAAGATGTGGGTGTTAGTTCTTTCCGCGTGCTATACAAGATTGGAATAATAGAAAATTGTAAAGATGGTTCGATGAACCACTCCTAGGCACTTAAATGTGATTTGCAGATAATCCATGTAGATGCAGATGTAGATGCTACAGATTTCAATGCTCGCCATCGACAAGTGTCAGCATGCGAACCGTTCAGTGAAACGTCATCGATATGGGCTTTTGGAGGCGAAGACCCTCTTGTGTACCGTTGATGACTGCACGACACAAAGTTTTACACCTCGCCTGGGCCCGTCAACTCCGACATTGGACTGTTGATGACTGGAAACATGTTGCGTCGTCGGACAAGTCTCGCTTCAAATTGTATCGAGTGGATAGACGTGTACGAGTGTGGAGACAACCTCATGAATGCATAGGCCCTGCATGTCAGCACGGGGCTGTTCAAGCTGCTGGAGGCTCTGTGATGGTGTGGGGTGTGCGCGGTTGGAGTGATATCAGACTTCTCATACGTCTAGATACGATTCTGACAGGTGAAACGTTTGAACGCATCCTGTCTGAGTACCTGCATCCATTCATGTCGATTGTGCATTCCGACAGACTTGGGCAATTGTAGCAGAACGTCCAGAATTGCTATATAGTGGCTCCAGGGACACTCTTCTGAGTTTAAACACTACTGCTGGCCACCAGAATCCCCAGACATGAACATTATTGAGCATACCTGGGATGCCTTGCCACGTGCTGTTCAGAAGGGGTCTCCACTCCTCTTACTCTTATGGATTTATGGACAGCCCTGCAGGTTTGATGGCATCAGTTCCCTCCAACACTACATTAGACACTAGTCGAGTCCATGCCACGTCGTGTTGCGGCACTTCTGCGTGCTTGCGGGGTCCTTACACGATATTAGGCAGGTGCACCAGTTTCTTTGGCTCTTCAGTGTACACGCTTTGCGCTTTCTCAGAACTTTTCAGTCACATTTTCTATTCGCTTCCCTAGAACTGACTTCCCAATAACGAATCCAAAGTAGAGCACTCGAGGGATAGCATTCTTTCCCACTCGGAATTATTTTCTCTTCTACCTTTATAGCGCGAATCATTCCGCGAAACAGGCTTCACACGTTTTCATCCCTCTCTACATCGCGAAGTAATACCATCGCCACATGTATAAACGATGGGAAAGACTTCAGAAGCGTACCGCTAAGCATGTAATCAGGTATTATTGGATGCCTGCCGATATTCGTTTACGCGAAAAATTATTATTATTTTCAACATGCCAAAAGCTATTTAGAGCCGAAATTTGATATCAGACTCAGTAAAATGAACGAAAGTATATACAAAGTAGAGCATCCCGGTATTCAGTTCTTCCAAAATCTCAAGGTTTTCCTGTTCTTCTTGCATTCTGTGATTATTTAGCATCACGATTTATATTATTTGTCCAAAGTACGAGGCTAACTAGAAAAACTTCACTGTGTTGAAATCTGATGGACTAAGGTAAGTTTTGCACGATGTGACACTGCCAAGTAACGTAGTTCGATGAAACATGCACCGCAATACAAGTAACTACTAAGGCGTGGTACCGAATATAACTGAAAGAAATACGTAATGAAATTAATAGAAATGACACCTTCTTACTAGAGTTAATAATAACACTGAAGTCCTCGTGATTCATGACGGTCCCATGGACGTTCGAAAAGCCGGGGCGTGGTTCTTAATAAGGTCGATGACGGACGGTAATGCATGCTCTTCATGTATTCTCATTCTGGGCACAATACTGGTAAGGAGTTCCATTCCTCAACCAGCGCAGTTAACAACTGCTGCTCAAATGGTTCAAATGGCTCTGAGCGCTATGGGACTTAACAGCTGAGGTCATCAGTCCCCTAGAACTTAGAACTACTTAAACCTAACTAACCGAAGAATATCTCACACGTCCATGCCCAGGCAGGATTCGAACCTGCAACCGTGCCAGTCGCGCGGTTCCGAAATGAAGCGCCTAGAACCGCTCGTCCACAGCGACCGGCTGACAACTACTGCATGGTCGTTGGTACATGTTTATTCGTTTCCACGCATGCAACACGTGCTCGATGGGGAACAGACAGGCCAGTCCATTTCGCCGAATATTCTTACGTTCCAAGAGGATCTCCGCCTGTACAGTTTGATGCGGTCGCGCACGGGTGTCCATAAAATTGAAAAGGGCGAAATACATCCCTTAATGCAAGCAGATGGGGAAGGACTACAGACTACGTTTCACCGTAAACGTTCACCAGTGAGTGTGCCGTGTTCAAAGATTTGGATGTCAGTACGCCCACGCAATATTAGGCCTACCACACTGTAACAACTGTACCATAATGCTAAACATACCCTCATATACTGATACATGCAGGGTCCATGGATTAATGAGGTTGTCTGCATACCCGTACACTTTCATCCGCTCGATACAATTTGAAACGAGACTCATCCGGCCAGGAAACATGTTTCCGGTCATCAATTGTCCAAATTCGGTGTTGACGGGCCCAGGTGAGGCGTAAAGCTTTGTGTCGTGCAAACATCAAGGCTACATGAGTGGCTCTGAAAGCCCATATCCATGATGTCTCGTTGAATGGTTCACACACTGACACTTGATGACGGCCCAACATTAAAATCTGCAGCAATTTGCGGAAGGGTTTGCACTTCGGTCACGTTGAACGATTGCCTGTTGTGGTCATTGGTCCAGTTTTTGCAGGATCTTTTTCCGGCAGCAGCCATATCAAAGATTTGATGTTTTACCGGATTCCCGATATTCAAGGTACACTCGTGAAATGGTCGTACGGGAAAATCCCCATCTCTCCGCTACCTCGGTGATGCTGTGTCTCTTCGCTCGTGCGCCGACTATAACGCCACGTTCAAACTCACTCAGATTCTGATAACCTGCCATAATTAGATTTTGAGATTGGATTAGATTATATTAGGTTTTTGTTCCATAGATCCGTGCTGAGAAGATCCTCGTGGATGTGGAACATGTCAATTTTTTTTATGAATATATATTTTTGTATGAATATATACAATACATCATTTGTTTCTATTAAAAAATTCGTCAATGGAGTAGAAGGAGTTGGCCACTAACAAGTCTTTCAGGCTCCTTTTAAACTGATCTTTATTTGTAACTAATTTTTCTATGTTTGCTGGCAAATTATTGAAGATGAGTGTTCCTGAGTAGTGGACCCCTTTTTGAACTAAAGTAAGTGCTTTTAAGTCCTTGTGCAGATCATTTTTGATCCTGGTATTGTATGTATGAACTGAGCTGTTTGTTGGAAAAAGAGATATATTATTTAGGACAAATTTCATTAAGGAGTAAATATACTGAGAGGCAGTAGTTAGTATACCCAGTTCTTTGAAGAGGTTTCTGCAGGATGTCCGTTAATTTACTCCACAAATAATACGTATTACACGCCTTTGGACTCTGAAAACTTTTGTTTGACATGAAGAGTTACCCCAAAATATTATGCCATATGACATTATGGAATGAAAGTAGGCAAAGTATGCAAGCTTTTTCATTTTCACGTCGTCTATGTCTGCTAACCCTCGAATTGCAAATACAGATTTGTTAAGGCGTTTCTGCAGTTCTGTGGTGTCCTCCTCGCAACTTAATTTATTATCAAGTTGAAATCCCAGGAATTTAAGATTGTCAACCTCTTCTATCTGCTCTTCTTCATACTTTATGCATATGCTGGGTGGAAACCTCTTACAGGTTCTGAATTGCATATAGTGAGTCTTTTCGAAGTTTAATGTCAGTGAGTTGGCTTTAAACCATTTATTAATATCCATGAAAATATCACTCGACATACTATTTATTGCAATACTTGTGTCATCTGCAAACAAAACGAACTCTGCTTCTGGCAGTGTAACTGATGAGAGATCATTAACGTACACAAGGAAGAGCAATGGCCCTAAGATGCATCCTTGTGGGACACCACATGTAATTTCTTCCCATTCTGATGATGAGTGATGACTTAATCCACTAGTCCCTTGCACTGACACCCTTTGTTTCCTGTTAGCGAGGTATGACTTCAACAATTTTGCAGCACTGCCCGTGACACCATAGAATTCTAATTTATTTAAAAGGATGTTGTGGTTTACACAGTCAAATGCCTTTGATAAATCACAGAATACCTTCTGCTTGTAATTTGTTATTTAATGAATTAAGTGCATTTTCACTGTAGGTGTAAATAGCCTTCTCGATATCAGAACCCTTCAGAAATCCAAACTGTGTTCTTGATAATACGTTATTTGCGCTCAGATGGTTCACAAGCTGCCCATACATTACTCTTTTAAAATTTTTGAGAATGCTGGCAGAAGTGAAATCGGTCTGTGGTTTGATGGTACCTCTTTATCCCCTTTCTTGAATAGCGGCTTAACATCTGCATATCTTAGCCAGTCAGGAAATGTCCCAGTTATAATTGACTAGTTACACAAGTAACTTAGAATTGTACTAAACTCACAAGAACATGCCTTAATTAATTTTGTTGATATTTCATCGCAACCACTAGAATGCTTTGTTTTTAAAGATTTAATTATGAAGTTATTTCTTTTGGTGAAGTGAAGACATATTCATGTACCTGAAGCTATTTGTAAAGGCTGGTTTCAGATATTCAAGGGCATTAGTTACTGATCCTGACAATCCCATTCTATCAGTAACGGATATAAAGTACTTGTTAGATAGATTTGCCACACTACGCCAATCGGTTACTAATGTGTCATGTAGCCTTAATGCCATTTGCTCCTGTTCCTTTCTGGTTCTACCAGTCTCCTCTTTCACTATAACCCCATCGTAGCAGCAGTAAGCGACCTAACAACTACGCTAGACACTTGCTGTGTCATGTAGGCGTTGCCGACCGCAGCGCCGTATTCTGCCTGTTTGCATATATCTGTATTTGAATACCCATAACTATAACAGTTTCTTTGGCGCTTCAGTGTACCTCACATACTTTGTGTTATAGAAACAATGGCACCTCTTAATACGCGCTGTTTCCTTCTGTGTTGCAGCTTCGGGGGCTCACGCACAGCACGAGCGCCCCTGCAACGTGACCAACCACACCCATCATTGAACTCCGCTCTTCCCGACATGGGAGACGCGTCTCAGCAGCTGACGGTGGTGGCAGACCAGGGAGCTACCGATCAGTGAACTTCGAAAGCAGTTCCTCTCGAGGACTCTACCAGCTGCGGCCCCATCAGTGATCGTCACAACCACCGCTGAGCCGTCACATTGAGCACCGTGTGTCACCCGTCATTACTCCTCCGAAGTGTAGTTTTCTTCTTTCCCTTTTGGCGAAGTATTCAGTGGTGTTGAATCTGTACCGCGAATGAAAAACGTGTGCACCAAACTGGGGCCAAATCTGGACGGGTACCCTCCGTGGGCTGTGTTGCTCCAACTAAACCACTCCGAAGCGACTAACAGACCTATTCACAATTACGATCTGTTCCCAGCCCTCTCTTTTCTTCGCAATTGAAGTGACAAAGTTAAGTGGCCCATCTTGTATGAGGAAACAAAAGTGGACCCAAGAATAAACCTTGTTGTATGGTATTTTTTTCCCAGCCGCAAAAATATTTTTGCTGAATTTTATTGCTCTTGGACTAGACCTTCTGATCCTGTAAGAGTGCACTAGACTTTCATCCTCTTCAGAGCTGTTAAGCGACTGAACCCACGACTTTTTTCTTACCTTTTTTGTGGGGCCTTTTTTTATTCCCTACTCTCGTAGATTTGCTTCGAGAAGCTGAGCCGAATCTCAAACGAGACAGATTAATGCGTATTCACTCGGTGAATCTCTTCCTGAAACCTCTCTAGATACTCAGTTGTAAGAGAACATCCCACCAGAGTACGTTGACCGGGCATAGTCCTCAGTCGGGCGCACACACACACATAAAACAATGTATTCCACAACTGTGGAGAAATATTGCGCAAAGTAATGCGTGTATCACAGACAGTACTCCTTTGAGACTTGAAGCCAGAAGCATCCCCGTAGAACTGTGTGTGCATGCACCATGTTTTACGAAAAGAATCCTCATCACTCTTAGAGACAAGGCGCCTGTCCGTGTAAGTTTCGCGTTATCAGGTATGGACGTTTCATTTCAATTCAAACAAGGACGTTTCTCGCTGTTTGGGAAATTCCATAAAAGTTGTCAGAGTATTTAGCCTTTGAAAGAGACTTAAATTGAAAGCATTTTTCTTGCTTTGTTACAGGGTGAAAAAGATATAATAATTATCATTTTGCACTATCCCATACAATAAATGACACATTCACAGTACGGTAAAAGGTGTGGAACGATAATCGTCTGTACAAAGTGGTTGTCTTAAGGGAAGAACTGGTAAGTGAACTTCAGTGCAAAAAGCTGTGACATTTCTATGACCAGATGTGTCCCATACTGGGAGAGATTAGCCATATCGTCTTGCACAAAATTCCAGCTGTGTTTGATTTAAATGAGAAGACAGTATTTTGTGTTCATCATAAAAGGGACTTTGTGCAGATTTCAATTAGCTTGCGAGAGAAATGAGCGCGGGCGCCAGTTTCTGTCTCGCAAAAGACTGAGTAGTACAACCCATCGCACAAACCGGACTCGTGTTTTAGAGCACACAGACGTCTCACGGATGACACGCACCGGAAGAGTGGAAGTGTTTGTCAGTGCTCCCCAGTCACAATTGTTCCTGCTGTATAAAGGAAATGCTCAGTTTTGTAACGCTTGTTACTACAGTTCGCAAACAGACATCTCAAGGACCGATTCGGCCGAAGTGTTAGCAGTAATGTGACCGTCAGCTGACAGCGCAGAGATTATGTCTCTGTCCATGGAGACAGAGGAAACTCGGTATGCAATCCACACAGCAGCTGACAGTATCTTACATAGAACCAAGAAACCACGATGCCTGCAAATTCTACGTAGTTATGACTAAGGACTGCAGCGTCAGTGAGTGTAATGGGTCACAGTTGTAGCATCCAGAGAAATTGCGTGTCGTGGTCTAAGCGTAGCAAGTGAAAGACGTTCACAGATCAACCACTGTGAAAACCAATTTGAGCCGAATGTATGGTGGTGGCGAAAGCAACAGACTGGTGATTTTGTCCTTACATTATACATTTTTGTCCTATTGTTCCACCGTCATACACTTTGTTGTATTATTACTTAATCATTGTTCAGTTCCATTATCTACTTTCTTGCAATTCGCAGATCACATGATTTCTAGCTAGTATGCAACTTTTAATGACTTAAGTTTTTAAATTAGCATCAATTTCAGACTTATGAGTCGTCTAGAATTAACACGGAGACAACAAATGGTGTTTATTATGCCTCAAATACCATGTCTCGGTAACGCTGTTCCTTGTATGACGGAGCACGCTACAAGTTCAGTAACACTGTATTGCTATTCAGACCTGAGACACATTATTGCTCTTCATTTCTGTTTGCTTAGCTGTATGCTCGGAGTTAAATAGATCTTGTGAAATGTTATATTTTTTCCAAAGACCAATGCGATATGTGTTAAACCAACCTATAGGTATAGTTCCATTGCAAGTACGTAATTTTAATTATCAAACAATTAAGGTGGCCTCTATATCATTAGCTGTTGTCGGGAGTCAAGGATCCACCTTTCTTTTGGCTCATCATTGCGTAAAACTATGTTACGTCATGCAAACAGTAGAACAAATAGCTGTGAAATAGCAGTGTCACTAGTTGTGAAAAATACTTTAAGTTTATACATTTACTTAACCAATAGCACTTGTGAATTATGCGCTCAGTGTCCTGTTATTCGGACTGTATTATCGGCATCAGAATCTGAAGCTCCTTGAGTGAGACAGAACTAATATTACTAACATATTTTATGTTTTTCTGCTACGTTAATAATCAGAAAGCAGAAAGTGCTTCATACTACGTTTACTCACAATTATGTTAATAGAAACCTATTTTTATCTTTTCTTTCAGATAAAATTTCGTACTTACTGTTATATAACTATTCACTGTTTAAATTAAGTACTTCGATAACTGGGTCTAGGTGGTTTCTAAACACTGTTTTTCTAGCCTCCTACCACCAATTTCTTTTTCAATTAAATATTGAAGTATTTATTTCTACATTGTTTCGATCTCGACTACATACTCCTCCTCTGGGCTACGTCATTGTGAAAACTTGATTAAAGGCCATTAGGACATCTTATACTGAAGAGTAGCTATGTGATTATTGATATCAAATCGCCGTAATCTTAATTTGCTTGTAACGCAGCACGGCTCGATCACAAAGAAAGTTGTTACGAATATGAAGATGGTATCTGTTCTTTCGGCCATGCCGAAAGGACAGATACCATCTTCATATAGATAAGGCTTCTTCAGTGCGGATGCACTCACATTGTCCGAACTGTTATGGGAATCGGTAGATTGACTGCCGCGAGTAATGAGTATAGTGGGCAAGGGCACTACAAATGCAGTGTGTGGACAGAAAGTTGGAAGTGTCGGTCTCACGGGGAGCGTGCCAGAGATAAGTCCCTGCCGTCGCACAGTCCTTTGTTTCCTCGATGGCTCAGTCGGATAGAGCGTCTGCCACGTAAGCAGTCCCGGTTGGGGCCCCATTTTCAACTGTCCCCATTGATATTTATCAACGCCTGCAAGCAGCTAAAGGTATGGATTTCATTGTAATTTCAAAACATTTGTTGGTTACCAGTTTCGTTTCAAGTAATGGTCATCTTCAAACCTTCGAACAACTACTGCAAAAATTATATTGTCTGTGGGTACAGTTAATTGCGCAGGATGTGTAGTTAGACTGGTTAAAGAGGTATAATTGTTTATTACTAACCTCGCCGGCAAATACTGCAAAAGAAATTTTACGCTGTTGGAGACTTAACCTTTTACTTTTTAACGTACGTTCTGGTACTTCTGCTGATAGAGCGGCTACTGATGGAAGATATTGGTCGGAAGCACCTCGCGCCTTGATACTTGAAAATACCGTTGGTGCACACACCGAATGATGTACTTGTTTGGCCCTGCGTAGTTGGTTTGGTTTGGTTTGTGGGATTGAAGGGACCAGATTGCTACGGTCTTCGGTCCCTCCTGCGTAGTTCCTCAGGAAACATTTCCTTGCATGTTCTCCCGGAGGGGTGACAAACCGTATCACTGTCCCGACGGAAGTGGGAAAAGGAATAAATGCGGCGAGGGAGAGCAGAGTGTGACGCCATTTGGGGCATACGTCAGTTAGGTGGGAAGGCAGTTTCCCTAAAGAACTTATTGATCCGGTCTAAGAGGCGGGACCACGGAGTGCTTTCTCACATGGGCTCGCAAACATGGAGGAGGCGACACAATGGCTGTCGGAACTGCTTTTAGCCTTTACCGCCTCCACCCGGTTCGGGCTCGCTTCGGCCGCTCGCATTTCTAGCGAAGTGAAAAATATTCTGCACCCGCTTTTCCGTGGAAACAATCTCGCACACATTCGTCGCTACGTCCTTAGAGAGATCGACAGTCTTTAGATTCTTGCTCACATACTCACTATGAATTCCGACGAGCTATGTGTGGTATCTGATTGTTCGATTTTGAAAATCATTTGGAAACAGTCAAAGGAATTTATTTACTTTTTTCATTAAGTTTTAGAGATTCATTAGCTAAACAAACACTGCCTAATATGATACATTTGTCGACAACATATTAAATTCAATCTGGCTGACGCCTAAACTGACCAATCCCGACAAACTTAACGAAAGCGCAATACCCACCAGCCGCCACTGGAACGAACTGTTTTGAAAGATCATTCCTTTATTTTCATTGGCATAGCTTCGTTACATGGAGGGCAAGATGTATTAATTACAATTAGCCAACATTCCTAGTTGCAACATCTACTTTGCAACATTTCAGGGTCTGCCAAAAACTTTGGCTGAAACTTGTCGAGAGAGGACTGGGGCATTTTGACAGTATTTTGTGCTTATTTCTGTGTTCCAGATACAAATAATTGAGGTTAGCTTTTACACCCGTTTATGTGCTAAAGTGTGTGAAATACCATTTAGATACGTTAATTAAGCCGCATATATCACAGATCATCCATCATGCACACAAACATCGGTTCGTCTGTGTCATTAGATTTCCAGTGTAGACTGACGTGGCATTATAGAATTCTACGATCCTTATAGTCAGTTCCAGATAACTTGGATGTTGGGTAAATAAACTCCCAGCTGTGAAAACGTTGGATTGGGAAATAGTTGTAAAACAAAATTTATCAGTTGGGACTTTTGTCAAAGGTAGCCCATCTTGGAATAATGAGACATGGATGGATTTCTAGTGTAACATTTTCCTTTTGAGTATCTTCCAAAAACCTAGGATAAAGATAGGTAGTGTAATAGAACGAATGGAGGGCACATTATTAACTCTTTATTTCACTTTTTTGACCTAGTCAACAAATAGTAGGCCAGAAATACACACAACATCTCACATGATATGGGCAACCTTAATATTTCTTCCCCTCTCCTCCTACGTTGGTCTTGCCATTTCTCGCACATCACTGGCACACTTTTGGAAAGCATTTCGATCCACCTAGCAACAATCGTTATATCATAGCAGCTTATTCGTATATTCAAAAAAAATTCCAGTAAAATATTACATCTTACAATACATTTTGAATAATCATACCATCATCAATATATTTCTTTCGATAGAAAAATCACTATTTGTCATACGACAGACTACTCGCCATTCTGTTTGTGTAAACTGTTGTTTCATCCCACACCGTCTGTGAATTATTGAGGCTGCCCATCCTAGTAATGTATGCAGTATATTTGCATTAGCTTTCATGTCTGTAGCGACACTGACAACGGGACATTATAGTCAAAATGCAACTCTACAACTGTTTCGTGGTGTGAGTTTAATTTACTTATGTAGGGTCTAGGCAGTTTCAGAACATTGGACAGGAAAGGATTCTAAACCAATTGTTTTAAGCCCGTTTTATACCACTCCACGAAGGATATATTTCATCTTCACACCCTGCTGCGACCCTTAACGGCGCATTTCTTTTTACATTACTCCATTGTTATGGAATCTGTTCTCGCAATGACCTTTTGAATAGTCAAGGACTGCTGAACTAAATAACAAGGCGAGCTGCGAAGAGAATTTTTGGGAGAGGACTATTCAGTTCTGTCATTTGTCTTGCAACCAAAGAAGATTTTAAAAAATTTAAATCTCTGACGATCATCACTTTTCAGTTACGCTTAGGGTAAGGGTTGTCTTTCACTTTATTTTGAACTTCGGAGGAACATTGGAGAATGACGGGATTCATAACATTACCTCAGACACTGGTATTCTGACACATAAGCAAAACGACGCCTCTAAGATTTAAGTAACTACGTTGTGAATTGTCCCTGTAGTAGATAGTATTTGCAGTCTTTTGCAAAAACTAAGAAAAACAGGCTTCCTAGAAAACTTTAGTTTCTTCTCCGTAAACGTCCGCAAAATTTCAAATATGAGACTAGTGTTTATGCATAAATTTAAAAAAACCTAACTGATATTCTCGAAACCGCTCAGTTACGGGTTGAAATCAGAAACAAAAGTGAACAATAGTGCCATGTTGTCGAGTTGTAACTTTTCATAGAAAATGATAAAAGCTTAATTTTGATAGAAATACCACAAAGGCAAATGAGTCAGTTAGTTTCAATATTTATTTAGCGATCGCATTGATCCGTACATGGATTAATCTGCAATATTCAAAATGAATGTTGCTAACAGCAAGAAACTTCACCTTACACTAGCAGCAAGTGCAATATTCCTCCATTAATGAAACGAATTTCTCTTAGGATGATCCCTGCCCGAAGACAGCAGCCACTTATTCTCTTTACTATACAAAAAGGAACATTCGTACTGCATTTTTTCTGACAGTTCAATCAGAAGTCAGGCGAACGACGCGAACTATGGTTAAGGCCTCTCATGCGGCAGAATAAGGCTTCAAATCGCCTTTGAGCTAGTCAAAATATCCACGGGTGTGCTGCCGGTCTATAGTGTCCAACGGGCACAATAGACCGGCAGCACACCCGTGGATATTTTGACTATCAAATACGCCGGGAGAAACTCAAGAATCACGCCTTTGAGCTATCCAGATTTACGTTTTTCAAACTCAGTGCAGATAATGGCCAGAGTATGAAGGCCACCACGGATTCGCAGGTTAACAATTCCGTGATCTGATCTTCGGTTCCGACTCGTTGATGGGACATTAGAATCTACAGACGTGACTAAATTATTAAAATTAAGTTGGATTTTCATAATTTATTGACGTAACTATGTGTTACACGGACAGTTGATTAAAATTTATTTTCCAATACTCTGTATGCCCCCTTTAGACTGAATGAGAGACCGGATTCATCTTGACATTCCATTTATTAGGGTTTAGCAGGTATTTTTGACCTCATAATCCTCAAACCAGATTTGAATGAGTTTAGAAACAAGCAGAACACTTGTTATTTTGGTGTGTCTCACCTTGTTCTTGACGACATCCAAAAGCCCATAAATTTCATTAGTGTCTTTGCTCTTTCCTCTATTTCTAGGGCAATCAACTACATCTGTGCCGTTCTGGCACAACAAAAGGAAATCCAGAGTTCTTTTTATCCATGGCAAGGAGCACTTTTTTTCTGAGTCATCAGTCTCCTGACTGGTTTGATGGGGTCCGCCACGAATTCCTCTCCTGTGCCAACCTCTTCATCTCAGAGTAGCACTTGCATCCTACGTCCTCAATTATTTACTGGATGTATTTCAGTCTCTGTCTTCCTCTGCAGGTTTTACCTTCTACAGCTCCCTCTAGTACTATGGAAGTCATTCCCTGAGGTCTCAACATATGTTCTGTCATCCAGTCCCTTCGGCTTGTCAGTGCTTTCCATATTTTCCTTTCCTTCTCCGACTCTACGCAGAACCACCTCATTCCTTACCTTATCAATCCACCTAATTTTCAACATTCGTCTGTAGCACCATATCACAAATACTTCGATTTTCTTCTGTTCCGGTTTTCCCACAGGCCACGTTTCACTACCACACAATGCTGTGCTCTCAGAAATTTCTTCCTTACGTTAAGGTCTATGTTTGATGGTACTAGACTTCGCTTGGCCAGGAATTCCCTTTTTGCCAGTGCTAGTCTACGTTTGATGTCCTCCTTGCTCCGTGCGTCATTGGATATTATGCTTCCTAGGTAGTAGAATTCCTCAACTTCATCTGCTTCGTGACCATCAATCCTGATGTTGAGATTTTCGCTGTTCTCATTTCTGCTGCTTCTCATTACTTACGTCCTTCTTCGATTTACTCTCAGTCCATATTCTGTCCTCATTAGATTGTCCATCCCATTCAGCATATCACGTAATTCTTCTTCACTTTCACTCAGGATAGCAAAGATATCAGTGGCTCGTATCATTGATATCCTTTCACCTTGAATTTTAATCCCACTCCTGCATTTCTTTTATTTCCATCATTGCTTCTTTGGTATACAGATTGAACAGTAGGGGTGAAAGACTACATCCCTGTCTTACACTCTTTTCAATTCCAGCACTTCGTTCTTGGTCACCCACTCTTATTCTTCCCTTTTGGCTTTGGTACATCTTGTATGTTATCCGTCTCTCCCTATGGCTTACCTTTGTTTTTCTCAAAATTTCGAACACCTTGCACCATTTTACATTGTCGAACTCTTTTTCCAGGTCGACAAATCCGTGTCTTGATTTTTCTCTGAGCTTGCTTCCATTATCAACCGCAACGTCAGAACTGCCTCTCTGGTGCCTTTACAAAGCCTAAAGCCAAACTGATCGTCACCTAACACATCCTCATTTTTCTTTTCTATTCTTCTGTATATTATCCTTGTCAGCAACTTGGATCCATGAGCTGTTAAGCTGATTGGACGATAATTCTCGCACTTGTCAGCTCTTGCAGTCTTCAGAATTGTGTGGATGATATTTTTCAGAAAGTTAGATGGTATGTCACCAGACTCGTACATTCTACACACCAACGTGAATAGTCGTTTTGTTGCCACTCCCCCCATTGATTTTAGAAATTCTGATGGAATGTTATCTGTCCCTTCTGCCTCATTTGATCTTAAGTCCTCCAAAGCTCTTTGAAATTCTGATCCTAATGCTGGCTCTCCCATCTCTTCTAAATCGACTCCTGTTTCTTCTTCCATCACATCAGACAAATCTTCCCTCTCATAGAGGCTTTCAATGTTCTCTTTCCACTACCCGCTGTCTCCTCTGCATTTAACAGTGGCATTCCCGTTGCACTCTTAATGTTACTACCTTTGCTTTTAATTTGACTGAAGATTGTTTTGACTTCCCCACCCAGCATAAAAATGCAGTCCTATCCCCCAAACCACGGATCCGTTTGGAGCATCAGTATTGCTTTTAGCAGTTTTGAGTGCTGATCGGCTCTCATAGTCCCCGCCAAAATGTAAATTCCCGCCACAACCATGCCATGATTTAACATTCCACACCATAATAGCACGGGTGTTTCACGGTTTGCTGTATGTAGCAGCCATCGAATCACTGTCGCAACCTTCGTCTCATATTTTGGTTGGTCTCTTCCGCACCTGAGCAGGTACTTTCATCGCTGAAGCACACCTGATGAACGAAACAAACCGTGCACTACTATCTGGCGCATTGCAATGTTGCCAAACACAAAATATTTTAAAAGCTTTATTTTTGTGCGGGGTACAGAGCCCCAGAGTGTTTTGAGAATGAAAACGTGGTGCAAGTACGCTATATTCTTCTTATCATCTGTGCGATCGGCCAATTTCGAACTTGGACCATTTTAATGCCTGTATCTTAAGCTTCCAGCATCATTTTACGTTGTGATACATCGCTGGAACATGTGGACAGGAATACAGCTGCTTGTGTTAGCTAATAAGAGTAACCGTGTACAATATGGAATTGTTTTTGGGCGACAAACGCACAGAAGCAAGACGTATTCCTGTCCACACGTACCAGCGATATAGTATAGTGTAAAATGAAGCTGGAAGCTTCAAATACGTGCTTAAAAATGGCCCAAGGTTGAAACTGGCCGATCGCACAGACAATAAAAAGGATACAGCCTACTTGGACCGTATTTTCATTCTCAAAAGTACAAAATATACCATACACCAATATGACCATCCGAATCAGTCAACCAGTGAACTGCTTAAAAACATATTCAGTCATTTTAAGCATCTTTTAGCTTAAATTTAAATTTGTTCTAATAATTTTGCGACGTCTGTAGGCTTCCACTGATTCGGTGGACAAAATCGTCTGTTGGGAGAGTATTCCATCTGACCACTAAAATTACACAGGTAATGAACTCACACTCAAGTGTACAGGGTTTCACGATCAACTACGAGAACACTAGCGGAAGTTGTTTGTGAACTGCCATCAGCATCTCATGCTTCAGATACCGCAAACACAGTCTCCACACTGAAGAGTCTGCACCCGCTGGTGGCGTAGTTGGAGCTGCATTGATCAAAAAGAAAAAGTAACTGCAAAATTGAATAGCCGTACACTCGAAAACGAAAAGTTACGTATAGAATTTCGAATTTTTGATTGCTTTTGTCTTTTAGTCTGTCAGTACATCGCAATTTTGTTGGGTGAAACAGAGCCTCATAACCATCAAATCTAATAACATATTAGCGCTATAAAGGCGTTATTCCCGTGCTGTGTAACACGTATGTTTCTCATTGCCGTCTAGTTATGACTTCGTTGGTTCCAGAAACATGAAAGCATACAACATAGTGCGAGTGTGTACTTTTACTTCTCCGATTACGTAGAACATTTTAATACGCTTGTTTCAAAAGTCTGAGCTCTGTAGCACTATTTTCTAACGGAAAAAGAAGAACAAAAAGGAACGCTTACAGCCCAACAGCGCATCCTTAGAGCACTGACAACACAGAAGAGAGGAGATTTCTGGTGCCAGCGAAAAGACTGTACCAGTTAACTTAGACTGCAAGCTAATGCGAACAATCTAAATACAGTAGTTGGTGTTGTTAAGCTAATACACGAGGTGAAAGGCGTTCAATTCTAAACCCGGTGACAGCGCTAACGGAACGCCAGCCCGACTGGGCCGTGCCCCGTTCGCGTTCGCGAATATCCAGGGAAAGATTTTGTAAACGTTACTGTCCTCCTTCTGTCTCTCTCTCTCTCTCACACTCTATCTCTCTCTCTCTCTGTCGATCTGTAATGATAATAATTACTGTTATTTATATTATTATTATGATTAACAACTGTTAACAAAAGAAAGTGTCTTCTTACCTGCACAAAAAAATACAATATAGTTGTGATTTAGACAAGCACAGAGTTACCTGTAGTATCTTGCTTACTACTAGTTAAACTTGACACCCGGCAATATTTTTATATGACTGTTGTAGAAATAATTTTCTATTTACATTGCTCTGTATGTATGTTATATAAAGTGTAAGAATAATGATAAAGTATAAATTTTGTAGTATTCCAAATGTATCACCAATAACCCGTTTCGAATGTATTGTCCAAAATGAAAGCAACATCGTTTAAAAAAATAGTTTTAGTAATTAGATCTTTAGAGTCCTCAATTACTTTGACTGAGAAACCTGTCTTTTTTTACTGCTGAATTACTTAAGAAACGATAACCTCCAATAAAACAGAGATGAAATGTTGTAATTCTGCATAGCCGGCATGATTCAATGAGAAGTCTGAAGATAAATCTCGATATTTCTCTGATGCTTGGGGAAAATTATTTATTTATCCTAATATAATCTATAGGAGCAAAGATAATGGCTAAATTTTCATTTCTTATCATGGAAGACGAACATTATCTCCAAATCCTAAACACTGAACCTCCAATATATATATACATACATATAACTTGCAAAAAAAGTTCGCAAAACTGTACAACTGCTGCTATATAGATCCATGTGAACTGGTTAATACTTCTCCAACCATGGTCTCATTCTATAATTTTACCTCCCTTTATTAAAGCACTGAAATGAATAGAGAACATGCACTTAAACTGTTTGCCCTTTTTTGGTTTTTCACATTTTAAATGACAGATCTATTACAAACCAAGTCTTCCTAAATGTAAAGAAAAGCTACATTTTTAGTAAATTGAGACTTTTTCTTGTCTAACACATATGACACGTCGTTATTGATATCAGATTATATTAAAACATTCAAAAACATAATTTGTATCTGTCACTAGTTATTTTTAGGAAGTTATTTATGGAGATTGAATTTACTGGAAATCTTGAGATTTGCAGTCAAACGTCTCACTGAAGACCGGCAGAGCTCAAGCGTCCATTCCCTGCTCATTTATTGTTGTCTTTATGATAATTTATAGACACAGCCAAAGCACTGTTGATATCCAGAAAACATGAAAGTCCTCTCCTCACCTGTCCTGGAAATGACGGCAAGAGCGAGTTTAGGATCTGTATCTCAACGATAACGGAAACTTCCTCCTCAAGATAGACATTACTGGTTCAGATTACTGATTATACGAACCATGCCATTACAGACTGCCCTTTACTTCCCAGTATCAGTGTCTGAGCATGAAATCAGTAGGCAGAAAGTGATAAGATTTGTTACAGCTATATTTCTTTCACAGAACAAAACTTTATCTGATGTTTAATATGACTAGAACTTGGGTCTACAATAAATTTACGCTACATGTTCTCAATGATGAGCTTAGTACTTTTACATCGCTTTCAAGATTTATTGGATGGTCAAAGGTGTACAAAAATAGACAGACCTCTGTAGCATCTTTCTGCCTGCGTTAATGAAGTACTTGGAGACCATGCATGAGCAGTGATTTCTAATCACCAGTGAAAAGCAACAGGCCACAGAGAAGATTTATGTAGATGGCAAATCTTTCTGTCTTCCTAATCTAAATTTTCCTTTTAGTACTTCGTTTGGTATCTTCAGCAACTATTAATTTCCTTCAACAATTTAGTCTTTACTTTAGGTGAAACAAACTGTGGTGTCCTATGTGACGAAAATGTTTTGTGTACCAGAGCATAATAGTTTAGTGTGCTTAACACAAGACACAAATTCCAAGTTAGAAACAAGTAGTATAATATTCTTATACTTAACGTTAACACTGCAAATAAGACAAGCATTGTCAAACTTCTGTTTCAAATTTAGTCATATATCTGCCTTGAGTCTGGAAATCTTTTGCTGTAGGTTAACTACTAACCAAAGGATACTAAACTAAAGAACACTTAATCAGATAACACTCCTCACACATTACTGCTCGGATGTGTATATATATTTATATACGTAACTCTTATAGCCTAATAAGTTGTTGCATCTCTTGTAAGTAACAAAAGACATTTCAGAAATGACAGCTCCTTTTTTCTGTTACACTGTGTCACCCATTGAGGTCATTATTGGCAGAATTGTCACCATAAGATAGACAATGAGGTCTCCACCATCTAAAGATAATGAATACACTTGTGCAACTAACAGTTTGTATCCAATATAATTCACTTGTCCAAAATCCACTTCACTTTTATCATCTACAACAAAGGTAGCATAAATGAAGCAAGTTTCCATTTGGGCGGAACGAAAACTAAAATCGTAAATCAATATTTTAAAATTATTTTAATTCGTTACTCCTTATTAAAACTGAGGAAAGAAGTAATATTTACTCTTAATCAGTTTCCACCCACCAGGCTCAGTAATCTACAGAACATTTCCACATCATATCATTAAAAATTAATGAAGCCACATTCAGGACTGAGGCTTCAGGTACACAACAGAGCCACTTCTGTGGGTATAAACTAAAAAAGAAGTATTATCCTACATGATGCTCAACAAGGTCAGAAGTTACAAAAGTAAACTGTAGTCATGTATCTACCTGTAACCTTTAATTACTTATAAGTCAAACCGTCTGTTTGGTAGACATGTCAAATATTTAAGAAGTTCTTTCACATCCCTCTGTTTCTTATGATTTAATACGTGGAACCTGTGGCAACAAACATCACCTGGTGCTGATGTAACTTCCATAATAATTTATAAACACTTTTATAAATAACTGCTATATCACAAACCTTACCAACCCTTTCCTCTTCCATGACAATTTCCTAATTGAGATGATATCTTACACTTAACTTCAGTTGCTGTCTAAGACAACAAAAAAAGATGGTGGACTTTTTTCAGGTATACATTCCTTAAATGCTGTAAATTTCATGGAAGTCCTGACTTTTTTATTGACTGTTTAGCAACAGAGTTATTGAAACTATTCAATATGAATTAGTGCATCAATGATGATACTTGAATCTATTATAGTTATGTGATAAATGTGTTCCTCAATTACTCATGTTTGTAATGATAGCCACTTTATATATTTTTGATCTATATTCATGTTATAAACTTGAAAGTGATGTGTAATATTTAATTCACAGTCTCTAATTTCAAGAATAAAACCACAAGCATAATCGTAAACTCTTTATTGTTGGAAGAAAGAACACTTGTTACTTGAAAATGAAATCTAAAATATTTTCATCAAATTTGATGTTAAACTTTATAGAAAATTATACATATGATGTGTTCAGATAAAGCTTGATCATAGGATTACATTGACTGTGAAAGCTTAGGTACTGAATAACTGTCATAGGTTAAATTGATTATCTGCACAATGGTTGTGGGGTATTACATTTTGCTGTTGAATAATTTCATTGTTGTTATTTCAAAAAAAATAATAAAATTTTAAAAGTCTTTGTGAAATGTAACATGATAAATAAACAATCATACCACTACTCTGACTCTAGACCTATTATTTCAAAGCCAGTTTTAATGTGTAATCTGTATAATTTAAAATTATGTCATTCTTCATCTATTAAGATTTTAAACCTCAGTGTATATTTATACTGTAATTATTCTATATAACAGAAATCATTGCATACATCCCAAATAGTTTCTATTACAAATTATTGAATCATAATAAGACAAAAACAATTATGGCTAGTAAAAACAAACATTACCATCAGCTTATCATCAAATAAACAATGTAGAAACTATGGGCCAAGAGGGAACTGATACTAGAAAATGAGGCAATAAATACTAGAAAATGTTAAAAGAGCACAAACTTTGAGGCAGTAGGTGATGTTCCTTGTTAATGCAAAGGACATTTAGGAATCATTTTGATACAACAAATATCAAGTTAAGTGCTGAGACATATAAATGATAACACATCTATTCCTGAATTATTGTACACCACCATGATCATCTTAATTTATATTATCATTTTTATGGGGTATTATTTAACTCACACATTATACCACACTCACACACTCAGAGAGTATTTCTTAAGTAAGAGATTACCACATCTACATATAAACCTTACACACACACACACATACACACACAAGTACATATATATATATATATATATATATATATATATATATATATATATATATATATATATATATATATATATGAGGATAAAGTATGTCCTGACAAGATGGGTAAAGTTTTATTTTGGTAAGTATTGTTACACACTTTCATAATCATAAACCTTATATTAACCGTCTTCAATTCATAGCTGGAAGAAGTAAGTCATAAATTATTCTTGAGTTTTGAATCCAGAGGTGTTTCTGTCAGATATGAATATCGGAAAGCATAATCAATAAGTATTCTAGACATATTCTGTTAGTCAAAGTACCCAATCGGTTGCCTATAACAAAACGAAAAAAATTATAAAATTCACATTGTTGACCAGATTGTCATTACACTAGAATACCAGTTCTGGCATAATTTGTGGATAGAACAATAAACAGTAATGAAGGTATCTTGAAATTTTTCTATGGATTCAAATGCTGCAACAAACAGATACTAGGTACTGTAAGCCGTACTCTACTATGTAAGTGCGGACATTAATGCAGCCGACAAGTTATTGTATTGCTATCTCTATCATAATTATGAAATGAGAAAGCCACAGATAATGTACGAGCAACAAGAAAACTAGAGCAGCAAGCAAGCAGCCTGTGACTACTAAGTGAAAATAATACATGAGAGAATTCAACACAAGGTAAGCCCATAATATCCTCAGCTCTGTTTAAAACATAAAAGGTAAGTTCATAACATCCTCAGACTTGCTAAAACATATGTCCAACAAAGAACATATGAACTGAAAGTAATAACGACAACTGCAATACAATTTCCAGAGCTACAGGCACCAGTGTCATGATTGTTACTCTTGTTCCAGAATAAAAAACTTTCAAAGGGATAAATATATATGTAGCACAATATTCGACTTGTGGTACAAGTAAACAAACAAAAAATAATTGGAAATTGCAGATACGTGAATTATGATCACTCAAACATCAAAATACCCTCAACCATAGCTAATGTAAACTTTTGCAAATGCTTTCAACTTGTGGGCAGCTGGCTTGAATCCCAGGAGCGGATGAAATTTTTATCCTTAGTATTTGGCAAGAAAGGAGAAGGCAGATGGCGGCTTCCTTTGCCTCGAGGTCTTTGGCTAATTCCCAAATCTTTTAACAGTGTCTCATGGAGTGACCACATGTAACACTGTTGATGGTGACCGACCCATCATATGGATATGTTACGTTTGGTGGGATCCTTGATGCCATAGGAGAGAGAAGAGCAGTGTGCCGGCACTGGATTTACTGTCTCAGTACTATACTGTATAATCGCCCATCACAGTCATTTACACAATACATATAAACACTTCACACTTCTTCACATGCCAGAGGAAGGCAAACCACCTCCACTAAGACCATATCCAGAACGCAAATTCTGGATTACTGCTTTTGCCCCCAACGCTCGTTTCTTCAATATGGGACTGACTTTTACTTGAAACACAAAGATGAGGAACTGTGCAATAGAGAAAAAATATTTACTATGGAGAATGTCCTGTTATACGTGTTCTACAAACGAATGCTTTCTTCCAACATATTAGATAATTTTCAGGTGTAAGGAGTTGTGTATGAGATGTAAGTTTGAAAGAGGAATCTGAAATTGTTAATTTGAAGCAGTCTACAACGACGAAGTGGATCGTACATAGATGACAACACAAAATGCGAAACAATAAGAACTCGGAAAGTGGTGCCGCATCAGTAACAGCATGACCATTGCAGGCTAAGACTACGTCACATCCTGCATCACAGGACATTGATAGAAAACATGGGGTAGTACCGTGTTACTAAATTGTCGCCATAATTCGTCTGATAAGTTTCTATTAAATGATTTTTCTTTCAGCTAATTAAATATTTGTTGCACACTGTACTTAACTGCACATAAATGGGCAGACTGTTCCATTTTACAGCTGGATGCCATGCAAGTAAGCAGGAGGCTTACTCATATTCACAAAAACCTGTTTCCTGTAGTATTGCTGACCCATTTTTCCTGCATCACTCTCGAGGTTAAGTATTCGTTCATGTACTGCGTACTATTATAAGATACGCTGGCCTTTTTTGCTCTCCTTTCCATTGGATATTTGAAAGCGCTTGGTGTGCGATTACTTCATAGATGTTATTTCTTGACATTGTCAGTGGGAAGATACGCGATCTGTTGATATAAAACATGTGTGGTGTGAGTTAACGAGCATTTCGCTCTCATTTGAGTATATGGCCGAAAGAGTCAGCCTTCAGCAACTGTGAAACGAACCCTGTCGTCCGGGACCAAGTGCCTCAAAGGGCACAAATTTACCACGAGATGGGGGAAACTCACAAGCGTCTATTGTCTATTGAGGCCTAAGCGCTGTAGTGTGTGAGTGAGACAGTCGAGAACATACGTCATAGGGAAACCCAGTAGAAACCATTTGTGGCGAAGGAGACGTAGCAGTGTTAAATATGGGCGACCTAAGATCGGCCATAAAGGGGAACATTTATGAAAACTATTTAATTCTGAAGTAATGCAGAGAATGAAGCCACAGTAATTTTAAAATGCTATCCTCCATAAATTTTCATGGTGATCCGAATAAAATATGAATATTGATCATATCTATAATATTTAGGATTTATTGTCAAAGTGAAATTCACAAATTTTGTAATAAAGATCTGAATGCTAAAATCTGAACGCTTTGGTCGATCTTAACGATCGACATTTCACATAGAAGCACATCATTAAAATGACAAACCTTGCAAATATCAACTCTGTAACTTTATTTGTTTAAAAACTACAGTATACTTAAATTATCAGTATTTACAGTTAGGCATCAGATCATCATTTCCGTCACACAAAACACATTGAACGATAACAGCATGATACCTTATTGAATCATTAGGTAACAGAAAATTTGTTGCAAAGTTTTGTGAGTAATCGTTACCTTTGTTCTTTATTTATTTATCGGAAAGCACATTGGTGCAAGGCTACTGGCCGTGACATTCAAAGTTAAGAAGGAAATCGTGTTGGTTTTATGTAAAGGAATTTAACAATGGATATTATTGTTACTTAACTTAGAACGTGAAAGTGGTCACGCTTTGATTATTTAAATATGTTAAAACGTAAAGTAATGTAGAATATGCTACAGCCAGTCAGATGAACGGCTTCAGAATGGGAACTGCACTAGTCAGTTGAGCGAAGATGTTTGGCGCGCGGGAAACGCAGTCGGAGACGGGCAAAGGGCAGTACTGGCCGAGGCACCAAAGGGTGCAGTTCGGATGGAGACGCGAAAACGGACAGTTCTGGTGGAGACATCAAAGGGGACAGTGCTGGAGGAGATGCGAAAGTGGACAGTTCGGCTGGAGACACCAAAGGGTACAGTTCGGATGCAGATGCGAAAGCGGTCGGTCGGTCTTAAGGCAGCTAGGAAGGACTTGTAATTTCGCGTTGTGTGCCGTCGCAGGACTTAGTCTTTGAGCGGTGAGCAGCCCTGCGCCTGGTGTGAACTCTTTAACTTTTCTCATAGTTAACAAGGTGGACTTTGAGGTTCGCCGATGACATTGTAATTCTGTCAGAGACAGCAAAGGACTTGGAAGAGCAGTTGAATGGAATGGACAGTGTCTTGAAAGGAGGGTATAAGATGAACATCAACAAAAGCAAAACGAGGATAATGGAATGTAGTCAAATTACATCGGGGGATGCTGAGGGAATTAGACTAGGAAATGAGACACTTAAAGTAGTAAAGGAGTTTTGCTATTTAGGGAGTAAAATAACTGATGATGGTCGAAGTAGAGAGGATATAAAATGTAGACTGGCAATGGCAAGGAAATCGTTTCTGAAGAAGAGAAATTTGTTAACATCGAGTATAGATTTAAGTGTCAGGAAGTCGTTTCTGAAAGTATTTGTATGGAGTGTAGCCATGTATGGAAGTGAAACATGGACGATAACTAGTATGGACAAGAAGAGAATAGAAGCTTTCGAAATGTGGTGCTACAGAAGAATGCTGAAGATAAGGTGGGTAGATCACATAACTAATGAGAAGGTATTGAATAGGATTGGGGAGAAGAGAAGTTTGTGGCACAACTTGACTAGAAGAAGGGATCGGTTGGTAGGACATGTTTTGAGGCATCAATGGATCACAAATTTAGCATTGGAGGGCAGCATGGAGGGTAAAAATCGTAGAGGGAGACTAAGAGATGAATACACTAAGCAGATTCTGAAGGATGTAGGTTGCAGTAGGTACTGGGAGATGAAGAAGCTTCCACAGGATAAAGTAGCATGGAGAGCTGCATCAAACCAGTCTCAGGACTGAAGACCACAACAACAACAAGGTGGAGAATCCAGCTTGTAATTTGCAATCAGATTGTGACTGATCGAAACGTGTCAAATACATATGCGCTCGACTGTAACAGTAACTCTAAATACGACCACTTTCGCTATTAGTTTGCTTCCAGAATAAACATTATTCTAACCAAATCACAACTGTGTCGCCTACGTCATTTATGGGTCATTAATTTAGCTCCCGATACTATTATTACTGTTGTTATATGTTATGTTACCTTCGTATTTCGCAAACTTGCCATCAGCCAGACAATTTAACCAAAGGGTCACAAGTGTCTAATTTAGGGCGTTAATGCGACACGTGCGGTTCAACCCGTAGACGAGTTTGAGCTAAGACATTTCGACGAAGAGGAACCGCATGTGAGCCCGAGTATCTATGGGATGTTAGTTCGCTGTGGGGAAGAAAACCTAAGTCAAGTTCACAAATTTTCTTTACTACCTACCCGATTTGGCTTATTACTGATCCATCTTCAGATCAATCTACATTATTGTACAGTGTGCGTCACTCATTAGACATCGTTGTATATTTTGTAGCTAAGTCACTCTAAAATGAAAATCGTTATTGGTCACCTCAAAAAACATTAAACAAGTGCTGTTACGAGGCGTGTTTTTTAAGTAAGTACCGTTTTGCCACGCCGCTGCCTCCGATAATCGAGAGTCCCGCCGACTGTGAAGTGTGGGCTGTTATAAGATTTCTTAGTGCTAAAGGCCTAAAAGCGATCGATATTCATCGTTAGATCTGTGCTGTTTACGGAGGAAACATTATGAGTGATGGAATGGTAAGAAAGTGGGTGAGAGCATTTAAAGATGGCCGCACAAATGTGCATGATGAACAACGGAGTTGACGTCCTTCGGTCGTTAATGAAAGTTTGGTGCAGGAAGTGGACAATAAGGAGAGAGAAAACAGAAGCTTTACGAATTCCTCCTTGCGGGATGACTTTCCTAATGTTTATCGTAGTGTTTTTTATGGCATTGTGACCGAGCAGGTGAATTACCGAAAATTGTGCGCACGTTGGGTACCGAAAATGTTGACGGGTGTTCACAAAAGCAAGCGTTTAGACAGTGCATTGACGTCCCTTGAGCGGTACCACAACGACGGTGATGATTTCTTAAGCCAAATTGTTACGGACAATGAAACGTGGGTGACCTACGTCACACCATAATCAAAGCAACAGTCCATGGAATGGCGGCATTCAGATTCACCCAGAAAAGTGAAGTTTAAGCAAACAATTTCAGCCTGGAAAATCATGTGCACAGTTTTTTGGGACAGAAAAGAAGTATTGCTTGTGGAATTTCTGCCTCATAGTGAGATAATCAATGCAGCAGCTTACTGTAAGACACTGCACAATCTGTGCCACTCAATTCAGAGCAAAAGACTTGGCAAGTTCAGCAAGGGCATCGTTTTGCTGCTAGACAATTCCCGTCCGCATGTGGCGAATCAGACCAAAGATCTCATCACATCTTTTCGATGGGAAACTCTAGATCACCCTCCGTACAGCCCTGATCTTGCGCCCAGTGACTACCATCTGTTCCTGCACTTGAAGAAACACCTGGGCGGTCAGCGTCTTCAAGACGATGACGAAAGCAAAACAGTGGTGATGCAGTGGTTAACAAGTCAGGCGGCAGACTTCTATGAGGAGGGTATTCAAAAACTTGTACAACGTTATGACAAGTGCCTCAATATGGACGTAAATTATGTAGAAAAGTAGATTAAAGTACAGGCTTTCATGTAAAAATGAAATTATTGAGATTTCTTAGCACATCTTTTTTTAGTTTCAAAAAGTTACTTAAAAAACACGCCTCTTAGAATGCCCATTTCGTCACACATATGTAGAAACGATCGACATTAATGATGATGCATCGCCCATGAGTGGGTGCAAACAATATATTATTTCTAACATTCATATCAAGAACAAGGATGCGTCTGTGTGACAGCTCTCAGGTGGCTGATATGAATATTAGACTGTGGATATTGGAAATGATATCTTGTTTACATCCTCTCATGGGCGATGCAGCTATCATTACTGTCGACTGTTTCTACAAATATGTGGTAAAATGGACACTGTAACAACATTTGATTAGTGATTAACTTTGTCAATTTACATAACCAGCTACTATTTTCATTTTAGAGCGACTTAGATATACTACGATGCATCAAGAGTGTCACACACTGAACAACACTGTCAATTAATCTGGAGATGACTCAGTAATGAGCCGAAAAGGGTAATCACTAAAGAAAATTTGCGATCTTGACATAGTATTTTTATTCAGACATGTTTTACTTCATATATATTTTTTGAGTCAGAGTTATAAGCTTATTCGTCCTATATTTTCATATTGTACATCACTAAAAATGTCATGGCATATTTATAGCTACCAATGAGAGCAGCCGCTGCTTCTTTACAAACATGCATGCACGCCTTTCATTATGTGAATTTAATTTCGTGATTGACTCACTATCTTCTGTTTTTAAAAGCTAGTCATGGTGTAACTACAAAACAACCTATGATTTCATACAAATTATTTTATTCATTCTTATTTCAGAAAATCGCGTCAGCGGCATCTATCATCTAGTTTAAAGGGAGTGATATTAAGTTTGAAGTACTTGAAGAACAAATAGTGGGGAGTGAAATAAGTTAGTGGTATGAAACTTCCTGGCAGATTAAAACTGCGTGCCGGACCGAGACTCGAACTCGGGACCTTTGCCTTTCGTGGGCAAGTGCTCTACCATCTGCTAGGTTCGCAGAAGGGCTTCTGTGAAGTTTGGCAGGTAGGATACGAGGTACTGGCAGAATTGTAGCTGTGAGGAGGGTTCGTGAGTCGTGCTTGGGTAGCTCAGGTGGACTACCCTCTGTAATAGAAAACTGAGTGAGTGGATGAACGATGAACTTGAACAAGCGTCACGGGACGCGCTCCTCGAACAAATACAGCGACCAATGAGGAATAAAATGAGACTGCCGGCACGGTAGCTCAGCGTGTTCGGTCAGAGAGGCGGTGGCTCCCTGTAATAAAAAAACTGAATAAGGAATCAACGATCAACTTGAACGGATGTCATGTGACGTCCGCCGAGACCAAATACAACGAACAACACCGTACAAAATGAAGGGAAAAAAAAGGATGGTTGAGCACTTGCTCTCGAAAGGCAAAGGTACCGAGTTCGAGTCTCGGTGCGGCAAACAGTTTTAATCTGCCAGGAAGTTTCATATTAGCACACATTCCACTGCAGAGTGAAAATCTCATTAAAGTTAGTGGTAGTTTAAATTATTGCAGATTCCTTACTTATTTGAGTTTTATTCAGTTAGAATTTTGTGTTGTATACATTTAAAAAAATCAGGGCAATAGAACAATGAAATGCAAGATCCAGAATGTACGCAATTATGATAATAACAATAATTATATTAATAATAAACATACAACGGAAAAGTACTATATTTTAAAATTTTTAGTCATCGATAAGGAAGGGGGAAAGATATCTAATATGGCCTAATAGAAAACTAGTTTCCTAAAAAACGTGGAGGTTCCAAATCAGGGTGAAGGAAATGAAACTTAGTTTTCTTTCAATTAACAGTTTCTCTTACTTCGCAACTCGTTTGATTGAGTTACAATTGTTGCTACAGAGCAAATGCACATTACTTGGAGGTACTGTTACTATTCCATTCATGCCACTTGACTATACTTCCATCGCTTACAAAGTGTTCCTAAAGTACTCCTACGGTGAAGAAGAGTTTTGCAAAAATGGCTCTGAGCACTATGGGACTTAACATCTGATATCATCAGTCCCCTAGAACTTAAAACTACTTAAACCTAACTAACCTAAGGACATCACACACATCCACGCCCGAAGCAGGTTTCGAACCTGCGACCGTAGCGGTCGCGCGGTTCCGGACTGAAGCGCCTAGAACCGCTCGGCCACACCAGCCGGCAAGAGTTTTGCAGAGTATGGGCTTTCAGTCTTGGATTTATGACTTGTGATTCATCACTAAAACCCTCCTATGTTATTGGAAAGCTACCTAAATATAGGGGGCGATCAAAAATTTTTCATTGAGTCCGTTGCTGCAGCATACGTGCGACCGAGCGCGATTCTGATACAGATATACAAGCACCGACATGTAGGCTGAGTGCTAGTGTGGAAACTTTCTCATCGCCTCATATGTTGCTTTTTTTGCGTCGTCAGTCTTCTGAGTGGTTTGATGCGACCTGTTACATCACTTTCTCTTCTGCGACAACCTCTTCATCTTTGTGTACCAAGTTACGACCGATATCCTTGATTTAATGTTAGGTATATTCCAACATCTGGTCTTTCCCTACAGCTTTTGTCGCCTAAGGCTCCCACTAATACCATCTATTCTTTGATGCTTTAGCACATGTCCTATCACTTTCTCTTTTCCTATAGTTAGGATCATAGTTGCATATGACTTTGAACGTTACCCAAGGATGTGCTTACAATTTAAACAGTATTCTGCTTTGTGTTCACCGAATGACTGCCCCGTTTCCCAGTTTCTATCATCATCATAATATGTAGTTCTTTGATTTGCCTACTGTATTTCGGAAAGTGTCATTTCTTTTATTACTAGACCTAATCTTCTGGTGGGGATTATTGTTTCAATAGTAATTAAGTGTGATCTTAGAAGCTTCGATATTTACATTAAATATACTACTGGCCATTAAAATTGCTACACCAAGAAGAAATGAAGATGATAAACGGGTATTCATTGGGCAAATATATTATATTAGAACTGACATGTGATTACATTTTCACACAATTTGGGTGCATAGAGCCTGAGAAATCAGTACCCAGAACAACCACCTCTGGCCGTAATAATGGCCTTAATACGCCTGGGAATTGAGTCAAGCAGAGCTTGGATGGCGTGTACAGGTACAGCTGCCCATGCAGCTTCAACACGTTACCACAGTTCAGCAAGAGTACTGACTGGCATATTGTGACGAGCCAGTTGCTCGGCCAACATTGACTAGACGTTTTCAGTTCGTGAGAGATCTGGAGAATGTGCTTTCTGTATCCAGAAAGACCCATACAGGACCTGCAGCATGCGGTCGTGCATTATCCTGTTGAAATGTAGGGTTTCGCAAGGATCGAATGAAGGGTAGAGCCACGGGTCGTAACACATCTGAAATGTAACGTCCACTGTTCAAAGTGCCGTCAACGCGAACAATAGGTGACCAAGACGTATAACCAATGGCACCCCATGCCATCACACCGGGTGATACGCCAGTATGGCGATGACGAATATACGCTTTCAATGTGCGTTCACCAAGATGTCGCCAAACACGCATGAGACCATCATGATCCCGCAAACAGAACCTGGATTGATCCGAAAAAATGACGGTTTGCCATTCGTGCACCCAAGTTCGTCGTTGAATACACCATCGCAGGCGCTCCTGTCTGTGATGCAGTGTCAAGGATAACCGCAGCCTTGGTCTCCGAGCTGATAGTCCATACTGCTGCAAACGTCGTCGAACTGTTCGTGCAGATGGTTTTTGTCTTGCAGTCGTCCCCATCTGTTGACTCAGGGATCGAGACGTGGCTGCACGATCCGTTACAGCCATGGAGATAAGATGCCTGTCATCTCGACTGCTAGTGAGACGTGGCCGTTGGGATCCAGCACGGCGTTCCGTATTACCCTCCTGAACCCACCGATTCCGTATTCTACTAACAGCCATTGGATCTCGACCAACGCGAGGAGCTATGTCCCAATACGATAAACCGCAATCGCGATAGGCTACAATCCGACCTTTATCAAAGTCGGAAACGTGATGGTACGCATTTCTCCTCCTTACACGAGGCATCACAACAACGTTTAACCAGGCAACGCCGGACAACTGCTGTTTGTGTATGAGAAATCGGTTGGAAACTTTCCTCAAGTGATCACGTTGTACGTGTGGCTACCGCCGCCAACCTTGTGTGAATGCTCTGAAAAGCTAATCATTTGCATATCACAGCATCTTCTTCCAGTCGTTTCAATTTCGCGTCTGCAGCACGTCATCTTCGAGGTGTAGCGATTTTAGTGGCCAGTAGTTTATTTTCGCAGTTTCGAATATAGACAACCATCAGCTGTATAACGGAATGACGACAGTGAAAACTTGTGCCAGACCGGGTCTCTAACCGAGATTTCCCGCTGATCGGTAGCCGCCGCCTTACCATTTGGCTATCCGAGGACGACTCAGGGATAGACCCAATTATCAGGAAGTCGTCAACCATGTCTATCGTCAACCATATGTCTACGTCTTGTACTCGTACGTCCATTATGTATATTACCGTACAGGGGACACATTTTAACTTGACAGCGCTTGCCCTGTGTCGGCTGATAAATACGATAGTGCAGTGCATGTATGTGAAAAGAGAGTGGAATAAGAAGGAATTTCAATAACTAGAAGAATTAAAGGAGCAGAGTGAAATAAGAAAGTTCCAGAATAGATGGGAAAATGATAAGGGAGGAAGAACGGATAGTGGGAAGATGGGCAGAGTATTTCAAAGGTACACTAAGCAACAGCCCAGAAGATGAAGAGACAGCCACGCAGGAGGAAAGAGTGGAGCTGGAAGTAGACAATGAAACCAATGAAGCAAGAAAGCCAACACCACAAGAGGTCTCCCAGGCTGTGCACAAGTCAAAAAACAATCGAGCCCCTGGGGAAGACAGCATAATTGCTGAATTAATATAAACTGGTGGTGAGGCTGTAATAAAGGGATTGCACACAATAATATCAGATACATGGGAAACAGAAACTATGCCAGATAATTGGGAAATTGGAATAATAATCACCATTTATGAGAAAGGGGACAGAACGGTATGTGAAAACTATAGAGGTATAACACTCCTAAGCACAGATTATAAGATCTTCACATGTATATTAAACGAAAGGATACAGAAATGTGCAGAAGGTATACTAGTAGAATATCAGTGTGGCTTTCGACCAGACAGAGGAACAATTGATCAAATATTTGTGATAAGACAAATGATGGAAAAGTTCTATGAATATGATATAGATCTGCATTTCCTATTCATCGACTTGACAGCATAAATCGGCAAGAATGATACAGAGTACTGAAAGAAGTTGGTATATGTGCTAAACTAATAAGACTAATCAGAAAGACAATGAAAAAGACAAGAGAAAAAGTAAAGGTGCTTAGCAGAACAAGTGAAAGCTTTTACTTTAATAAAGGTGTGAAGCAAGGTCATAGTCTCTCCACTGTCCTATTCAATATAGCCCTGCATAGTGTAGTAAATAAAATCAACAAAAGAGGCACCATATTTATGAAAACTAGCCAGATATGTGCATAGGCTGATGACATTGCTATGGTAGGAAGAAATACCAATACCTTCCTAGAAACATACCGGGCAATAGAAACAGAAGCCTTAAAAATTGGCCTCATATTAAATGAAAACAAAACAAAATATATGGTAATGTCACGATCTGAGGCCAGAAGAACTCCTAAAAACCTAAACATCAATGGGAAAAGCTTCAAAGGAGTGTCCTCTTTTAACTACTTGGGAGCCCTAATAACAAAGGATAACAGTATTGGAAAGGCTATAAGGGAAAGAATACAAGCAGAAAACAGAGCTTATTTTGCAAATATGCAAACTTTCAAAAATAGCCTTGTTACAAGAAAAACTAAACTGCTAATATATAATTCCCTAGTCCACCCAGTTATCACATACGGGTCAGAGGTATGGACGTTGACAGAACACGATAAAAATGCACTAAGAATCATTGAGCGGAAAATACTACGCAAAATCTATGGGCCAATAAGGGAGGAAGAAGGCTGGAGAATACGCTACAATGCCGAATGACATGAGTTATACAAGGCAGGGACATCGTAAAATTTGTTAAATCAAAGAGAGTACGATGGCTAGGACACTTGGAGAGATTGGCAGAGGATATTATTCCAAAGAAAATGATGAAAGGTGTGATCCATTCAGCTAGGCGAAAAGGGAGACCTAGAAGAAGATGGATCGACGAGGTAATGATGGATATCACCAGTATGGGAGTCGGGGGTGGAAAAGAGCAGCAAATAACCGAGAAGTGTGGAGGAAGATTGTTGAAGAAGCCAAGGCTCACCAAGGGCTGTAGGGCTACTGAAGAAGAAGTGCATGCATGTCCGACGGAAATTTACATTGTAGTTCGGAATAGCACAGGCCTTGCAATATCGCTTCGATATTTGTCTCTCTTGTTATGGATGTACTAACTGTAAACATTCGTCAATCGTAATCCTTTAATGAGTTGTGAGAAGAGTTACAAAACCTGCTGCTTTAATATCTCTTTATTCGGCTGGTTTTTATTCAGTTTCTTGGGACACATTTACGGCTCCTCTTCGGTGTATCGTTTGTTACAAGTTGTCTTGTAACTCCTAATCGATAACCGCAGTTCTAGACGCAATCCGACGTTCCCGAGTCCCACCAGGAGGTCAATTAAAGGCGACGCCGATCGCGTTACGAGGCTAATGGGCAACCGAACAGCTTCATTATGAAGCGAGCCGGCACTGCCGTGTACTCCGATAAGGCAATTAACGACGACATGCCCATGTGTATACAGCGAGTACGTCCCCCGCATTGCAGAGTGCCACGTGTAGTTAGTTATGTCACTGCAAATGGGCTTGACCTAATCAGAAACGCCTCGCTATGTTAACATTCAGTTAGATAACCCGAATAATCGCTCCCAACTTAAAATAATGTTATTTACGGCAATGAAACGATAACCGGGCACCATAAACAGTGCCGAACACGTTCGTATATTGATGTGATTGTGATCTGTTGTCAATATGGGTGGCTGTAGAGAGGGAGGACTATACCGTCACTTAATACGCCGGGGAACATTCGTTATCTGATAATTCTGACTGGAAAGCTACTAGTAGGGTTTTGCAATGAATATAGGAAATGAAGGTAAGTGAGGTGTGTTTACTGAAGTTTATTAGGGAGATTTTAAACTCTGTACAGGAAATTCGAGGAAGCATTTCTGTCCTGGAATAGCCTAAAGGAGAAATGCACAAAGGACTATAGGGTGTGTTTCGCCTAACTCACTTCAAATGCGTTTTTAAGCGTTCCTTATACTTGTAAGTTGTTTTCGTTTAGACGAAGGGACTCACGAAATAGTGATCAATGTCTTTTCGTAAGCTTATCAACATGCACTCTCATCAGCTCCATTTTTCTCAGAGGAGTGCTGCCTTTTGACCTCACAACAGCAGTGTTCTAGCACACGTTTCGTAGTCTGGAAAAGAACAAACTTACGTTTACAACTTTTCACATTTAGAAAATGGCTTTGACAGTGTTGGCTGGAATATATTCCTTGAATTTAAATGTTGTTGGAAAAGTGCTTGTACAACGTAAATACTTTTGGATTAAAAGAGACCATTCACCGAAAAACTGAAGCATTGAGTTATCAATATGCTCACAGGAAAGAAAGAAAACTTGCTAGTTTTTGGAGTTATCTTTTGATGAGCTAGAGTAAATTACACACACACACACACGCATGCATGCGTACATACTTATGCGTCTGACCATACATGTTGCCAACTGGACTAACAGTGCCAATGCCTCATTTCCTGGCAGGTGGAGTGGTTGTGGTGGGTGTAGCGTCGTGTGGGATGGGTAGAGGGAGAGAGAGGTGGAAGACGGGGAGAGGGTCGGTAGCTAGAGGCTCGGAGGGAGGCGGTCGGTTTGCCAGCTAGGAGTGCAGGACTGAAGGTGGCAGGTATATGGGTAGTTCTGCCAGCACCATATTGGGACAGAAGTATATATATTTATAAGCAGAAAGGTGGAAGGAGTATATAGAGGGTCTATACAAGGCCGATGTACTTGAGGGCAATATTATGGGAATGGGAGAGGATGTAGATAAAGATGAAATGGGAGATATGATACTGTGTGAATATTCACAAGCTGCGACATCGTCGTGAAAAAACACAGTGACCCGTATATGTAATAAATTTCCTTTAATTTACGTCTATGGTCACAATCTTAAGCAGAAAAGATTGTGACCATAGACGTAAATTAAAGGAAACTGCGTGAAGAGTTTGACAGAGCGCTGAAAGACCTAAGTCGAAACAAGGAACAAGGCCCCAGGAGTAGACAACATTCCATTACAACTACTGACAGCCTTGGAAGGGCCAGTCCTGACAAAACTCTACCATCTGGTGAGCAAAATGTATGAGACAGGCGAAATTTCATCAGACTTCCAGAAGAATAGAATAATTCCAATCCCAAAGAAAGCAGGTGTTGACAGATGTGAAAATTACCGAACTATCAGTTTAATAAGTCACAGCTGCAAAATACTAACGCAAATTCTTTACAGACGAATGGAAAAACTGGTAGAAGCCGACCTCGGGGAAGTTCAATTTGGATTCCCTAGAGATGTTGGAACACGTGAGGCAATACTGACCCTACGACTTATCTAAGAAATTGGTTAAGGAAAGGCAAAACTACGTTTCTAGCATTTGTACACTTAGAGAAAGCTATTGACAACGTTGACTGGAATATTCTCTTTCAAATTCTGAATGTGGCAGGGTTAAAATACAGGGAGCGAAAGGCTATTTACAATTTGTACAGTAACCAGATGGCAGTTGTAAGAGTCGAGGGGCATGAAAGGGAAGCAGCGGTTGGGAAGAGAGTGAGACAGGGTTGTAGCCTCTCCCCGATGTTATTCAATCTGTATATTGAGCAAGCAGTAAAGGAAACAAAAGAAAATTTCGGAGTAGGTATTAAAATCGAGGGAGAAAGAATAAAAACTTTGAGGTTCGCCGATGACATTGTAATTCTGTCAGAGACAGCAAAGGACTTGGAAGAGCAGTTGAACGGAATGGACAGTGTCTTGAAAGGAAGATATAAGATGAACATCAACAAAAGCAAAACGAGGATTATGGTATGTAGTCGAATTAAGTCGGGTGATGCTGAGGGAATTAGATTAGGAAATGAGACACTTAAAGTAGTAGATGAGTTCTACTATTTGGGGAGCAAAATAACTGATGATGGTCGAAGTAGAGAGGATATAAAATGCAGACTGGCAATGGAAAGGAAAGCGTTTCTGAAGAAGAGAAATTTGTTAACATCGAGTATTTAAGTGTCAGGAAGTCGTTTCTGAAAGTATTTGTATGGTGTGTAGCCATGTATGGAAGTGAAACGTGGACGATAAATAGTTTGGACAAGAAGAAAATAGAAGCTTTTGAAATGCGGTGCTACAGAAGAATGCTGAAGATTGGATGGGTAGGTCGCATAACTAATGAAGAGGTATTGAATAGAATTGGGGAGAAGAGGAGTTTGTGACACAACTTGACTAGAACAAGGGACCGGTTGGTAGGACATGTTCTGAGTCATCAAGGGATCACCTATTTAGTATTGGAGGGTAGCGTGGAGGGTAAAAATCGTAGAGGGAGACCAAGAGATGAATACACTAAGCGTGTGTGTGTGTGTTTTACTCTAGCTCATCATACTCTGAAAGCTGGCAAGTTTTCCTACTTTTGTGTGTGCCTATGGACAACTCAGTGCTTCCGCTTTTCTTTGAAATGGCATAGATATCAGAGATGAACTACAGGAATTGAAAGGGAATCCATAATATACACAAAAACTGTAGTATAAGAGTCAGAGAAGGAACAATAATAAGCGGTTATGAGGGGAACGTGACAGGATGGTAGCGTATATCTCATATGTGTTATCTAGGCAGTTATTTTCGTCCTCTGTGGGTCATAACTGCAACCTCTCTCTCTGATGTGAATGAGTCAAATTATGGTACTCTTTCTCAGTGAGGAATATTTCAAAAAGTGGGCCAGCTCCTTGATTTCATAACTTCTGTTTTTCTTTTAGTGTATACCCTGATTATTGTTAACTATCTCCAGTTTTCCCTCCCTCATAACTTCCTTTTTTTTTTTTTTTTTTACATTCATGCAGTTATTTACACTTTACTGCGCCACAATTAATTTACTGGGCCTAACTAAGTAAAACTGAGACACGATCCACTGCTAGC